>NW_026734378.1:0-300000 GCF_949786415.1 Peromyscus eremicus | reverse complement strand
TCTAGGAAGCACAGTTATTATGTTCTGAGCAAACTCACTGTTTTTGGGCCCCATGGGAAACACAGTAGAGTAGATGAGTGCTCTTTTATCTAAAGCAGAGTGTGTTTCTTGTAAGGCGAGCTAGCGTTTGTTTCCTAGTCCTAAGTGGAGTTGAATCACAGGCAGTTTCTGGTCCTACGAACAAGAGTTGTTTTCTGGTAAGGAAAGTCACATTGTGCTCCCATTGCCATACACAGTGCAAATAGCCCTCGCGTCTGTTCCCAGCAAGTACAGTGTATTGAAGTGAAGAGGAGCTACTGTTCTTCTCAGTTTCCTAAGCAGAGTTGAACTAGATATGGCCCATGTGTCTAGGAAGCACAGTTATTATGTTCTGAGCAAACTCACTGTTTTTGGGCCCCATGGGAAACACAGTAGAGTAGATGAGTGCTCTTTTATCTAAAGCAGAGTGTGTTTCTTGTAAGGCGAGCTAGCGTTTGTTTCCTAGTCCTAAATGGAGTTGAATCACAGGCAGTTTCTGGTCCTACGAACAAGAGTTGTTTTCTGGTAAGGAAAGTCACATTGTGCTCCCATTGCCATACACAGTGCAAATAGCCCTCGCGTCTGTTCCCAGCAAGTACAGTGTATTGAAGTGAAGAGGAGCTACTGTTCTTCTCAGTTTCCTAAGAAGAGTTGAACTAGATATGGCCCATGTGTCTAGGAAGCACAGTTATTATGTTCTTAGCAAGCTCACTGTTTTTGGGCCCCATAGGAAACACAGTAGAGTAGAAGAGTGCTCTTTCCTCTAAAGAAGACTGTGTTTCTTGTAAGGCGAGCTAGCGTTTGTTTCCCAGTCCTAAATGGAGTTGAATCACATGCAGTTTCTGGTCCTACGAGCATGAGTTGTTTTATGGTAAGAATAGACACTATTGCGCTCCCATTGCCATACACAGGACCAATAGCACATGCGTCTGTTCCCAGCAAGTACAGTGTATTGGACTGAATAGGATCTACTGTTCTTGTCAGGTTCCTAAGCACAATTGAACTAGATATGGCCGGGTGTGTAGGAAGCACAGTTCTTTTGTTCTGAGCAAGCTCACTGTTCGGACCCCATAGGAAACACAGTAGAGTAGAAGAGTGCTCCCTTCTCAAAAGCAAAGTGTGTTTCTTGTAAGGCGAGCTAGCGTTTGTTTCCCAGTCCTAAATGGAGTTGAATCACATGCAGTTTCTGGTCCTACGAGCAAGAGTTGTTTTCTGGTAAGGAAAGTCACTATTGCGCTCCCATTGCCATACACAGTACAAATAGCACTCGCGTCTGTTCCCAGGAATTACAGTGTATCGGACTGAAGAGGAGCTACTGTTCTTGTCAGTTTCCTAAGCAGAGTTGAACTAGATATGGCCCGTGTGTGTAGGAAGCACAGTTCTTATTTTCTGAGCAAGATCACTCTTCTGGCCCTATAGGAAACACAGTAGAGTAGATGAGTGCTCTTTTATCTAAAGCAGGGTGTGTTTCTGGTAACGCGAGCTAGCTTTTGTTTCCCAGTCCTAAATGGAGTTGAATCCCATGCAGTTTCTGGTCCTAAGAGCAAGAGTTGTTTTCTGGTAAGAAGAGTCACTATTATGCTCCAAATGCCATACACAGTGCAAATAGCACTCGCGTCTGTTCCCAGCAAGTAGAGTGTATTGGACTGAATAGGAGCTACTGTTCTTGTCAGTTTCCTAAGCAGAGTTGAACTAGATATGGCACGTGTGTATGGAGCACAGTTCTTTTGTTCTGAGCAAGCTCACTGTTCTGGACCTATAGGAAACACAGTAGAGTAGAAGAGTGCTCTTTTCTCTAAAGCAGAGTGTGTTTCTTGTAAGGCGAACTAGCGTTTGTTTCCCAGTCCTAAATGGAGTTGAATCACATGCAGTTTCTGGTCCTACGAGCAAGAGTTGTTTTCTGGTAAGGAAAGTCACTATTGCGCTCCCATTGCCATACACAGTACAAATAGCACTCGCGTCTGTTCCCAGGAAGTACAGTGTATCGGACTGAAGAGGAGCTACTGTTCTTGTCAGTTTCCTAAGCAGAGTTGAACTAGATATGACCGGTGTGTGTAGGAACCACATTTCTTATGTTCTGAGCAAGATCACTGTTCTGGCCCTACAGGAAACACAGTAGAGTAGATGAGGGCTCTTTTATCTAAAGCAGAGTGTGTTTCTTGTAAGGCAAGCTAGCGTTTGTTTGCTAGTCCTAAATGGAGTTGAATCACATGCAGTTTCTGGTCCTACGAACAAGAGTTGTTTTCTGGTAAGGAAAGTCACATTGTGTTCCCATTGCCATACACAGTGCAAATAGCACTCGCGTCTGTTCCCAGCAAATACAGTGTATTGCACTGAATAGGTGCTACTGTTCTTGTCAGTTTCCTATGCAGAGTTGAACTAGATATGGCCCGTGTGTGTAGGAAGTACAGTTCATATGTTCTGAGCAAGCTCACTGTTCTGGCCCTATAGGAAACACAGTAGAGTAGAAGAGTGCTCTTTTCTCTAAAGCAGAGTGTGTTTCTTGTAAGGCGAGCTATCGTTTGTTTCGTAGACCTAAATGGAGTTGAAACCCATGCAGTTTCTGGTACTACGATCAAGAGTTGTTTTCTGGTAAGAAGAGTCACTATTGCGGTGCCATTGCCATACACAGGACAAATAGCACTGGCGTCTGATCGCAGCAAGTACAGTGTATTGGACTGAAGAGGATCTACTGTTCTTGTCAGGTTCCTAAGCAGAATAGAACTAGATATGGCCCGTGTGTCTAGGAAGCACAGTTCATTTGATCTGAGCAAGCTCACTGTTCTGGCCCTATAGGAAACACAGTAGAGTAGAAGAGTGCTCTTTTCTCTAAAGCAGAGTGTGTTACTTGTAAGGCGAGCTAGCATTTGTTTCCCAGTCCTAAATGGCGTTGAATCACATGCAGTTTCTGGTCCTACGAGCAAGAGTTGTTTTCTGGTAAGGAAAGTCACTATTGCGTTCTCATTGCCATACACAGTGCAAATAGCACTCTCGTCTGTTCCCAGCAAGTGCAGTGTATTGGACTGAAGAGGAGCTACTGTTCTTGTCAGTTTCCTAAGCAGAGTTGAACTACATATGGTCCGTGTGTGTAGGAAGCACAGTTCTTTTGTTCTGAGCAAGCTCACTGTTTGGACCCCATAGGAAACACAGTAGAGTAGAAGAGTTCTATTTTCTCAAAAGCAGAGTGTATTTCTTGTAAGGAGAGCTACCGTTTGTTTCCCATTCCTAAATGGAGTTGAATCACATGCAGTTTCTGGTCCTATGAGCAAGAGTTGTTTTCTGTTAAGGAAAGTCACCATTGTGCTCCCATTGCCATACACAGTGCAAATAGCACTCACATCTGTTCCCAGCAAGTACAGTGTATTGGACTGAAGAGGAGCTACTGTTCTTGTCAGTTTCCTAAGCAGAGTTGAACTAGATATGGTCCGTGTGTGTAGGAAGCACAGTTCTTTTGTTCTGAGCAAGATCACTGTTTGGACCCCATAGGAAACACAGTAGAGTAGAAGATTGCTCTTTCCTCTAAAGCAGAGTGTGTTTCTTGTAAGGCGAGCTAGCATTTGTATCCCAGTCCTAAATGGAGTTGAATCACATGCAGTTTCTGGTCCTATGAGCATGAGTTGTTTTATGGTAAGAATAGTCACTATTGCGCTCCCATTGATATACACAGGACCAATAGCACATGCGTCTGTTTCCAGCAAGTACACTCTATTGGACTGAATAGGATCTACTGTTCTTGTCAGGTTCCTAAGCAGAATTGAACTAGATATGGCCGTGTGTGTAGGAAGCACAGTTCTTTTGTTCTGAACAAGCTCACTGTTCGGACCCCATAAGAAACACAGTAGAGTAGAAGAGTGCTCTTTTCTCAAAAGCAGAGTGTGTTTCTTGTAAGTCGAGCCTGCGTTTGTTTCCCAGTCCTAAATGGAGTTGAATCACATGCAGTTTCTGGTCCTAAGAGCAAGAGTTGTTTTCTGGTAAGGAAAGTCACTATTGCGCTCCCATTGCCATACACAGTACAAATAGCACTCGCGTCTGTTCCCAGGAATTACAGTGTATCGGACTGAAGAGGAGCTACTGTTCTTGTCAGTTTCCTAAGTAGAGTTGAACTAGATATGGTCCGTGTGTGTAGGAAGCACAGTTCTTATGTTCTGAGCAAGCTCACTGTTCTGGCCCTATAGGAAACACAGTAGAGTAGATGAGTGCTCTTTTATCTAAAGCAGAGTGTGTTTCTTGTAAGGCGAGCTAGCGTTTGTTTCCTAGTCCTAAATGGAGTTGACACATGCAGTTTCTGTTCCTACAAACAAGAGTTGTTTTCTGGTAAGGAAAGCCACATTGTGCTCCCATTGCCATACACAGTGCAAATAGCACTCACATCTGTTCCCAGGAAATACAGTGTATTGCCCTGAATAGGTGCTACTGTTCTTGTCAGTTTCCTATGCAGAGTTGAACTAGATATTATCCGTGTGTGTAGGAAGCACAGTTCTTTTGTTCTGAGCAAGCTCACTGTTTGGACCCTATAGGAAACACAGTAGAGTAGAAGAGTGCTCTTTTCTCTAAAGCAGAGTGTGTTTCATTTAAGGTGAGCTAGCGTTTGTTTCATAGTCCTAAATGGAGTTGAAACCCATGCAGTTTCTGGTACTACGAGCAAGAATTGTTTTCTGGTAAGAAGAGTCACTATTGCGCTTCCATTGCCATACACAGGACAAATAGCACTGGCGTCTGATCGCAGCAAGTACAGTGTATTGGACTGAAGAGGATCTACTGTTCTTGTCAGGTTCCTAAGCAGAAATGAACTAGTAATGGCCGTGTGTGTAGGAAGCACAGTTCTCTTGTTCTGAGCAAGCTCACTGTTCGGACCCCATTGGAAACACAGTAGAGGAGAAGAGTGCTCTTTTCTCAAAAGCAGAGTGTGTTTTTTGTAAGGCAAGCTAGCGTTTGTTTCCCAGTCATAAATGGAGTTGAATCACATGCAGTTTCAGGTCCTATGAGCAAGAGATGTTTTCTGGTAAGAAAAGTCACTATTGCGCTCTTATTGCCATACACAATGCAAATAGCACTCGCGTCTGTTCCCAGGAATTACAGTGTATCGGACTGAAGAGGAGCTACTGTTCTTGTCAGTTTCCTAAGCAGAGTTGAACTAGATATGGTCCATGTGTGTAGGAAGGACAGTTCTTTTGTTCTGAGCAAGCTCACTCTTCGGACCCCATAGGAAACACAGTAGAATAGAAGAGTGCTCTTTTCTCAAAAGCAGAGTGTGTTTCTTGTAAGGCGAGCTAGCGTTTGTTTCCCAGTCCTAAATGGAGTTGAATCACATGCAGTTTCTGATCCTACGAGCAAGAGTTGTTTTCTGGTATGGAAAGTCACTTTTGTGCTCCCATTGCCATACACAGTGCAAATAGCACTCCCGTCTGTTCCCAGAAATTACAGTGTATTGGACTGAAGAGCAGCTACTGTTCTTGTCAGTTTCCTAAGCAGAGTTGAACTAGATATGGCCCGTGTGTCTAGGAAGCACAGTTCATTTGATCTGAGCAAGCTCACTGTTCTGGCCCAATAGGAAACACAATAGAGTAGAAGAGTGCTCTTTTCGCAAAAGCAGAGTGTGTTTTTGTAAGGCGAGCTGGCATTTATTTCCCAGTCCTAAATGTCGTTGAATCACATGCAGTTTGTGGTCCTACGAGCAAGAGTTGTTTTCTGGTAAGGAAAGTCACTATTGCGTTCTCATTGCCATACACAGTGCAAATAGCACTCGCGTCTGTTCCCAGCAAGTACAGTGTATTGGACTGAAGAGGAGCTACTGTTCTTGTCAGTTTCCTAAGCAGAGTTGAACTACATATGGTCCGTGTGTGTGGGAAGCACAGTTCTTTTGTTCTGAGCAAGCTCACTGTTTGGACCACATAGGAAACACAGTAGAGTAGAAGAGTGCTCTTTTCTCTAAAGCAGAGTGTGTTACTTGTAAGGCGAGCTAGCTTTTGTTTGCCAGTCCTAAATGGAGTTGAATCCCATGCAGTTTCTGGTCCTAAGAGCAAGAGTTGTTTTCTGGTAAGGAAAGTCACTATTGTGCTCCCATTGCCATACAAAGTGCAAATAGCACTCGCGTCTGTTCCCAGCAAGTACAGTGTATTGGAGTGAAGAGGAGCTACTGTTCTTCTCAGTTTCCTAAGCAGAGTTGAACTAGATATGTCCCGTGTGTCTAGGAAGCACAGTTATTATGTTCTGAGCAAGCTCAATGTTCTGGCCCTATAGGAAACACAGTAGAGTAGAAGAGTGCTCTTTTCTCTAAAGCAGAGTGTGTTTCTTGTAAGGCGAGCTAGAGTTTGTTTCCCAGTCCTAAATGGAGTTGTGTCACATGCAGTTTTTTGTCCTACGAGGAAGAGTTGTTTTCTGGTAAGACAAGTCACTATTGTGCTCCAATTGCCATACACAGTGCAAATAGCACTCGAGTCTGTTCTCAGCAAGTACAGTGTATCGGACTGAAGAGGACCTACTGTTCTTGTCAGTTTCCTAAGCAGAGTTGAACTAGATATGGCCCCTTTGTGTAGGAAGCACAGTTCTTTTGTTCTGAGCAAGCTCACTGTTCTGGCCCTATAGGAAACACTGTAGAGTAGAAGAGTGCTCTTTTCTCTAAAGCAGAGTGTGTTTCTTGTAAGGCGTGCTCGCATTTGTTTCCCAGTCTTAAATGGAGTTGAGTCACATGCAGTTTTTGGTCCTACGAGAAAGAGTTGTTTTCTGGAAAGAAGAGTCACTATTGTGCTCCAAATGCCATACACAGTGCAAATAGCACTCGCATCAGTTTTCAGCAAGTACAGTGTATCGGACTGAAGAGAAGCTACTGTTTTTGTCAGTTTCCTAAGCAGAGTTTAACTAGATATGGTCCATGTGTGTAGGAAGCACAGTTCTTTTGTTCTGAGAAAGCTCACTGTTTGGACCCCATAGGAAACACAGTAGAGTAGAAGAGTGCTCTTTTCTCAAAAGCAGAGTGTGTTTCTTGTAAGGCGAGCTAGCGTTTGTTTCCCAGTCCTAAATGGAGTTGAATCACATGAAGTTTCTGGTCCTACGAGCAAGAGTTTTTTTCTGGTAAGGAAAGTCACTATTGTGCTCCCATTGCCATACACAGTGCAAATAGCACTCGCGTCTGTTATAAGCAAGTACACTGTATCGGACTGAATAGGAGCTACTGTTCTTGTCAGTTTCCTAAGCAGAGTTGAACTAGATATGGCCCGTGTGTGTAGGAAGCACAGTTGTTATGTTCTGAGCAAGCTCACTGTTCTGGCCCTATAGGAAACACAGTAGAGTAGAAGAGTGCTCTTTTCTCTAAAGCACAGTGTGTTTCTTGTAAGGCGAGCTCGCGTTTGTTTCCCAGTCCTAAATGGAGTTGAGTCACATGCAGTTTTTGGTCCTACGAGCAAGAGTTGTTTTCTGGTAAGAAGAGTCACTATTGTGCTCCAAATGCCATACACAGTGCAAATAGCTCTCGCGTCTGTTCCCAGCAAGTACAGTGTATTGGACTGAAGAGGAACTACTGTTCTTCTCAGTTTCCTAAGCAGAGTTGAACTAGATATGGCCCGTGAGTGTAGGAAGCACAGTTCATTTGTTCTGAGCAAATTCACTGTTCTGGCCCTATAGGAAACACAGGAGAGTAAAAGAGTGCTCTTTTCTCAAAAGCAGAGTGTGTGTCTTGTAAGGCGAGCTAGCGTTTGTTTCCCAGTCCTAAATGGAGTTGAATCACAAGCAGTTTCTGGTTGTACGAGCAAGAGTTGTTTCTGGTAAGGTGAGTCACTATTGTGCTCCAATTGCCATACACAGTGCAAATAGCACTCGCATCTGTTTTCAGCAAGTACAGTGTATCGGACTGAAGAGGAGCTACTGTTCTTGTCAGTTTCCTAAGCAGAGTTTAACTAGATATGGCCCGTGTGTGGAGGAAGCACAGTTATTATGTTCTGAGCAAGCTCACTGTTCTGGCCCTATAGGAAACACAGTGGAGTAGAAGAGTGCTCTTTTCTCTAAAGCAGACTGTGTTTCTTGTAAGGCGAGCTCATGTTTGTTTCCCAGTCCTAAATGGAGTTGAGTCACAGGCAGTTTTTGGTCCTAAGAGCAAGAGTTGTTTTCTGGTAAGAAGAGTCACTATTGCGCTCCAAATGCCATACACAGTGCAAATAGCACTCGCGTATGTTCCCAGCAAGTACAGTGTATTGGACTGAAGAAGAGCTACTGTTCTTCTCAGTTTCCTAAGCAGAGTTGAACTAGATATGGTCCATGTGTGTAGGAAGCACAGTTCTTTTGTTCTGAGCAAGCTCACTGTTTGGACCCTATAGGAAACACAGTAGAGTAGAAGAGTGCTCTTTTCTCAAAAGCAGAGTGTGGTTCTTGTAAGGTGAGCTAGCGTTTCTTTCCCAGTCCTAAATGGAGTTGAATCACATGCAGTTTGTGGTCCTACGAGCAAGAGTTGTTTTCTGGTAAGGAAAGTCACTATTGTGCTCCCATTGCCATATACAGTGCAAATAGCACTCGCGTCTGTTCCCAGCAAGTACATTGTATTGGACTGAAGAGCATCTTCTCTTCTTGTCAGTTTCCAAAGCAGAGTTGAACTAGATATGGTCGATGTGTGTAGGAAGCACAGTTCTTTTGTTCTGAGCAAGCTCACTGTTTGGACCCCACAGGAAACACAGTAGAGTAGAAGAGTGCTCTTTTCTCAAAAGCAGAGTGTGTTTCTTGTAAGGCGAGCTACCGTTTGTTTCCCAGTCCTAAATGGAGTTGAATCCCATGCAGTTTCTGGTCCTAAGAGCAAGAGTTCTTTTCTGGTAAGAGGAGTCACTATTGTGCTGCCATTGCCATACACAAGACAAATAGCACTGTTGTCTGTTCCCAGCAAGTACAACTGTATTGGACTGAAGAGGATCTACTGTTCATGTCAGGTTCCTAAGCAGAATTGAACTAGATATGGCCGTGTGTGGAGGAAGCATAGATTTTTTATTCTGAGCAAGCTCACTGTTCGGACCCCATAGGAAACACAGTAGAGTAGAAGAGTGCTCTTTTCTCAAAAGCAGAGTGTTTTTCTTGTAAGGCGAGGTAGCATTTGTTTCGCAGTCCTAAATGGAGTTGAATCACATGCAGTTTCTGGTCCAACGAGCAATAGTTGTTTTCTGGTAAGGAAAGTCACTATTGTGTTCCCACTGCCATACACAGTGCAAATAGCACTCGCGTTTGTTCCCAGCAAGTACAGTGTATCGGACTGAAGAGGAGCTACTGTTCTTGTCAGTTTCCTAAGCAGAGTTGAACGAGATATGGCCCGTGTGTGTAGGAAGCACAGTTCTCTTGTTCTGAGCAAGCTCACTGTTCTATCCCTATAGGAAACACAGTAGAGTAGAAGAGTGCTCTTTTCTCTAAAGCAGAGTGTGTTTTTTGTAAGGTGAGCTAGCGTTTGTTTCCCAGTCATAAATGGAGTTGAGTCACAGGCAGTTTTTGTTCCTACGAGCAAGAGTTGTTTTCTTGTAAGAAGAGTCACTATTGCGCTCCAAATGCCATACACAGTGCAAATAGCACTCGCGTATGTTCCCAGCAAGTACAGTGTATTGGACTGAATAGGAGATACTGTTCTTGTCAGTTTCCTAAGCAGAGTTGAACTAGATCTGGTCCATGTGTGTAGGAAGCACAGTTCTTTTGTTCTGAGCAAGCTCACTGTTTGGACCCCTTAGGAAACACAGTAGAGTAGAAGAGTGCTCTTTTCTCAAAAGCAGAGTGTATTTCTTGTAAGGCGAGCTAGCGTTGGTTTCCTAGTCCTAAATGGAGTTGAATCACATGCAGTTTCTGGTCCTACGAGCAAGAGTTGTTTTCTGGTAAGGAAAGTCACTATTGCACTCCCATTGCCATACATAGTGCAAATAGCACTCGGTCCGTTCCCAGCAAGTACAGTGTATCGGACTGAAGAGGAGCTACTGTTCTTGTCAGTTTCCTCAGCAGAGTTGAGCTAGATATGGCCCGTGTGAAGGAAGCACAGTTCTTTTGTTCTGATCAAGCTCACTTTTCTGGCCCTATAGGAAACACAGAAGAATAGAAGAGTGCTCTTTTCTCAAAAGCAGAGTGTTTTTCTTAAGGCATGCTAGCGTTTGTTTCCCAGTCTTAAATGGAGTTGAATCACATTCAGTTTCTGGTCCTAGGAGCAAGAGTTGTTTTCTGGTAAGAAGAGTCACTATTGCACTCGATTGCCATAAACAGTGCAAATAGCACTTGCATCTGTTCCCAGCAAGTACAGTGTTGGACTGAAGAGGATCTAGTGTTCTTCTCAGTTCCTTAACCAGAATTGAATAGATATGGCCCCTGTGTGCAGGAAGCACACTTGTTTTGTTCTGAGCAAGCTCACTGTTCGGACCACATTGGAAACACAGTAGAGTAGAAGAGTGCTCTTTTCTCAAAAGCAGCGTGTGTTTCATGTAAGGCGAGCTAGCGTTTCTTTCCCAGTCCTAAATGGAGTTGAATCACATGTAGTTTCTGGTCCTACGAGCAAGAGTTGTTTTCTGGTAAGGAAAGTCACTATTGCGCTCCCACTGACATACACAGTGCAAATAGCACTCGCATGTGTTCCCAGCTATTACAGTGTATCGGACTGAAGAGGAGCTACTGTTCTTGTCAGTTTCCTAAGCAGAGTTGAACTAGATATGGTCCGTGTGTGCAGGAAGCACAGTTCTTTTTTTTTTTTTGCAAGCTCACTTTTTGGCCCTATAGGAAACACAGAAGAGTAGAAGAGTGCTCTTTTCTCAAAAGCAGTGTGTGTTTCTTGTAAGGCGAGCTAGCGTTTGTTTCCCAGTCTTAAATGGAGTTGAGTCACATGCAGTTTTTGGTCCTACGAGCAAGAGTTGTCTTCTGGTAAGAAGAGTCACTATTGCGCTCCAATTGCCATACACAGTGCAAATAGCACTCGCGTCTGTTCCCAGCAAGTACAGTGTATTGGACTGAATAGGAGCTACTGTTCTTGTCAGTTTCCTAAGCAGAGTTGAACTAGATATGGTCCTTGTGTGTAGGAAGTACAGTTCTTTTGTTCTCAGCAAGCTCACTGTTCTGGCCTTATAGGAAACACAGTAGAGTAGAAGAGTGCTCTTTTCTCAAAAGCAGAGTTTGTTTCTTGTAAGGCGAGCTCGCGTTTGTTTCCCAGTCCTAAATGGAGTTGAATCACATGCAGTTTCTGGTCCTACGAGCAAGAGTTGTTTTCTGGTAAGGAAGTCACTATTGCGCTCCCATTGCCATAAACAGTGCAAATAGCACTCGCGTCTGTTCCCAGCAAGTACAGTGTATCGGACTGAAGAGGAGCTACTGTTCTTGTAAGTTTCCTAAGCACAGTTGAACGAGATTTGGCCTGTCCGTGTAGGAAGCACAGCTCTTTTGTTCTGAGCAAGCTCACTGTTTGGACCCCATAGGAAACACAGTAGAGTAGAAGAGTGCTCTTTTCTCTAAAGCAGAGTGTTTTTCTTGTAAGGTGAGCTCGCAATTGTTTCCCAGTCCTAAATGGAGTTGAGTCACATGCAGTTTTTGGTCCTACGAGCAAGAGTTATTTTCTGGTAAGAAGAGTCACTATTGCGCTCCAATTGCCATACACAGTGCATATAGTACTCGCGTATGTTCCCTTCAATTACAGTGTATTGGACTGATTTGGAGCTACTGTTCTTGTCAGTTTCCTCAGCAGAGTTGAACTAGATATGGTCCGTGTGTGTAGGAAGCACAGTTCTTTTGTTCTGAGCAAGCTCACTGTTTGGACCCCATTGGAAACACAGTAGAGTAGAAGAGTGCTCTTTTCTCAAAAGCAGAGTGTGTTTCTTGTAAGGCGAGCTAGCGTTTGTTTCCCAGTCCTAAATGGAGTTGAATCACATGCAGTTTCTGGTCCTAGGAGCAAGAGTTGTTTTCTGGCAAGAAGAGTCACTATTGTGCTCCCATTGTCATACACAGGGCAAAGAGCACTGGCGTCTGTTCCCAGCAAGTACAGTGTATTGGACTGAATAGGAGCTACTGTTCTTCTCAGTTTCCTAAGCAGAGTTGAACTAGATATGGTCCGTGTGTGTAGGAAGCACAGTTCATTTGTTCTGAGCAAGTTCACTGTTCTGGCCCTATAGGAAACACTGTAGAGTAGAAGAGTGCTCTTTTCTCAAAAGCAGTGTGTGTTTCATGTAAGGCAAGCTAGCATTTGTTTCCCAGTCCTAAATGGAGTTGAATCACATGCAGTTTCTGGTCCTATGAGCAAGAGTTGTTTTCTGGTAAGGAAAGTCACTATTGCGCTCCCATTGACATACACAGTGCAAATAGCACTCGCATGTGTTCCCAGCTATTACAGTGTATCGGAATGAAGAGGAGCTACTGTTCTTGTCAGTTTCCTAAGCAGAGTTGAACTAGATATGGCCCGTGTGTGTAGGAAGCACAGTTCTTTTGTTCTGAGCAAGCTCACTGTTCTGGCCCTATAGGAAACACAGAAGAGTAGAAGAGTGCTCTTTTCTCAAAAGCATAGTGTGTTTCTTGTAAGGCGAGCTCGCGTTTGTTTCCCAGTCTTAAATGGAGTTGAGTCACATGCAGTTTTTGGTCCTACGAGCAAGAGTTGTTTTCTGGTAAGAAGAGTCACTATTGCGCTCCAATTGCCATACACAGTGCAAATAGCACTCGCGTCTGTTCCCAGCAAGTACAGTGTATTGGACTGAATAGGAGCTACTGTTCTTGTCAGTTTCCTAAGCAGAGTTGAACTAGATATGGTCCGTGTGTGTAGGAAGCACAATTCTTTTGTTCTCAGCTAGCTCACTGTTCTGGCCCTATAGGAAACACAGTAGATTAGAAGAGTGCTCTTTTCTCTAAAGCAGAGTGTGTTTTTTGGAAGGTGAGCTAGCGTTTGTTTCCCAGTCATAAATGGAGTTGAGTCACAGGCAGTTTTTGTTCCTACGAGCAAGAGTTGTTTTCTGGTAAGAAGAGTCACTATTGTGCTCCAAATTCCATACACAGTGCAAATAGCACCCGCGTCTGTTCCCAGCAAGTACAGTGTATTGGACTGAATAGGAGATACTGTTCTTGTCAGTTTCCTAAGCAGAGTTGAACTAGATCTGGTCCATGTGTGTAGGAAGCACAGTTCTTTTGTTCTGAGCAAGCTCACTGTTTGGACCCCATAGGAAACACAGTAGAGTAGAAGAGTGCTCTTTTCTCAAAAGCAGAGTGTATTTCTTGTAAGGCGAGCTAGCGTTGGTTTCCTAGTCCAAAATGGAGTTGAATCCCATGCAGTTTATGGTCCTACGAGCAAGAGTTGTTTTCTGGTAAGGAAAGTCACTATTGCGCTCCCATTGCCGTACATAGTGCAAATAGCACTCGGTCCGTTCCCAGCAAGTACAGTGTATCGGACTGAAGAGGAGCTACTGTTCTTGTCAGTTTCCTAAGCAGAGTTGAACTAGATATGGCCCGTGTGAAGGAAGCACAGTTCTTTTGTTCTGATCAAGCTCACTTTTCTGGCCCTATAAGAAAAACAGAAGAATAGAAGAGTGCTCTTTTCTCAAAAGCAGAGTGTTTTTCTTAAGGCAAGCTAGCGTTTGTTTCCCAGTCCTAAATGGAGTTGAATCACATTCATTTTCTGGTCCTAGGAGCAAGAGTTGTTTTCTGGTAAGAAGAGTCAATATTGCGCTCCCATTGTCATACACAGGGCAAATAGTACTGGCGACTGTTCCCAGCATGTACAGTGTATTGGACTGAAGAGGATCTACTGTTCTTGTCAGTTTGCTAACCAGAATTGAATAGGTATGGCCCCTGTGTGCAGGAAGCACACTTCTTTTGTTCTGAGGAAGCTCACTGTTCTGGCCCTATAGGAAACACAGTATAGTAGAAGAGTGCTCTTTTCTCAAAAGCAGAGTGTTTTTCTTGTAAGGCGATCTAGCGTTTCTTTCCCAGTCCTAAATGGAGTTGAGACACATGCAGTTTTTGGTCCTACGAGCAAGAGTTTTTTTCTGGTAAGAAGAGTCACTATTGCACTCGATTGCCATACACAGTGCAAATAGCACTTGCATCTGTTCCCAGCAAGTACAGTGTATTAGACTGAAGAGGATCTACTGTTCATGTCAGTTTCATAAGCAGAGTTGAACTAGATATGGTCCGTGTGTGTAGGAAGCACAGTTCATTTGTTCTGAGCAAGTTCACTGTTCTGGCCTTATAGGAAACACTGTAGAGTAGAAGAGTGCTCTTTTCACTAAAGCAGAGTTTGTTTCTTGTAAAGCAAGGTAGCGTTTGTTTCCCAGTCCTAAATGGAGTTGAATCACATGCAGTTATTGGTCCTATGAGCAAGAGTTGTTTTATGGTAAGAAGAGTCACTATTGCACTGCCATTGCCATACACAGGACAAATAGCACTGGCGTCTGTTCCGAGCAAGTACAGTGTATTGAACTGAAGAGGATCTACTGTTCTTGTCAGGTTCCTAAGCAGAATTGAACTAGATATGGCCATGTGTGTAGGAAGCACAGTTCTTTTGTTCTGAGCAAGCTCACTGTTCGGACCCCATAGGAAACACAGTAGAGTAGAAGGGTGCTCTTTTCTCAAAAGCAGAGTGTGTTTCTTGTAAGGCGAGCTAGCGTTTGTTTCCCAGTTCTAAATGGAGTTGAATCACATGCAGTTTCTGGTCCTACGAGCAAGAGTTGTTTTCTGGTAAGGAAAGTCACTATTGCATTCCCATTGCCATACACAGTGCAAATAGCACTCGCGTCTGTTCCCAGCAAGTACAGTGTATCAGACTGAAGAGGAGCTACTGTTCTTGTCAGTTTCCTAAGCAGAGTTGAACTAGATATGGCCCGTGTGTGTAGGAAGCATAGTTCTTATGTTCTGAGCAAGCTCACTGTTCTGGCCTTATAGGAAACACAGTAGAGTATTGAGTGCTCTTTTCTCTAAAGCAGAGTGTGTTTCTTGTAAGGCGAGCTATCGTTTGTTTCCCAGTCCTAAATGGAGTTGAATCACATGCAGTTTCTGGTCCTACGAACAAGAGTTGTTTTCTGCTAAGGAAAGTAACATTGTGCTCACATTGCCATACACAGTGCAAATAGCACTCCTGTCTGTTCCCAGCAAGTACAGTGTATTAGACTGAAGAGGATCTACTGTTCTTGTCAGGTTCTTAAGCAGAGTTGAAATAGATATGGCCCGTGTGTGTAGGAAGCACAGTTCTTTTGTTCTGAGCAAGCTCACTCTTTGGACGCCATAGGAAACACAGTGGAGTAGAAGAGTGCTCTTTTTTCTAAAGCAGAGTGAGTTTCTTGTAATGCGAGCTAGCGTTTGTTTCCCAGTCCTAAATGGAGTGGAATCACATGCAGTTTCAGTTCCTATGAGCAAGAGTTGTTTTATGGTAAGAATAGTCACTATTGCGCTGCCATTGCCATACACAGGACAAATAGCACTGGCGTCTATTCCAAGCAAGTACAGTGTATTGGACTGAAAAGGATCTACTGTTCTTGTCATGTTCCTAAGCAGAATTGAACTAGATATGGCCGTGTGTGTAGGAAGCACAGTTCTTTTGTTCTGAGCAAGCTCACTGTTCTGGCCCTCTAGGAAACACAGTAGAGTAGATGAGTGCACTTTTCTCTAAAGCAGAGTGTGTTTCTTGTAAGGCGAGCTAGCGTTTGTTTCCCAGTCCTAAAAGGAGTTGAATCACATGCAGTTTCTGGTCCTACAAACAAGAGTTGTTTTCTGGTAAGGAAAGTCACTGTTGCGCTCCCATTGCCATACACAGTGCAAATAGCACTCCTGTCTGTTCCCAGCAAGTACAGTGTATTGGACTGAAGAGGAGCTACTGTTCTTCTCAGTTTCCTAAGCAGAGTTGAACTAGATATGGCCCATGTGTCTAGGAAGCACAGTTATTATGTTCTGAGCAAACACACTGTTTGGACCCCATAGGAAACACAGTAGAGTAGAAGAGTGCTCTTTCCTCTAAAGCAGAGTGTGTTTCTTGTAAGGCAAGCTAGCGTTTGTATCCCAGTCCTAAATGGAGTAGAATCACATGCAGTTTCTGGTCCTATGAGCATGAATTGTTTTATGGTAAGAATAGTCACCATTGTGCTCCCATTGCCATACACAGGACCAATAGCACATGCGTCTGTTCCCAGCAAGTACAGTGTATTGGACTGAATAGGATCTACTGTTCTTGTCAGGTTCCTAAGCAGAATTGAAGTAGATATGGCCGTGTGTGTAGGAAGCACAGTTCTTTTGTTTTGAGCAAGCTCATTGTTCGGACCCCATAAGACACAGTAGAGTAGAAGAGTGCTCTTTTCTCAAAAGCAGAGTGTGTTCCTTGTAAGGCGAGCTAGCGTTTGTTTCCCAGTCCTAAATGGAGTTAAATCACATGCAGTTTCTGGTCCTACGAGCAAGAGTTGTTTTCTGGTAAGGAAAGTCACTATTGCGCTCCCATTGCCATACACAGTACAAATAGCACTCGCGTCTGTTCCCAGGAATTACAGTGTATCGGACTGAAGAGGAGCTACTGTTCTTGTCAGTTTCCTAAGCAGAGCTGAACTAGATATGGCCCGTGTGTGTAGGAAGCACAGTTCTTATGTTCTGAGCAAGCTCACTGTTCTGGCCCTATAGGAAACACAGTAGAGGATAAGAGTGCTCTTTTCTCAAAAGCAGAGTGTGTTTTTTGTAAGGCGAGCTAGCGTTTGTTTCCCAGTCCTAAATGGAGTTGAATCACATGCAGTTTCAGGTGCTACGAGCAAGAGATGTTTTCTGGTAAGGAAAGTCACTATTGCGCTCTTATTGCCATACACAGTGCAAATAGCACTCGCGTCTGTTCCCAGGAATTACAGTGTATCGGACTGACGAGGAGCTACTGTTCTTGTCAGTTTCCTAAGCAGAGTTGAACTAGATATGGTCCATGTGTGTAGGAAGCACAGTTCTTTTGTTCTGAGCAAGCTCACTGTTCAGACCCCATAGGAAACACAGTAGAATAGAAGAGTGCTCTTTTCTCAAAAGCAGAGTGTGTTTCTTGTAAGGCGAGCTAGCGTTTGTTTCCCAGTCCTAAATGGAGTTGAATCACATGCAGTTTCTGGTCCTACGAACAAGAGTTGTTTTCTGGTAAGGAAAGTCACATTGTGCTCCCATTGCCATACACAGTGCAAATAGCAGTCGCGTCTGTTCCCAGCAAATACAGTGTATTGCACTGAATGGGTGCTACTGTTCTTGTCAGTTTCCTATGCAGAGTTGAACTACATATTATCCGTGTGTGTAGGAAGCACAGTTCTTTTGTTCTGAGCAAGCACACTGTTTGGACCCTATAGGAAAAACAGTAGAGTAGAAGAGTGCTCTTTTCTCTAAAGCAGAGTGTGTTTCTTGTACGGCAAGCTAGCCTTTGTTTCCCAGTCCTAAATGGAGTTGAATCCCATGCAGTTTCTGGTCCTAAGAGCAAGAGTTGTTTTCTGGTAAGGAAAGTCACTATAGCGCTCCCATTGCCATACACAGTGGAAATAGCACTCACGTCTGTTCCCAGCAAGTACAGTGTATTGGACTGAAGAGGAGCTACTGTTCTTGTCAGTTTCCTAAGGAGAGTTGAACTAGATATGGTCCGTGTGTGTAGGAAGCACAGTTCTTTTGTTCTGAGCAAGCTCACTGTTTGGACCCCATAGGAAACACAGTAGAGTAGAAGAGTGCTCTTTTATCTAAAGCAGAGTGTGTTTCTTGTAAGGCGAGCTAGCCTTTGTTTCCCAGTCCTAAATGGAGTGGAACCACATGCAGTTTCTGGTCCTATGAGCATGAGTTGTTTTATGCTAAGAATAGTCACTATTGCGCTCCCATTGCCATACACAGGACCAAGAGCACATGCGTCTGTTCCCAGCAAGTACAGTGTATTGGACTGAAGAGGAGATACTGTTCTTGTCAGGTTCCTAAGCAGAATTGAACTAGATATGGCCGTGTGTGTAGGAAGCACAGTTCTTTTGTTCTGAGCAAGCTCACTGTTCGGACCCCATAGGAAACACAGTAGAGTAGAAGAGTGCTCTTTTCTCAAAAGCAGAGTGTGTTTCTTGTAAGGCGAGATAGCGTTTGTTTCCCAGTACTAAATGGAATTGAATCACATGCAGTTTCTGGTCCTATGAGCAAAAGTTGTTTTCTGGTAAGAAGAGTCACTATTGCACTCCCATTGACATACACAGTGCAAATAGCACTCGTGTCTGCTCCCAGCAAGTACACTGTATTGGACTGAAGAGGACATACTGTTCTTGTCAGTTTTCGAAGCAGAGTTGAACTAGATATGGCCCGTGTGTGTAGGAAGCACAGTTCTTTTGTTCTGAGCAAGCTCACTGTTTGGACCCCATTGGAAACACCGTAGAGTAGAAGAGTGCTCTTTTCTCTAAAGCAGAGTGTGTTTCTTCTAAGGCGAGCTAGCGTTTGTTTCCCAGTCCTAAATGGCGTTGTATCACATGCAGTTTGTAGTCCTACGAGCAAGAGTTGTTCTCTGGTAAGGAAAGTCACTATTGCGCTCTCATTGCCATACACAGTGCAAATAGCACTCGCGTCTGTTCCCAGCAAGTACAGTGTATTGGACTGAAGAGGATCTACTGTTCTGGTCAGTTTCCTAAGCAGAGTTGAACTAGATATGGCCGGTGTGTGTAGGAAGCACAGTTATTATGTTCTGAGCAATCTCACTGTTCTGGCCCTATAGGAAACACAGTAGAATAGAAGAGTGCTCTTTTCTCTAAAGTAGAGTGTATTTCTTGTAAGGCGAGCTCGCATTTGTTTCCCAGTCCTAAATAGAATTGAGTCACAGGCAGTTTTTGGTCCTACGAGCAAGAGTTATTTTATGGTAGGAAGAGTCACTATTGAGCTCCAAATGCCATACACAGTGCAAATAGCACTCGCGTCTGTTCCCAGCAAGTACAGTGTATTGGAATGAATAGGAGCTACTGTTCTTGTCAGTTTCCTAAGCAGAGTTGAACTAGATATGGTCCATGTGTGTAGGAAGCACAATTCTTTTGTTCTGAACAAGCTCACTGTTCGGACCCAATAAGAAACATAGTAGAGTAGAAGGTTACTCTTTTCTCAAAAGCAGAGTGTGTTTCTTGTAAGGCGAGCTAGCGTTTGTTTCCCAGTCCTAAATGGAGTTGAATCACATGCAGTTTCTGGTCCTACGAGCAAGAGTTGTTTTCTGGTAAGGAAAGTCACTATTGTGCTCCCATTGCCATACACAGTACAAAAAGCACTCGCGTCTGTTCCCAGGAATTACAGTGTATCGGACTGAAGAGGAGCTACTGTTCTTGTCAGTTTCCTAAGCAGAGTTGAACTAGATAAGGCCCGTGTGTGTAGGAAGCACAGTTCTTATGTTCTGAGCAAGCTCACTGTTCTCGCCCTATAGGAAACACAGTAGAGTAGATGAGTGCTCTTTTATCTAAAGCAGAGTGTGTTTCTTGTAAGGCGAGCTAGCGTTTGTTTCCTAGTCCTAAATGGAGTTGAATCACATGCAGTTTCTGATCCTACGAACAAGAGTTGTTTTCTGGTAAGGAAAGTCACATTGTGCTCCCATTGCCATACACAGTGCAAATAGCACTCGCGGCTGTTCCCAGCAAGTACAGTGTATTGGAGTGAAGAGGAGCTACTGTTCTTCTCAGTTTCCTAAGCAGAGATGAACTAGATATGGCCTGTGTGTCTAGGAAGCACAGTTATTATGTTCTGAGCAAGCTCACTGTTCTGGCCCTATAGGAAACACAGTAGAGTAGAAGAGTGCTCATTTCTCTAAAGCAGAGTGTGTTTCTTGTAAGGCGAGCTGGCGTTTGTTTCCCAGTCCTAAATGGAGTTGAGTCACAGGCAGTTTTTGGTACTACGAGCAAGGGTTGTTTTCTGGTAAGAAGAGTCACTATTATGCTCCAAATGCCATACAAAGTGCAAATAGCACTCGCGTCTGTTCCCAGCAAGTACAGTGTATTGGACTGAATAGGAGCTACTGTTCTTGTCAGTTTCCTAAGCAGAGTTGAACTAGATATGGCCCGTGTGTAGGAAGCACAGTTCTTTTGTTCTGAGCAAGCTCACTGTTCTGGCCCTATAGGAAACACAGTAGAGTAGAAGAGTGCTCTTTTCTCTAAAGCAGAGTGTGTTTCTTGTAAGGCGAGCTAGCGTTTGTTTCCCACTCCTAAATGGAGTTGAATCACATGCAGTTTCTGGTCCTACGAGCAAGAGTTGTTTTATGGTAAGAAGAGTCACTATTGCGCTGCCATTGCCATACACAGGACAAATAGCACTGGCGTCTCTTCCCAGCAAGTACAGTGTATTGGACTGAAGAGGATCTACTGTTCTTGTCAGGTTTTTAAGCAGAATTGAAATAGATATGGCCGTGTGTGTAGGAAGCACAATTCTTTTGTTTTGAGCAAGCTCACTGTTCGGAACCCATAGGAAACACAGTAGAGTAGAAGAGTGCTCTTTTCTTAAAAGCAGAGTGTGTTTCTTGTAAGGCAAGCTACCGTTTGTTTCCCATTCCTAAATGGAGTTGAATCACATGCAGTTTCTGGTCCTACGAGCAAGAGTTGTTTTCTGGTAAGGAAAGCCATTATTGCGCTGCTATTGCCATACGCAGGACAAGTAGCACTGTTGTCTGTTCCCAGCAAGTACAGTGTTTTGGACTGAAGAGGATCTACTGTTCTTGTCAGGTTCCTAAGCAGAATTAAACTAGATATGGCCGTGTATGTAGGAAGCACAGTTCTTTTGTTCTGAGCAAGGTCACTGTTCTGACCACATAGGAAACACCGTAGAGTAGAAGTGTGCTCTTTTCTAAAAAGCAGAGTGTGTTTCTTGTAAGGCGAGCTAGCATTTGTTTCCCAGTCCTAAATGGCGTTGTATCACATGCAGTTTGTAGTCCTATGTGCAAGAGTTGTTTTCTGTTAAGGAAAGTCACTATTGCGCTCTCATTGCCATACACAGTGCAAATAGCACTCGCATCTGTTCCCAACAAGTACAGTGTATTGGACTGAAGAGGATCTACTGTTCTTGTCAGGTTCCTAAGCAGAGTTGAACTAGATATGGCCGGTGTGTGTAGGAAGCACAGTTATTATGTTCTGAGCAAGCTCACTGTTATGGCCCTATAGGAAACACAGTAGAGTAGAAGAGTGCTCTTTTCTCTAAATAGAGTGTATTTCTTGTAAGGCGAGCTCGTATTTGTTTCCCAGTCCTAAATAGAGTTGAGTCACAGGCAGTTTTTGGTCCTACGAGCAAGAGTTGTTTTCTGGTAAGAAGAGTCACTATTGTGCTCCAATTGCCATACACAGTGCAAATAGCACTCGCGTCTGTGCCCAGCAAGTACAGTGTATTGGACTGAAGAGGAGCTACTGTTCTTGTCAGATTCCTAAGCAGAGTTGAACTAGATATGGTCCATGTGTGTAGGAAGCACAGTTCTTTTGTTCTGAGCAAGCTCACTGTTTGGACCCTATAGGAAACACCGTAGAGTAGAAGAGTGCTCTTTTCTCAAAAGCAGAGTGTGTTTCTTGTAAGGCAAACTAGCATTTGTTTCCCACTCCTAAATGGAGTTGAATCACATGCAGTTTGTAGTCCTATGAGCAAGAGTTGTTTTCTGGTAAAGAAAGTCACTATTGCGCTCTCATTGCCATACACAGTGCAAATAGCACTCGCGTCTGTTCCCAGCAAGTACAGTGTATTGGACTGAAGAGGAGCTACTGTTCTTGTCAGGTTCCTCAGCAGAGTTGAAATAAATATGGCCTGTGTGTGTAGGAAGCACAGTTATTATATTCTGAGCAAGCTCACTGTTCTGACCCTATAGGAAACACAGTAGAGTTGAAGAGTGCTCTTTTCTCTAAAGTAGAGTGTATTTCTTGTAAGGCGAGCTCGCATTTCTTTCCCAGTCCTAAATAGAATTGAGTCACAGGCAGTTTTTGGTCCTACGAGCAAGAGTTGTTTTCTGGTAAGAAGAGTCACTATTGCGCTGCAAATTCCATACACAGTGCAAATAGCACTCGTGTCTGTTCCCAGCAAGTACAGTGTATTGGACTGAATAGGAGCTACTGTTCTTGTCAGTTTCCTAAGCAGAGTTGAACTAGACATGGCCCGTGTGTAGGAAGCACAGTTCTTTTGTTCTGAGCAAGCTCACTGTTCTGGCCCTATAGGAAACACTGTAGAGTAGAAGAGTGCTCTTTTCTCTAAAGCAGAGTTTGTTTCTTGTAAGGCGAGGTAGCGTTTGTTTCCCAGTCCCAAATGGAGTTGAATCACATGCAGTTTCTGGTCCTATGACCAAGAGTTGTTTTATGGTAAGAAGAGTCACTATTGCACTGCCATTGCCATACACAGGACAAATAGCATTGGCATGTGTTCCCAGCAAGTACAGTGTATTGAACTGAACAGGATCTACTGTTCTTGTCAGGTTCCTAAGCAGAATTGAACTATTATGGCCATGTGTGTAGGAAGCACAGTTCTTTTGTTCTGAGCAAGCTCACTGTTCGGACCCCATAGGAAACACAGTAGAGTAGAAGGGTGCTCTTTTCTCAAAAGCAGAGTGTGTTTCTTGTAAGGCGATCTAGCGTTTGTTTCCCAGTCCTAAATGGAGTTGAATCACATGCAGTTTCTGGTCCTACGAGCAAGAGTTGTTTTCTGGTAAGGAAAGTCACTATTGCGTTCCCATTGCCATACACAGTGCCAATAGCACTCGCGTCTGTTCCCAGCAAGTACAGTGTATCAGACTGAAGAGGACCTACTGTTCTTGTCAGTTTCCTAAGCAGAGTTGAACTAGATATGGCCCGTGTGTGTAGGAAGCACAGTTCTTATGTTCTGAGCAAGCTCACTGTTCTGGCCCTATAGGAAACACAGTAGAGTAGATGAGTGCTCTTTTCTCTAAAGCAGAGTGTGTTTCTTGTAAGGCGAGCTATCGTTTGTTTCCCAGTCCTAAATGGAGTTGAATCACATGCAGTTTCTGGTCCTATGAACAAGAGTTGTTTTCTGCTAAGGAAAGTAACATTGTGCTCCCATTGCCATACACAGTGCAAATAGCACTCGCGTCTGTTCCCAGCAAGTACAGTGTATTGGACTGAAGAGGATCTGCTGTTCTTGTCAGGTTCCTAAGCAGAGTTGAAATAGATATGGCCCGTGTGTGTAGGAAGCACAGTTCTTTGTTCTGAGCAAGCTCACTCTTTGGACGCCATAGGAAACACAGTAGAGTAGAAGAGTACTCTTTTTTCTAAAGCAGAGTGTGTTTCTTGTAATGCGAGCTAGCGTTTGTTTCCCAGTCCTAAATGGAGTGGAATCACATGCAGTTTCAGTTCCTATGAGCAAGAGTTGTTTTATGGTAAGAATAGTCACTATTGCGCTGCCATTGCCATACACAGGACAAATAGCACTGGCGTCTATTCCAAGCAAGTACAGTGTATTGGACTGAAGAGGATCTCCTGTTCTTGTCAGGTTCCTAAGCAGAATTGAACTAGATATGGCCGTGTGTGTAGGAAGCACAGTTCTTTTGTTCTGAGCAAGCTCACTGTTCGGACCCCATAAGAAACACAGTAGAGTAGAAGAGTGCTCTTTTCTCAAAAGCAGAGTGTGTTTCTTGTAAATCGAGCTAGCGTTTGTTTCACAGTCCTAAATGGAGTTGAATCACATACAGTTTCTGATCCTACGAACAAGAGTTGTTTTCTGGTAAGGAAAGTCACATTGTGCTCCCATTGCCATACACAGTGCAAATAGCACTCGCGTCTGTTCCCAGCAAGTACAGTTTATTGCACTGAATAGGTGCTACTGTTCTTGTCAGTTTCCTATGCAGAGTTGAACTAGATATTATCTGTGTGTGTAGGAAGCACAGTTCATTTGATCTTAGCAAGCTCACTGTTCTTGCACTATAGGAAACACAGTAGAGTAGAAGAGTGCTCTTTTCTAAAAAGCAGAGTGTGTTTTTGTAAGGCGAGCTAGCATTTGTTTCCCAGTCCTAAATGGCGTTGAATCACATGCAGTTTCTATTCCTACGAGCAAGAGTTGTTTTCTGGTAAGGAAAGTCACTATTGCGTTCTCATTGACATACACAGTGCAAATAGCACTGGCGTCTGATCGCAGCAAGTACAGTGTATTGGACTAAAGAGGATCTACTGTTCTTGTCAGGTTCCTAAGCAGAATTGAACTAGATATGGCCGTGTGTGTAGGAAGCACAGTTCTTTTGTTCCTAGCAAGCTCACTGTTTGGACCCCATATGAAACACAGTAGAGTGGAAGAGTGCTCTTTTCTCTAAAGCAGAGTGTGTTTCTTATAAGGTGAGCTAGCTTTTGTTTGCCAGTCCTAAATGGAGTTGAATCCCATGCAGTTTCTGGTCCTAAGAGCAAGAGTTGTTTTCTGGTAAGGAAAGTCACTATTGTGCTCCCATTGCCATACACAGTGCAAATAGCACTCGCGTCTGTTCCCAGCAAGTACAGTGTATTGGAGTGAAGAGGAGCTACTGTTCTTCTCAGTTTCCTAAGCAGAGTTGAACTACATATGGTCCGTGTGTGTAGGAAGCACAGTTCTGTTGTTCTGACCAAGCTCACTGTTTGGACCCCATAGGAAACACAGTAGAGTAGAAGAGTCCTCTTTTTTCTAAAGCAGAGTCTGTTTCTTGTAATGCGAGCAAGCGTTAGTTTCCCAGTCCTAAACGGAATGGAATCACATGCAGTTTCTGGTCCTACGAGCAAGCGTTGTTTTATGGTAAGAATAATCACTATTGCGCTGCCATTGCCATACACAGGACAAATAGCACTGGCGTCTGTTCTCAGCAAGTACAGTGTATTGGACGGAAGAGGATCTACTGTTCTTGTCAGGTTCCTAAACAGAATTGATCTAGATATGGCCATGTGTGTAGGAAGCACAGTTTTTTTGTTCTGAGCAAGCTCATTGTTCCCACCCCATAGGAAACACAGTAGAGTAGAAGAGTGCTCTTTTCTCAAAAGCAGAGTGTGTTTCTTGTAAGGGGGGCTAGCGTTTGTTTCCCAGTCCTAAATGGAGTTGAATCACATGCAGTTTCTGGTCCTACAAACAAGAGTTGTTTTCTGGTAAGGAAAGTCACTGTTGCGCTCCCATTGCCATACACAGTGCAAATAGCACTCCTGTCTGTTCCCAGCAAGTACAGTGTATTGGACTGAAGAGGATCTACTGTTCTTGTCAGGTTCCTAAGCAGAGTTGAAATAGATATGGCCCGTGTGTGTAGAAAGCACAGTTATTATGTTCTGAGCAAGCTCACTGTTCTGGCCCTATAGGAAAAACAGTAGAGTTGAAGAGTGCTTTTTCTCTAGAGTAGAGTGTATTTCTTGTAAGGCGAGCTTGCATTTGTTTCCCAGTCCTAAATAGAGTTGAGTCACAGTCAGTTTTTGGTTCTATGAGCAAGAGTTGTTTTCTGGTAAGAAGAGTCACTATTGCGCTCCAAATGCCATACACACTGCAAATAGCACTCGCGTCTGTTCCCAGCAAGTACAGTTATCAGACTGAAGAGGAGCTACTGTTCTTGTCAGTTTCCTAAGCAGAGTTGAACTAGATATGGCCCGTGTGTGTAGGAAGCACAGTTCTTATGTTCTGAGCAAGCTCACTGTCCTGGCACTACAGGAAACACAGTAGAGTAGATGAGTGCTCTTTTCTCTAAAGCAGAGTGTGTTTCTTGTAGGGCAAGCTATCGTTTGTTTCCCAGTCCTAAATGGAGTTGAATCACATGCAGTTTCTGGTCCTACGAACAAGAGTTGTTTTCTGGTAATGAAAGTCACATTGTGCTCCCATTGCCATACACAGTGCAAATAGCACTCGCGTCTGTTCCCAGCAAGTACAGTGTATTGAAGTGAAGAGGAGCTACTGTTCTTCTCAGTTTCCTAAGCAGAGTTGAACTAGATATGGTCCATGTGTGTAGGAAGCACAGTTCTTTTGTTCTGAGCAAGCTCACTGTTCGGACACCATAGGAAACACAGTAGAATAGAAGAGTGCTCTTTTCTCAAAAGCAGAGTGTGTTTCTTGTAAGGCGAGCTAGCGTTTGTTTCCCAGTCCTAAATGGAATTGAATCACATGCAGTTTCTGGTCCTACGAACAAGAGTTGTTTTCTGGTAAGGAAAGTCACATTGTCCTCCCATTGCCATACACAGTGCAAATAGCACTCGCGTCTGTTCCCAGCAAATACAGTGTATTGCAGTGAATAGGTGCTACAATTCTTGTCAGTTTCCTATACAGAGTTGAACTAGATATTATCCGTGTGTGTAGGAAGCACAGTTCTTTTGTTCTTAGCAAGCTCACTGTTTGGACCCTATAGGAAAAACAGTAGAGTAGAAGAGTGCTCTTTTCTCTAAAGCAAAGTGTGTTTCTTGTAAGGCGAGCTAGCGTTTGTTTCCCAGTCCTAAATGGAGTTGAATCCCATGCAGTTTCTGGTCCTAAGAGCAAGAGTTGTTTTCTGGTAAGGACAGTCACTATTGTGCTCCCATTGCCATACACAGTGCAAATAGAACTCGCGTCTGTTCCCAGCATGTACAGTGTATTGGAGTGAAGAGGAGCTACTGTTCTTCTCAGTTTCCTAAGCAGAGTTGAACTAGATATGTCCCGTGTGTCTAGGAAGCACAGTTATTATGTTCTGAGCAAGCTCAATGTTCTGGCCCTATAGAAAACACAGTAGAGTAGAAGAGTGCTCTTTTCTCTAAAGCAGAGTGTGTTTCTTGTAAGGCGAGCTCGCGTTTGTTTCCCAGTCCTAAATGGAGTTGAGTCACAGGCAGTTTTTGGTACTACCAGTAAGAGTTGTTTTCTGGTAAGGAAAGTCACATTGTGCTCCCATTGCCATACACAGTGCAAATAGCACTCGCGTCTGATCCCAACAAATACAGTGTATTGCACTGAATAGGTGCTACTGTTCTTGTCAGTTTCTTAAGCAGAGTTGAACTAGATATGGCCCGTGTGTGTAGGAAGTACAGTTCATATGTTCTGAGCAAGCTCACTGTTCTGGCCCTATAGGAAACACAGTAGAGTAGATGAGTGCTCTTTTATCTAAAGCAGAGTGTGTTTCTTGTAAGGCGAGGTAGCGTTTGTTTCCTAGTCCTAAATGGAGTTGAATCACATGCAGTTTCTGGTCCTACGAACAAGAGTTGTTTTCTGGTAAGGAAAGTCACATTGTGCTCCCATTGCCATACACAGTGCAAATAGCACTCGCGTCTGTTCCCAGCAAGTACAGTGTATTGAAGTGAAGAGGAGCTACTGTTCTTCTCAGTTTCCTAAGCAGAGTTGAACTAGATATGGCCCATGTGTCTAGGAAGCACAGTTATTATGTTCTGAGCAAACTCACTGTTTTTGGGCCCCATGGGAAACACAGTAGAGTAGATGAGTGCTCTTTTATCTAAAGCAGAGTGTGTTTCTTGTAAGGCGAGCTAGCGTTTGTTTCCTAGTCCTAAATGGAGTTGAATCACAGGCAGTTTCTGGTCCTACGAACAAGAGTTGTTTTCTGGTAAGGAAAGTCACATTGTGCTCCCATTGCCATACACAGTGCAAATAGCCCTCGCGTCTGTTCCCAGCAAGTACAGTGTATTGAAGTGAAGAGGAGCTACTGTTCTTCTCAGTTTCCTAAGCAGAGTTGAACTAGATATGGCCCATGTGTCTAGGAAGCACAGTTATTATGTTCTGCGCAAACTCACTGTTTTTGGGCCCCATGGGAAACACAGTAGAGTAGATGAGTGCTCTTTTATCTAAAGCAGAGTGTGTTTCTTGTAAGGCGAGCTAGCGTTTGTTTCCTAGTCCTAAATGGAGTTGAATCACAGGCAGTTTCTGGTCCTACGAACAAGAGTTGTTTTCTGGTAAGGAAAGTCACATTGTGCTCCCATTGCCATACACAGTGCAAATAGCCCTCGCGTCTGTTCCCAGCAAGTACAGTGTATTGAAGTGAAGAGGAGCTACTGTTCTTCTCAGTTTCCTAAGAAGAGTTGAACTAGATATGGCCCATGTGTCTAGGAAGCACAGTTATTATGTTCTGAGCAAGGTCACTGTTTTTGGGCCCCATAGGAAACACAGTAGAGTAGAAGAGTGCTCTTTCCTCTAAAGAAGACTGTGTTTCTTGTAAGGCGAGCTAGCGTTTGTTTCCCAGTCTTAAATGGAGTTGAATCACATGCAGTTTCTGGTCCTACGAGCATGAGTTGTTTTATGGTAAGAATAGACACTATTGCGCTCCCATTGCCATACACAGGACCAATAGCACATGCGTCTGTTCCCAGCAAGTACAGTGTATTGGACTGAATAGGATCTACTGTTCTTGTCAGGTTCCTAAGCACAATTGAACTAGATATGGCCGGGTGTGTAGGAAGCACAGTTCTTTTGTTCTGAGCAAGCTCACTGTTCGGACCCCATAGGAAACACAGTAGAGTAGAAGAGTGCTCCCTTCTCAAAAGCAAAGTGTGTTTCTTGTAAGGCGAGCTAGCGTTTGTTTCCCAGTCCTAAATGGAGTTGAATCACATGCAGTTTCTGGTCCTACGAGCAAGAGTTGTTTTCTGGTAAGGAAAGTCACTATTGCGCTCCCATTGCCATACACAGTACAAATAGCACTCGCGTCTGTTCCCAGGAATTACAGTGTATCGGACTGAAGAGGAGCTACTGTTCTTGTCAGTTTCCTAAGCAGAGTTGAACTAGATATGGCCCGTGTGTGTAGGAAGCACAGTTCTTATGTTCTGAGCAAGATCACTCTTCTGGCCCTATAGGAAACACAGTAGAGTAGATGAGTGCTCTTTTATCTAAAGCAGAGTGTGTTTCTGGTAACGCGAGCTAGCTTTTGTTTCCCAGTCCTAAATGGAGTTGAATCCCATGCAGTTTCTGGTCCTAAGAGCAAGAGTTGTTTTCTGGTAAGAAGAGTCACTATTATGCTCCAAATGCCATACACAGTGCAAATAGCACTCGCGTCTGTTCCCAGCAAGTAGAGTGTATTGGACTGAATAGGAGCTACTGTTCTTGTCAGTTTCCTAAGCAGAGTTGAACTAGATATGGCACGTGTGTATGGAGCACAGTTCTTTTGTTCTGAGCAAGCTCACTGTTCTGGACCTATAGGAAACACAGTAGAGTAGAAGAGTGCTCTTTTCTCTAAAGCAGAGTGTGTTTCTTGTAAGGCGAACTAGCGTTTGTTTCCCAGTCCTAAATGGAGTTGAATCACATGCAGTTTCTGGTCCTACGAGCAAGAGTTGTTTTCTGGTAAGGAAAGTCACTATTGCGCTCCCATTGCCATACACAGTACAAATAGCACTCGCGTCTGTTCCCAGGAAGTACAGTGTATCGGACTGAAGAGGAGCTACTGTTCTTGTCAGTTTCCTAAGCAGAGTTGAACTAGATATGACCGGTGTGTGTAGGAACCACATTTCTTATGTTCTGAGCAAGCTCACTGTTCTGGCCCTATAGGAAACACAGTAGAGTAGAAGAGTGCTCTTTTCTCTAAAGCAGAGTGTGTTTCTTGTAAGGCGAGCTATCGTTTGTTTCGTAGACCTAAATGGAGTTGAAACCCATGCAGTTTCTGGTACTACGATCAAGAGTTGTTTTCTGGTAAGAAGAGTCACTATTGCGGTGCCATTGCCATACACAGGACAAATAGCACTGGCGTCTGATCGCAGCAAGTACAGTGTATTGGACTGAAGAGGATCTACTGTTCTTGTCAGGTTCCTAAGCAGAATAGAACTAGATATGGCCCGTGTGTCTAGGAAGCACAGTTCATTTGATCTGAGCAAGCTCACTGTTCTGGCCCTATAGGAAACACAGTAGAGTAGAAGAGTGCTCTTTTCTCTAAAGCAGAGTGTGTTACTTGTAAGGCGAGCTAGCATTTGTTTCCCAGTCCTAAATGGCGTTGAATCACATGCAGTTTCTGGTCCTACGAGCAAGAGTTGTTTTCTGGTAAGGAAAGTCACTATTGCGTTCTCATTGCCATACACAGTGCAAATAGCACTCTCGTCTGTTCCCAGCAAGTGCAGTGTATTGGACTGAAGAGGAACTACTGTTCTTGTCAGTTTCCTAAGCAGAGTTGAACTACATATGGTCCGTGTGTGTAGGAAGCACAGTTCTTTTGTTCTGAGCAAGCTCACTGTTTGGACCCCATAGGAAACACAGTAGAGTAGAAGAGTTCTATTTTCTCAAAAGCAGAGTGTATTTCTTGTAAGGAGAGCTACCGTTTGTTTCCCATTCCTAAATGGAGTTGAATCACATGCAGTTTCTGGTCCTATGAGCAAGAGTTGTTTTCTGTTAAGGAAAGTCACCATTGTGCTCCCATTGCCATACACAGTGCAAATAGCACTCACATCTGTTCCCAGCAAGTACAGTGTATTGGACTGAAGAGGAGCTACTGTTCTTGTCAGTTTCCTAAGCAGAGTTGAACTAGATATGGTCCGTGTGTGTAGGAAGCACAGTTCTTTTGTTCTGAGCAAGATCACTGTTTGGACCCCATAGGAAACACAGTAGAGTAGAAGATTGCTCTTTCCTCTAAAGCAGAGTGTGTTTCTTGTAAGGCGAGCTAGCATTTGTATCCCAGTCCTAAGTGGAGTTGAATCACATGCAGTTTCTGGTCCTATGAGCATGAGTTGTTTTATGGTAAGAATAGTCACTATTGCGCTCCCATTGATATACACAGGACCAATAGCACATGCGTCTGTTTCCAGCAAGTACACTCTATTGGACTGAATAGGATCTACTGTTCTTGTCAGGTTCCTAAGCAGAGTTGAACTAGATATGGCCGTGTGTGTAGGAAGCACAGTTCTTTTGTTCTGAACAAGCTCACTGTTCGGACCCCATAAGAAACACAGTAGAGTAGAAGAGTGCTCTTTTCTCAAAAGCAGAGTGTGTTTCTTGTAAGTCGAGCCTGCGTTTGTTTCCCAGTCCTAAATGGAGTTGAATCACATGCAGTTTCTGGTCCTAAGAGCAAGAGTTGTTTTCTGGTAAGGAAAGTCACTATTGCGCTCCCATTGCCATACACAGTACAAATAGCACTCGCGTCTGTTCCCAGGAATTACAGTGTATCGGACTGAAGAGGAGCTACTGTTCTTGTCAGTTTCCTAAGTAGAGTTGAACTAGATATGGTCCGTGTGTGTAGGAAGCACAGTTCTTATGTTCTGAGCAAGCTCACTGTTCTGGCCCTATAGGAAACACAGTAGAGTAGAAGAGTGCTCTTTTCGCAAAAGCAGAGTGTGTTGTTGTAAGGCGAGCTGGCATTTATTTCCCAGTCCTAAATGTCGTTGAATCACATGCAGTTTGTGGTCCTACGAGCAAGAGTTGTTTTCTGGTAAGGAAAGTCACTATTGCGTTCTCATTGCCATACACAGTGCAAATAGCACTCGCGTCTGTTCCCAGCAAGTACAGTGTATTGGACTGAAGAGGAGCTACTGTTCTTGTCAGTTTCCTAAGCAGAGTTGAACTACATATGGTCCGTGTGTGTGGGAAGCACAGTTCTTTTGTTCTGAGCAAGCTCACTGTTTGGACCACATAGGAAACACAGTAGAGTAGAAGAGTGCTCTTTTCTCTAAAGCAGAGTGTGTTACTTGTAAGGCGAGCTAGCTTTTGTTTGCCAGTCCTAAATGGAGTTGAATCCCATGCAGTTTCTGGTCCTAAGAGCAAGAGTTGTTTTCTGGTAAGGAAAGTCACTATTGTGCTCCCATTGCCATACAAAGTGCAAATAGCACTCGCGTCTGTTCCCAGCAAGTACAGTGTATTGGAGTGAAGAGGAGCTACTGTTCTTCTCAGTTTCCTAAGCAGAGTTGAACTAGATATGTCCCGTGTGTCTAGGAAGCACAGTTATTATGTTCTGAGCAAGCTCAATGTTCTGGCCCTATAGGAAACACAGTAGAGTAGAAGAGTGCTCTTTTCTCTAAAGCAGAGTGTGTTTCTTGTAAGGCGAGCTAGAGTTTGTTTCCCAGTCCTAAATGGAGTTGTGTCACATGCAGTTTTTTGTCCTACGAGGAAGAGTTGTTTTCTGGTAAGACAAGTCACTATTGTGCTCCAATTGCCATACACAGTGCAAATAGCACTCGAGTCTGTTCTCAGCAAGTACAGTGTATCGGACTGAAGAGGACCTACTGTTCTTGTCAGTTTCCTAAGCAGAGTTGAACTAGATATGGCCCCTTTGTGTAGGAAGCACAGTTCTTTTGTTCTGAGCAAGCTCACTGTTCTGGCCCTATAGGAAACACTGTAGAGTAGAAGAGTGCTCTTTTCTCTAAAGCAGAGTGTGTTTCTTGTAAGGCGTGCTCGCATTTGTTTCCCAGTCTTAAATGGAGTTGAGTCACATGCAGTTTTTGGTCCTACGAGAAAGAGTTGTTTTCTGGAAAGAAGAGTCACTATTGTGCTCCAAATGCCATACACAGTGCAAATAGCACTCGCATCTGTTTTCAGCAAGTACAGTGTATCGGACTGAAGAGGAGCTACTGTTTTTGTCAGTTTCCTAAGCAGAGTTTAACTAGATATGGTCCATGTGTGTAGGAAGCACAGTTCTTTTGTTCTGAGAAAGCTCACTGTTTGGACCCCATAGGAAACACAGTAGAGTAGAAGAGTGCTCTTTTCTCAAAAGCAGAGTGTGTTTCTTGTAAGGCGAGCTAGCGTTTGTTTCCCAGTCCTAAATGGAGTTGAATCACATGCAGTTTCTGGTCCTACGAGCAAGAGTTTTTTTCTGGTAAGGAAAGTCACTATTGTGCTCCCATTGCCATACACAGTGCAAATAGCACTCGCGTCTGTTATAAGCAAGTACACTGTATCGGACTGAATAGGAGCTACTGTTCTTGTCAGTTTCCTAAGCAGAGTTGAACTAGATATGGCCCGTGTGTGTAGGAAGCACAGTTGTTATGTTCTGAGCAAGCTCACTGTTCTGGCCCTATAGGAAACACAGTAGAGTAGAAGAGTGCTCTTTTCTCTAAAGCACAGTGTGTTTCTTGTAAGGCGAGCTCGCGTTTGTTTCCCAGTCCTAAATGGAGTTGAGTCACATGCAGTTTTTGGTCCTACGAGCAAGAGTTGTTTTCTGGTAAGAAGAGTCACTATTGTGCTCCAAATGCCATACACAGTGCAAATAGCTCTTGCGTCTGTTCCCAGCAAGTACAGTGTATTGGACTGAAGAGGAGCTACTGTTCTTCTCAGTTTCCTAAGCAGAGTTGAACTAGATATGGCCCGTGAGTGTAGGAAGCACAGTTCATTTGTTCTGAGCAAATTCACTGTTCTGGCCCTATAGGAAACACAGGAGAGTAAAAGAGTGCTCTTTTCTCAAAAGCAGAGTGTGTGTCTTGTAAGGCGAGCTAGCGTTTGTTTCCCAGTCCTAAATGGAGTTGAATCACAAGCAGTTTCTGGTTGTACGAGCAAGAGTTGTTTCTGGTAAGGTGAGTCACTATTGTGCTCCAATTGCCATACACAGTGCAAATAGCACTCGCATCTGTTTTCAGCAAGTACAGTGTATCGGACTGAAGAGGAGCTACTGTTCTTGTCAGTTTCCTAAGCAGAGTTTAACTAGATATGGCCCGTGTGTGGAGGAAGCACAGTTATTATGTTCTGAGCAAGCTCACTGTTCTGGCCCTATAGGAAACACAGTGGAGTAGAAGAGTGCTCTTTTCTCTAAAGCAGACTGTGTTTCTTGTAAGGCGAGCTCATGTTTGTTTCCCAGTCCTAAATGGAGTTGAGTCACAGGCAGTTTTTGGTCCTAAGAGCAAGAGTTGTTTTCTGGTAAGAAGAGTCACTATTGCGCTCCAAATGCCATACACAGTGCAAATAGCACTCGCGTATGTTCCCAGCAAGTACAGTGTATTGGACTGAAGAAGAGCTACTGTTCTTCTCAGTTTCCTAAGCAGAGTTGAACTAGATATGGTCCATGTGTGTAGGAAGCACAGTTCTTTTGTTCTGAGCAAGCTCACTGTTTGGACCCTATAGGAAACACAGTAGAGTAGAAGAGTGCTCTTTTCTCAAAAGCAGAGTGTGTTTCTTGTAAGGTGAGCTAGCGTTTCTTTCCCAGTCCTAAATGGAGTTGAATCACAGGCAGTTTGTGGTCCTACGAGCAAGAGTTGTTTTCTGGTAAGGAAAGTCACTATTGTGCTCCCTTTGCCATATACAGTGCAAATAGCACTCGCGTCTGTTCCCAGCAAGTACATTGTATTGGACTGAAGAGCATCTTCTCTTCTTGTCAGTTTCCAAAGCAGAGTTGAACTAGATATGGTCGATGTGTGTAGGAAGCACAGTTCTTTTGTTCTGAGCAAGCTCACTGTTTGGACCCCACAGGAAACACAGTAGAGTAGAAGAGTGCTCTTTTCTCAAAAGCAGAGTGTGTTTCTTGTAAGGCGAGCTACCGTTTGTTTCCCAGTCCTAAATGGAGTTGAATCCCATGCAGTTTCTGGTCCTAAGAGCAAGAGTTCTTTTCTGGTAAGAGGAGTCACTATTGTGCTGCCATTGCCATACACAAGACAAATAGCACTGTTGTCTGTTCCCAGCAAGTACAACTGTATTGGACTGAAGAGGATCTACTGTTCATGTCAGGTTCCTAAGCAGAATTGAACTAGATATGGCCGTGTGTGGAGGAAGCATAGATTTTTTATTCTGAGCAAGCTCACTGTTCGGACCCCATAGGAAACACAGTAGAGTAGAAGAGTGCTCTTTTCTCAAAAGCAGAGTGTTTTTCTTGTAAGGCGAGGTAGCATTTGTTTCGCAGTCCTAAATGGAGTTGAATCACATGCAGTTTCTGGTCCAACGAGCAATAGTTGTTTTCTGGTAAGGAAAGTCACTATTGTGTTCCCACTGCCATACACAGTGCAAATAGCACTCGCGTTTGTTCCCAGCAAGTACAGTGTATCGGACTGAAGAGGAGCTACTGTTCTTGTCAGTTTCCTAAGCAGAGTTGAACGAGATATGGCCCGTGTGTGTAGGAAGCACAGTTCTCTTGTTCTGAGCAAGCTCACTGTTCTATCCCTATAGGAAACACAGTAGAGTAGAAGAGTGCTCTTTTCTCTAAAGCAGAGTGTGTTTTTTGTAAGGTGAGCTAGCGTTTGTTTCCCAGTCATAAATGGAGTTGAGTCACAGGCAGTTTTTGTTCCTACGAGCAAGAGTTGTTTTCTTGTAAGAAGAGTCACTATTGCGCTCCAAATGCCATACACAGTGCAAATAGCACTCGCGTATGTTCCCAGCAAGTACAGTGTATTGGACTGAATAGGAGATACTGTTCTTGTCAGTTTCCTAAGCAGAGTTGAACTAGATCTGGTCCATGTGTGTAGGAAGCACAGTTCTTTTGTTCTGAGCAAGCTCACTGTTTGGACCCCTTAGGAAACACAGTAGAGTAGAAGAGTGCTCTTTTCTCAAAAGCAGAGTGTATTTCTTGTAAGGCGAGCTAGCGTTGGTTTCCTAGTCCTAAATGGAGTTGAATCACATGCAGTTTCTGGTCCTACGAGCAAGAGTTGTTTTCTGGTAAGGAAAGTCACTATTGCACTCCCATTGCCATACATAGTGCAAATAGCACTCGGTCCGTTCCCAGCAAGTACAGTGTATCGGACTGAAGAGGAGCTACTGTTCTTGTCAGTTTCCTCAGCAGAGTTGAGCTAGATATGGCCCGTGTGAAGGAAGCACAGTTCTTTTGTTCTGATCAAGCTCACTTTTCTGGCCCTATAGGAAACACAGAAGAATAGAAGAGTGCTCTTTTCTCAAAAGCAGAGTGTTTTTCTTAAGGCATGCTAGCGTTTGTTTCCCAGTCTTAAATGGAGTTGAATCACATTCAGTTTCTGGTCCTAGGAGCAAGAGTTGTTTTCTGGTAAGAAGAGTCACTATTGCACTCGATTGCCATAAACAGTGCAAATAGCACTTGCATCTGTTCCCAGCAAGTACAGTGTTGGACTGAAGAGGATCTAGTGTTCTTCTCAGTTCCTTAACCAGAATTGAATAGATATGGCCCCTGTGTGCAGGAAGCACACTTGTTTTGTTCTGAGCAAGCTCACTGTTCGGACCCCATTGGAAACACAGTAGAGTAGAAGAGTGCTCTTTTCTCAAAAGCAGCGTGTGTTTCATGTAAGGCGAGCTAGCGTTTCTTTCCCAGTCCTAAATGGAGTTGAATCACATGTAGTCTGGTCCTATGAGCAAGAGTTGTTTTCTGGTAAGGAAAGTCACTATTGCGTTCCCACTGACATACACAGTGCAAATAGCACTCGCATGTGTTCCCAGCTATTACAGTGTATCGGACTGAAGAGGAGCTACTGTTCTTGTCAGTTTCCTAAGCAGAGTTGAACTAGATATGGTCCGTGTGTGCAGGAAGCACAGTTCTTTTTTTTTTGAGCAAGCTCACTTTTTGGCCCTATAGGAAACACAGAAGAGTAGAAGAGTGCTCTTTTCTCAAAAGCAGTGTGTGTTTCTTGTAAGGCGAGCTAGCGTTTGTTTCCCAGTCTTAAATGGAGTTGAGTCACATGCAGTTTTTGGTCCTACGAGCAAGAGTTGTTTTCTGGTAAGAAGAGTCACTATTGCGCTCCAATTGCCATACACAGTGCAAATAGCACTCGCGTCTGTTCCCAGCAAGTACAGTGTGTTGGACTGAATAGGAGCTACTGTTCTTGTCAGTTTCCTAAGCAGAGTTGAACTAGATATGGTCCTTGTGTGTAGGAAGTACAGTTCTTTTGTTCTCAGCAAGCTCACTGTTCTGGCCTTATAGGAAACACAGTAGAGTAGAAGAGTGCTCTTTTCTCAAAAGCAGAGTTTGTTTCTTGTAAGGCGAGCTCGCGTTTGTTTCCCAGTCCTAAATGGAGTTGAATCACATGCAGTTTCTGGTCCTACGAGCAAGAGTTGTTTTCTGGTAAGGAAGTCACTATTGCGCTCCCATTGCCATAAACAGTGCAAATAGCACTCGCGTCTGTTCCCAGCAAGTACAGTGTATCGGACTGAAGAGGAGCTACTGTTCTTGTAAGTTTCCTAAGCACAGTTGAACGAGATATGGCCTGTCCGTGTAGGAAGCACAGCTCTTTTGTTCTGAGCAAGCTCACTGTTTGGACCCCATAGGAAACACAGTAGAGTAGAAGAGTGCTCTTTTCTCTAAAGCAGAGTGTTTTTCTTGTAAGGTGAGCTCGCAATTGTTTCCCAGTCCTAAATGGAGTTGAGTCACATGCAGTTTTTGGTCCTACGAGCAAGAGTTATTTTCTGGTAAGAAGAGTCACTATTGCGCTCCAATTGCCATACACAGTGCATATAGTACTCGCGTATGTTCCCTTCAATTACAGTGTATTGGACTGATTTGGAGCTACTGTTCTTGTCAGTTTCCTCAGCAGAGTTGAACTAGATATGGTCCATGTGTGTAGGAAGCACAGTTCTTTTGTTCTGAGCAAGCTCACTGTTTGGACCCCATTGGAAACACAGTAGAGTAGAAGAGTGCTCTTTTCTCAAAAGCAGAGTGTGTTTCTTGTAAGGCGAGCTAGCGTTTGTTTCCCAGTCCTAAATGGAGTTGAATCACATGCAGTTTCTGGTCCTAGGAGCAAGAGTTGTTTTCTGGCAAGAAGAGTCACTATTGTGCTCCCATTGTCATACACAGGGCAAAGAGCACTGGCGTCTGTTCCCAGCAAGTACAGTGTATTGGACTGAATAGGAGCTACTGTTCTTCTCAGTTTCCTAAGCAGAGTTGAACTAGATATGGTCCGTGTGTGTAGGAAGCACAGTTCATTTGTTCTGAGCAAGTTCACTGTTCTGGCCCTATAGGAAACACAGTAGAGTAGAAGAGTGCTCTTTTCTCAAAAGCAGTGTGTGTTTCATGTAAGGCAAGCTAGCATTTGTTTCCCAGTCTTAAATGGAGTTGAATCACATGCAGTTTCTGGTCCTACGAGCAAGAGTTGTTTTCTGGTAAGGAAAGTCACTATTGCGCTCCCATTGACATACACAGTGCAAATAGCACTCGCATGTGTTCCCAGCTATTACAGTGTATCGGAATGAAGAGGAGCTACTGTTCTTGTCAGTTTCCTAAGCAGAGTTGAACTAGATATGGCCCGTGTGTGTAGGAAGCACAGTTCTTTTGTTCTGAGCAAGCTCACTGTTCTGGCCCTATAGGAAACACAGAAGAGTAGAAGAGTGCTCTTTTCTCAAAAGCATAGTGTGTTTCTTGTAAGGCGAGCTCGCGTTTGTTTCCCAGTCTTAAATGGAGTTGAGTCACATGCAGTTTTTGGTCCTACGAGCAAGAGTTGTTTTCTGGTAAGAAGAGTCACTATTGCGCTCCAATTGCCATACACAGTGCAAATAGCACTCGCGTCTGTTCCCAGCAAGTACAGTGTATTGGACTGAATAGGAGCTACTGTTCTTGTCAGTTTCCTAAGCAGAGTTGAACTAGATATGGTCCGTGTGTGTAGGAAGCACAATTCTTTTGTTCTCAGCTAGCTCACTGTTCTGGCCCTATAGGAAACACAGTAGATTAGAAGAGTGCTCTTTTCTCTAAAGCAGAGTGTGTTTTTTGGAAGGTGAGCTAGCGTTTGTTTCCCAGTCATAAATGGAGTTGAGTCACAGGCAGTTTTTGTTCCTACGAGCAAGAGTTGTTTTCTGGTAAGAAGAGTCACTATTGTGCTCCAAATTCCATACACAGTGCAAATAGCACTCGCGTCTGTTCCCAGCAAGTACAGTGTATTGGACTGAATAGGAGATACTGTTCTTGTCAGTTTCCTAAGCAGAGTTGAACTAGATCTGGTCCATGTGTGTAGGAAGCACAGTTCTTTTGTTCTGAGCAAGCTCACTGTTTGGACCCCATAGGAAACACAGTAGAGTAGAAGAGTGCTCTTTTCTCAAAAGCAGAGTGTATTTCTTGTAAGGCGAGCTAGCGTTGGTTTCCTAGTCCAAAATGGAGTTGAATCCCATGCAGTTTATGGTCCTACGAGCAAGAGTTGTTTTCTGGTAAGGAAAGTCACTATTGCGCTCCCATTGCCGTACATAGTGCAAATAGCACTCGGTCCGTTCCCAGCAAGTACAGTGTATCGGACTGAAGAGGAGCTACTGTTCTTGTCAGTTTCCTCAGCAGAGTTGAGCTAGATATGGCCCGTGTGAAGGAAGCACAGTTCTTTTGTTCTGATCAAGCTCACTTTTCTGGCCCTATAGGAAACACAGAAGAATAGAAGAGTGCTCTTTTCTCAAAAGCAGAGTGTTTTTCTTAAGGCATGCTAGCGTTTGTTTCCCAGTCTTAAATGGAGTTGAATCACATTCAGTTTCTGGTCCTAGGAGCAAGAGTTGTTTTCTGGTAAGAAGAGTCACTATTGCACTCGATTGCCATAAACAGTGCAAATAGCACTTGCATCTGTTCCCAGCAAGTACAGTGTTGGACTGAAGAGGATCTAGTGTTCTTCTCAGTTCCTTAACCAGAATTGAATAGATATGGCCCCTGTGTGCAGGAAGCACACTTGTTTTGTTCTGAGCAAGCTCACTGTTCGGACCCCATTGGAAACACAGTAGAGTAGAAGAGTGCTCTTTTCTCAAAAGCAGCGTGTGTTTCATGTAAGGCGAGCTAGCGTTTCTTTCCCAGTCCTAAATGGAGTTGAATCACATGTAGTTTCTGGTCCTATGAGCAAGAGTTGTTTTCTGGTAAGGAAAGTCACTATTGCGCTCCCACTGACATACACAGTGCAAATAGCACTCGCATGTGTTCCCAGCTATTACAGTGTATCGGACTGAAGAGGAGCTACTGTTCTTGTCAGTTTCCTAAGCAGAGTTGAACTAGATATGGTCCGTGTGTGCAGGAAGCACAGTTCTTTTTTTTTTGAGCAAGCTCACTTTTTGGCCCTATAGGAAACACAGAAGAGTAGAAGAGTGCTCTTTTCTCAAAAGCAGTGTGTGTTTCTTGTAAGGCGAGCTAGCGTTTGTTTCCCAGTCTTAAATGGAGTTGAGTCACATGCAGTTTTTGGTCCTACGAGCAAGAGTTGTTTTCTGGTAAGAAGAGTCACTATTGCGCTCCAATTGCCATACACAGTGCAAATAGCACTCGCGTCTGTTCCCAGCAAGTACAGTGTATTGGACTGAATAGGAGCTACTGTTCTTGTCAGTTTCCTAAGCAGAGTTGAACTAGATATGGTCCTTGTGTGTAGGAAGTACAGTTCTTTTGTTCTCAGCAAGCTCACTGTTCTGGCCTTATAGGAAACACAGTAGAGTAAAAGAGTGCTCTTTTCTCAAAAGCAGAGTTTGTTTCTTGTAAGGCGAGCTCGCGTTTGTTTCCCAGTCCTAAATGGAGTTGAATCACATGCAGTTTCTGGTCCTACGAGCAAGAGTTGTTTTCTGGTAAGGAAGTCACTATTGCGCTCCCATTGCCATAAACAGTGCAAATAGCACTCGCGTCTGTTCCCAGCAAGTACAGTGTATCGGACTGAAGAGGAGCTACTGTTCTTGTAAGTTTCCTAAGCACAGTTGAACGAGATATGGCCTGTCCGTGTAGGAAGCACAGCTCTTTTGTTCTGAGCAAGCTCACTGTTTGGACCCCATAGGAAACACAGTAGAGTAGAAGAGTGCTCTTTTCTCTAAAGCAGAGTGTTTTTCTTGTAAGGTGAGCTCGCAATTGTTTCCCAGTCCTAAATGGAGTTGAGTCACATGCAGTTTTTGGTCCTACGAGCAAGAGTTATTTTCTGGTAAGAAGAGTCACTATTGCGCTCCAATTGCCATACACAGTGCATATAGTACTCGCGTATGTTCCCTTCAATTACAGTGTATTGGACTGATTTGGAGCTACTGTTCTTGTCAGTTTCCTCAGCAGAGTTGAACTAGATATGGTCCATGTGTGTAGGAAGCACAGTTCTTTTGTTCTGAGCAAGCTCACTGTTTGGACCCCATTGGAAACACAGTAGAGTAGAAGAGTGCTCTTTTCTCAAAAGCAGAGTGTGTTTCTTGTAAGGCGAGCTAGCGTTTGTTTCCCAGTCCTAAATGGAGTTGAATCACATGCAGTTTCTGGTCCTAGGAGCAAGAGTTGTTTTCTGGCAAGAAGAGTCACTATTGTGCTCCCATTGTCATACACAGGGCAAAGAGCACTGGCGTCTGTTCCCAGCAAGTACAGTGTATTGGACTGAATAGGAGCTACTGTTCTTCTCAGTTTCCTCAGCAGAGTTGAACTAGATATGGTCCGTGTGTGTAGGAAGCACAGTTCATTTGTTCTGAGCAAGTTCACTGTTCTGGCCCTATAGGAAACACAGTAGAGTAGAAGAGTGCTCTTTTCTCAAAAGCAGTGTGTGTTTCATGTAAGGCAAGCTAGCATTTGTTTCCCAGTCCTAAATGGAGTTGAATCACATGCAGTTTCTGGTCCTACGAGCAAGAGTTGTTTTCTGGTAAGGAAAGTCACTATTGCGCTCCCATTGACATACACAGTGCAAATAGCACTCGCATGTGTTCCCAGGTATTACAGTGTATCGGAATGAAGAGGAGCTACTGTTCTTGTCAGTTTCCTAAGCAGAGTTGAACTAGATATGGCCCGTGTGTGTAGGAAGCACAGTTCTTTTGTTCTGAGCAAGCTCACTGTTCTGGCCCTATAGGAAACACAGAAGAGTAGAAGAGTGCTCTTTTCTCAAAAGCATAGTGTGTTTCTTGTAAGGCGAGCTCGCGTTTGTTTCCCAGTCTTAAATGGAGTTGAGTCACATGCAGTTTTTGGTCCTACGAGCAAGAGTTGTTTTCTGGTAAGAAGAGTCACTATTGCGCTCCAATTGCCATACACAGTGCAAATAGCACTCGCGTCTGTTCCCAGCAAGTACAGTGTATTGGACTGAATAGGAGCTACTGTTCTTGTCAGTTTCCTAAGCAGAGTTGAACTAGATATGGTCCGTGTGTGTAGGAAGCACAGTTCTTTTGTTCTCAGCTAGCTCACTGTTCTGGCCCTATAGGAAACACAGTAGATTAGAAGAGTGCTCTTTTCTCTAAAGCAGAGTGTGTTTTTTGGAAGGTGAGCTAGCGTTTGTTTCCCAGTCATAAATGGAGTTGAGTCACAGGCAGTTTTTGTTCCTACGAGCAAGAGTTGTTTTCTGGTAAGAAGAGTCACTATTGTGCTCCAAATTCCATACACAGTGCAAATAGCACTCGCGTCTGTTCCCAGCAAGTACAGTGTATTGGACTGAATAGGAGATACTGTTCTTGTCAGTTTCCTAAGCAGAGTTGAACTAGATCTGGTCCATGTGTGTAGGAAGCACAGTTCTTTTGTTCTGAGCAAGCTCACTGTTTGGACCCCATAGGAAACACAGTAGAGTAGAAGAGTGCTCTTTTCTCAAAAGCAGAGTGTATTTCTTGTAAGGCGAGCTAGCGTTGGTTTCCTAGTCCAAAATGGAGTTGAATCCCATGCAGTTTATGGTCCTACGAGCAAGAGTTGTTTTCTGGTAAGGAAAGTCACTATTGCGCTCCCATTGCCGTACATAGTGCAAATAGCACTCGGTCCGTTCCCAGCAAGTACAGTGTATCGGACTGAAGAGGAGCTACTGTTCTTGTCAGTTTCCTAAGCAGAGTTGAACTAGATATGGCCCGTGTGAAGGAAGCACAGTTCTTTTGTTCTGATCAAGCTCACTTTTCTGGCCCTATAAGAAAAACAGAAGAATAGAAGAGTGCTCTTTTCTCAAAAGCAGAGTGTTTTTCTTAAGGCAAGCTAGCGTTTGTTTCCCAGTCCTAAATGGAGTTGAATCACATTCATTTTCTGGTCCTAGGAGCAAGAGTTGTTTTCTGGTAAGAAGAGTCAATATTGCGCTCCCATTGTCATACACAGGGCAAATAGTACTGGCGACTGTTCCCAGCATGTACAGTGTATTGGACTGAAGAGGATCTACTGTTCTTGTCAGTTTGCTAACCAGAATTGAATAGGTATGGCCCCTGTGTGCAGGAAGCACACTTCTTTTGTTCTGAGGAAGCTCACTGTTCTGGCCCTATAGGAAACACAGTATAGTAGAAGAGTGCTCTTTTCTCAAAAGCAGAGTGTTTTTCTTGTAAGGCGATCTAGCGTTTCTTTCCCAGTCCTAAATGGAGTTGAGACACATGCAGTTTTTGGTCCTACGAGCAAGAGTTTTTTTCTGGTAAGAAGAGTCACTATTGCACTCGATTGCCATACACAGTGCAAATAGCACTTGCATCTGTTCCCAGCAAGTACAGTGTATTAGACTGAAGAGGATCTACTGTTCATGTCAGTTTCATAAGCAGAGTTGAACTAGATATGGTCCGTGTGTGTAGGAAGCACAGTTCATTTGTTCTGAGCAAGTTCACTGTTCTGGCCTTATAGGAAACACTGTAGAGTAGAAGAGTGCTCTTTTCTCTAAAGCAGAGTTTGTTTCTTGTAAGGCAAGGTAGCGTTTGTTTCCCAGTCCTAAATGGAGTTGAATCACATGCAGTTATTGGTCCTATGAGCAAGAGTTGTTTTATGGTAAGAAGAGTCACTATTGCACTGCCATTGCCATACACAGGACAAATAGCACTGGCGTCTGTTCCGAGCAAGTACAGTGTATTGAACTGAAGAGGATCTACTGTTCTTGTCAGGTTCCTAAGCAGAATTGAACTAGATATGGCCATGTGTGTAGGAAGCACAGTTCTTTTGTTCTGAGAAAGCTCACTGTTCGGACCCCATAGGAAACACAGTAGAGTAGAAGGGTGCTCTTTTCTCAAAAGCAGAGTGTGTTTCTTGTAAGGCGAGCTAGCGTTTGTTTCCCAGTTCTAAATGGAGTTGAATCACATGCAGTTTCTGGTCCTACGAGCAAGAGTTGTTTTCTGGTAAGGAAAGTCACTATTGCATTCCCATTGCCATACACAGTGCAAATAGCACTCGCGTCTGTTCCCAGCAAGTACAGTGTATCAGACTGAAGAGGAGCTACTGTTCTTGTCAGTTTCCTAAGCAGAGTTGAACTAGATATGGCCCGTGTGTGTAGGAAGCATAGTTCTTATGTTCTGAGCAAGCTCACTGTTCTGGCCTTATAGGAAACACAGTAGAGTATTGAGTGCTCTTTTCTCTAAAGCAGAGTGTGTTTCTTGTAAGGCGAGCTATCGTTTGTTTCCCAGTCCTAAATGGAGTTGAATCACATGCAGTTTCTGGTCCTACGAACAAGAGTTGTTTTCTGCTAAGGAAAGTAACATTGTGCTCACATTGCCATACACAGTGCAAATAGCACTCGTGTCTGTTCCCAGCAAGTACAGTGTATTGGACTGAAGAGGATCTACTGTTCTTGTCAGGTTCTTAAGCAGAGTTGAAATAGATATGGCCCGTGTGTGTAGGAAGCACAGTTCTTTTGTTCTGAGCAAGCTCACTCTTTGGACGCCATAGGAAACACAGTGGAGTAGAAGAGTGCTCTTTTTTCTAAAGCAGAGTGTGTTTCTTGTAATGCGAGCTAGCGTTTGTTTCCCAGTCCTAAATGGAGTGGAATCACATGCAGTTTCAGTTCCTATGAGCAAGAGTTGTTTTATGGTAAGAATAGTCACTATTGCGCTGCCATTGCCATACACAGGACAAATAGCACTGGCGTCTATTCCAAGCAAGTACAGTGTATTGGACTGAAAAGGATCTACTGTTCTTGTCATGTTCCTAAGCAGAATTGAACTAGATATGGCCGTGTGTGTAGGAAGCACAGTTCTTTTGTTCTGAGCAAGCTCACTGTTCTGGCCCTCTAGGAAACACAGTAGAGTAGATGAGTGCACTTTTCTCTAAAGCAGAGTGTGTTTCTTGTAAGGCGAGCTAGCGTTTGTTTCCCAGTCCTAAAAGGAGTTGAATCACATGCAGTTTCTGGTCCTACAAACAAGAGTTGTTTTCTGGTAAGGAAAGTCACTGTTGCGCTCCCATTGCCATACACAGTGCAAATAGCACTCCTGTCTGTTCCCAGCAAGTACAGTGTATTGGACTGAAATGGATCTACTGTTCTTGTCAGGTTCCTAAGCAGAGTTGAAATAGATATGGCCCGTGTGTGTAGAAAGCACAGTTATTATGTTCTGAGCAAGCACACTGTTCTGGCCCTATAGGAAACACAGTAGAGTTGAAGAGTGCTTTTTCTCTGAAGTAGAGTGTATTTCTTGTAAGGCGAGCTCGCATTTGTTTCCCAGTCTTAAATAGAGTTGAGTCACAGGCAGTTTTTGGTTCTACGAGCAAGAGATGTTTTCTGGTAAGAAGAGTCACTATTGCGCTCCAAATGCCATACACAGTGCAAATAGCACTCGCGTCTGTTCCCAGCAAGTACAGTGTATTGGACTGAAGAGGAGCTACTGTTCTTGTCAGTTTCCTAAGCAGAGTTGAACTAGATATGGCCCGTGAGTGTAGGAAGCACAGTTCTTATGTTCTGAGCAAGCTCACGGTTCTGGCACTACAGGAAACACAGTAGAGTAGATGAGTGCTCTTTTCTCTAAAGCAGAGTGTGTTTATTGTAAGGCAAGCTATCGTTTGTTTCCCAGTCCTAAATGGAATTGAATCACATGCAGTTTCTGGTCCTACGAACAAGAGTTGTTTTCTGGTAATGAAAGTCACATTGTGCTCCCATTGCCATACACAGGACAAATAGCACTGGCGTCTGTTCGCAGCAAGTACAGTGTATTGGACTGAAGAGGATCTACTGTTCTTGTCAGGTTCCTAAGCAGAATTGAACTAGATATGGCCGTGTGCGTAGGAAGCACAGTTCTTTTGTTCTGAGCAAGCTCACTGTTCGGACCCCATAGGAAACACAGTAGAGTAGAAGAGTGCTCTTTTCTCAAAAGCAGAGTGTGTTTTTTGTAAGGCAAGCTAGCGTTTGTTTCTCAGTCCTAAATGGAGTTGAATACATGCAGTTTCTGGTCCTACGAGCAAGAGTTGTTTTCTGGTAAGGAAAGTCACTATTGCGCTCCCATTGCCATATACAGTGCAAATAGCACTCCCGTCTGTTCCCAGCAAGTACAGTGTATTGGACTGAAGAGGAGCTACTGTTCTTGTCAGGTTCATAAGCAGAGTTGAACTAGATATGGCCCGTGTGTCTAGGAAGCACAGTTCATTTGTTCTGAGCAAGCTCACTGTTCTGGCCCTATAGGAAACACAGTAGAGTAGAAGAGTGCTCTTTTCTCAAAAGCAGAGTGGTTTTGTAAGGCGAGCTAGCGTTTGTTTCCTAGTCCTAAATGGAGTTGAATCACATGCAGTTTCTGGTCCTACGAACAAGAGTTGTTTTCTGGTAAGGAAAGTCACTATTGCGCTCCCATTGCCATACACAGTGCAAATAGCACTCGCGTCTGTTCCCAACAATTACAGTGTATCGGACTGAAGAGGAGCTACTGTTCTTGTCAGTTTCCTAAGCAGAGTTGAACTAGATATGGTCCGTGTGTGTAGGAAGCACAGTTCTTTTGTTCTGAGCAAGCTCACTGTTTGGAACCCTAGGAAACACAGTGGAGTAGAAGAGTGCTCTTTTCTCTAAAGCAGAGTGTTTTTCTTGTAAGGCGAGCTAGCATTTGTTTCCCATTCCTAAATGGCGTTGAATCACATGCAGTTTCTGGTCCTACAAGCAAGAGTTGTTTTCTGGTAAGGAAAGTCACTATTGTGTTCTCATTGCCATACACAGTGCAAATAGCACTCGCGTCTGTTCCCAGCAATTACAGTGTATTGGAATGAAGAGGATCTACTGTTCTTCTCAGTTTCCTATGCAGAGTTGAACTAGATATTATCTGTGTGTGTAGGAAGCACAGTTCATTTGATCTGAGCAAGCTCACTGTTCTTGCCCTATAGGAAACACAGTAGAGTAGAAGAGTGCTCTTTTCGCAAAAGGAGAGTGTGTTTTTGTAAGGCGAGCTAGCATTTGTTTCCCAGTCCTAAATGGCGTTGAATCACATGCAATTTCTATTCCTAGGGTCAAGATTTGTTTTCTGGTAAGGAAAGTCACTATTGCGTTCTCATTGCCATAAACAGTGCAAATAGCACTGGCGTCTGATCGCAGCAAGTACAGTGTATTGGACTGAAGAGGATCTACTGTTCTTGTCAGGTTCCTAAGCAGAATTGAACTAGATATGGCCGTGTGTGTAGGAAGCACAGTTCTTTTGTTCTGAGCAAGCTCACTGTTTGGACCCCATAGGAAACACAGTAGAGTAGAAGAGTGCTCTTTTCTCTAAAGCAGAGTGTGTTTCTTGTAAGGCGAGCTAGATTTTGTTTCCCAGTCCTAAATTGAGTTGAGTCCCATGCAGTTACTGGTCCTAAGAGCAAGAGTTGTTTTCTGGTAAGGAAAGTCACTATTGTGCTCCCATTGCCATACACAGTGCAAATAGCACTCGCGTCGGTTCCCAGCAAGTACAGTGTATTGGAGTGAAGAGGAGCTACTGTTCTTCTCAGTTTCCTAAGCAGAGTTGAACTAGATATGGCCCGTGTGTCTAGGAAGCACAGTTATTATGTTCTGAGCAAGCTCAATGTTTTGGCCCTATAGGAAACACAGTAGAGTAGAGGAGTGCTCTTTTCTCTAAAGCAGAGTGTGTTTCTTGTAAGGCGAGCTCGCGTTTGCTTCACAGTCCTAAATGGAGTTGAGTCACAGGCAGTTTTTGGTACTACCAGCAAGAGATGTTTTCTGGTAAGAAGAGTCACTATTGTGCTCCAAATGCCATACACAGTGCAAATAGCACTCGCGTCTGTTCCCAGCAAGTACAGTGTATTGGACTGAAGAGGAGCTACTGTTCTTGTCAGTTTCCTAAGCAGAGTTGAACTAGATATGCTCTGTGTGTGTAGGAAGCACAGTTCTTTTGTTCTGAGCAAGCTCACTGTTTGGACCCCATAGGAAACACAGTAGAGTAGAAGAGTGCTCTTTCCTCTAAAGCAGAGTGTGTTTCATGTAAGGCGAGCTAGCGTTTGTATCCCAGTCCTAAGTTAAGTGGAAACCCATGCAGTTTCTGGTCCTACGAGCATGAGTTGTTTTATGGTAAGAATAGTCACTATTGCGCTCCCATTGCCATACACAGGACCAATGGCACATGCTTCTGTTCCCAGCAAGTACAGTGTATTGGACTGAATAGGATCTACTGTTCTTGTCAGGTTCCTAAGCAGAATTGAACTAGATATGGCCGTGTGTGTAGGAAGCACAGTTCTTTTGTTCTGAGCAAGCTCACTGTTCGGACGCCATAAGAAACACAGTAGAGTAGAAGAGTGCTCTTTTCTCAAATGCAGAGTGTGTTTCTTGTAAGGCGAGCTAGCGTTTGTTTCCCAGTCCTAAATTGAGTTGAATCACATGCAGTTTCTGGTCCTACGAGCAAGAGTTGTTTTCTGGTAAGGAAAGTCACTATTGCGTTCTCATTGCCATAACAGTGCAAATAGCACTGGCGTCTGATCGCAGCAAGTACAGTGTATTGGACTGAAGAGGATCTACTGTTCTTGTCAGGTTCCTAAGCAGAATTGAACTAGATATGGCCGTGTGTAAGAAGCACAGTTCTTTTGTTCTGAGCAAGCTCACTGTTTGGACCTCATAGGAAACACAGTAGAGTAGAAGAGTGCTCTTTTCTCTAAAGCAGAGTGTGTTTCTTGTAAGGCAAGCTAGCTTTTGTTTCCCAGTCCTAAATGGAGTTGAATCCCATGCAGTTACTGGTCCTAAGAGCAAGAGTTGTTTTCTGCTAAGGAAAGTCACTATTGTGCTCCCATTGCCATACACAGTGCAAATAGCACTCGCGTCTGTTCCCAGCAAGTACAGTGTATTGGAGTGAAGAGGAGCTACTGTTCTTCTCAGTTTCCTAAGCAGAGTTGAACTAGATATGGCCCGTGTGTCTAGGAAGCACAGTTATTATGTTCTGAGCAAGCTCAAAGTTCTGGCCCTATAGGAAACACAGTAGAGTAGAGGAGTGCTCTTTCTCTAAAGCAGAGTGTGTTTCTTGTAAGGCGAGCTCGCGTTTGTTTCCCAGTCCTAAATGGAGTTGAGTCACAGGCAATTTTTGGTACTACCAGCAAGAGATGTTTTCTGCTAAGAAGAGTCACTATTGCGCTCCCATTGCCATACACAGTGCAAATAGCCCTCCCGTCTGTTCCCAGCAAGTACAGTGTATTGGACTGAAGAGGAGCTACTGTTCTTGTCAGTTTCCTAAGCAGAGTTGAACTAGATATGCTCTGTGTGTGTAGGAAGCACAGTTCTTTTGTTTTGAGCAAGCTCACTGTTTGGACCCCATAGGAAACACAGTAGAGTAGAAGAGTACTCTTTCCTCTAAAGCAGAGTGTGTTTCATGTAAGGCGAGCTAGCGTTTGTATCCCAGTCCTAAGTTAAGTGGAATCCCATGCAGTTTCTGGTCCTACGAGCATGAGTTGTTTTATGGTAAGAATAGTCACTATTGCGCTCCCATTGCCATACACAGGACCAATGGCACATGCGTCTGTTCCCAGCAAGTACAGTGTATTGGACTGAATAGGATCTACTGTTCTTGTCAGGTTCCTAAGCAGAATTGAACTAGATATGGCCGTGTGTGTAGGAAGCACAGTTCTTTTGTTCTGAGCAAGCTCACTGTTCGGACCCCATAAGAAACACAGTAGAGTAGAAGAGTGCTCTTTTCTCAAAAGCAGAGTGTGTTTCTTGTAAGGCGAGCTAGCGTTTATTTCCCAGTCCTAAATAGAGTTGAATCACATGCAGTTTCTGGTCCTACGCGCAAGAGTTGTTTTCTGGGAAGGAAAGTCACTATTGTGCTCCCATTGCCATACACAGTACAAATAGCACTCGCGTCTGTTCCCAGGAATTACAGTGTATCGGACTGAAGAGGAGCTTCTGTTCTTGTCAGTTTCCTAAGCAGAGTTGAACTAGATATGGCCCGTGTGTGTAGGAAGCACAGTTCTTATGTTCTGAGCAAGCTCACTGTTCTGGCCCTATAGGAAACACAGGAGAGTAAAAGAGTGCTCTTTTCTCAAAAGCAGAGTGTGTGTCTTGTAAGGCGAGCTAGCGTTTGTTTCCCAGTCCTAAATGGAGTTGAATCACAAGCAGTTTCTGGTTGTACGAGCAAGAGTTGTTTCTGGTAAGGTGAGTCACTATTGTGCTCCAATTGCCATACACAGTGCAAATAGCACTCGCATCTGTTTTCAGCAAGTACAGTGTATCGGACTGAAGAGGAGCTACTGTTCTTGTCAGTTTCCTAAGCAGAGTTTAACTAGATATGGCCCGTGTGTGGAGGAAGCACAGTTATTATGTTCTGAGCAAGCTCACTGTTCTGGCCCTATAGGAAACACAGTGGAGTAGAAGAGTGCTCTTTTCTCTAAAGCAGACTGTGTTTCTTGTAAGGCGAGCTCATGTTTGTTTCCCAGTCCTAAATGGAGTTGAGTCACAGGCAGTTTTTGGTCCTAAGAGCAAGAGTTGTTTTCTGGTAAGAAGAGTCACTATTGCGCTCCAAATGCCATACACAGTGCAAATAGCACTCGCGTATGTTCCCAGCAAGTACAGTGTATTGGACTGAAGAAGAGCTACTGTTCTTCTCAGTTTCCTAAGCAGAGTTGAACTAGATATGGTCCATGTGTGTAGGAAGCACAGTTCTTTTGTTCTGAGCAAGCTCACTGTTTGGACCCCATAGGAAACACAGTAGAGTAGAAGAGTGCTCTTTTCTCAAAAGCAGAGTGTGTTTCTTGTAAGGTGAGCTAGCGTTTCTTTCCCAGTCCTAAATGGAGTTGAATCACATGCAGTTTGTGGTCCTACGAGCAAGAGTTGTTTTCTGGTAAGGAAAGTCACTATTGTGCTCCCATTGCCATATACAGTGCAAATAGCACTCGCGTCTGTTCCCAGCAAGTACAGTGTATTGGACTGAAGAGCAGCTTCTGTTCTTGTCAGTTTCCAAAGCAGAGTTGAACTAGATATGGTCGATGTGTGTAGGAAGCACAGTTCTTTTGTTCTGAGAAAGCTCACTGTTTGGACCCCACAGGAAACACAGTAGAGTAGAAGAGTGCTCTTTTCTCAAAAGCAGAGTGTGTTTCATGTAAGGCGAGCTAGCGTTTGTTTCCCAGTCCTAAATGGAGTTGAATCCCATGCAGTTTCTGGTCCTAAGAGCAAAAGTTCTTTTCTGGTAAGAGGAGTCACTATTGTGCTGCCATTGCCATACACAAGACAAATAGCACTGTTGTCTGTTCCCAGCAAGTACAACTGTATTGGACTGAAGAGGATCTACTGTTTATGTCAGGTTCCTAAGCAGAATTGAACTAGATATGGCCGTGTGTGGAGGAAGCATAGATTTTTTATTCTGAGCAAGCTCACTGTTCGGACCCCATAGGAAACACAGTAGAGTAGAAGAGTGCTCTTTTCTCAAAAGCAGAGTGTGTTTCTTGTAAGGCGAGGTAGCATTTGTTTCGCAGTCCTAAATGGAGTTGAATCACATGCAGTTTCTGGTCCAACGAGCAATAGTTGTTTTCTGGTAAGGAAAGTCACTATTGTGTTCCCACTGCCATACACAGTGCAAATAGCACTCGCGTTTGTTCCCAGCAAGTACAGTGTATCGGACTGAAGAGGAGCTACTGTTCTTGTCAGTTTCCTAAGCAGAGTTGAACGAGATATGGCCCGTGTGTGTAGGAAGCACAGTTCTCTTGTTCTGAGCAAGCTCACTGTTCTATCCCTATAGGAAACACAGTAGAGTAGAAGAGTGCTCTTTTCTCTAAAGCAGAGTGTTTTTTTTGTAAGGTGAGCTAGCGTTTGTTTCCCAGTCATAAATGGAGTTGAGTCACAGGCAGTTTTTGTTCCTACGAGCAAGATTTGTTTTCTTGTAAGAAGAGTCACTATTGTGTTCCAAATTCCATACACAGTGCAAATAGCGCTCGCGTCTGTTCCCAGCAAGTACAGTGTATTGGACTGAATAGGAGATACTGTTCTTGTCAGTTTCCTAAGCAGAGTTGAACTAGATCTGGTCCATGTGTGTAGGAAGCACAGTTCTTTTGTTCTGAGCAAGCTCACTGTTTGGACACCTTAGAAAACACAGTAGAGTAGAAGAGTGCTCTTTTCTCAAAAGCAGAGTGTATTTCTTGTAAGGCGAGCTAGCGTTGGTTTCCTAGTCCTAAATGGAGTTGAATCACATGCAGTTTCTGGTCCTACGAGCAAGAGTTGTTTTCTGGTAAGGAAAGTCACTATTGCACTCCCATTGCCATACATAGTGCAAATAGCACTCGGTCCGTTCCCAGCAAGTACAGTGTATCGGACTGAAGAGGAGCTACTGTTCTTGTCAGTTTCCTCAGCAGAGTTGAGCTAGATATGGCCCGTGTGAAGGAAGCACAGTTCTTTTGTTCTGATCAAGCTCACTTTTCTGGCCCTATAGGAAACACAGAAGAATAGAAGAGTACTCTTTTCTCAAAAGCAGAGTGTTTTTCTTAAGGCATGCTAGCGTTTGTTTCACAGTCTTAAATGGAGTTGAATCACATTCAGTTTCTGGTCCTAGGAGCAAGAGTTGTTTTCTGGTAAGATGAGTCACTATTGCACTCGATTGCCATACACAGTGCAAATAGCACTTGCATCTGTTCCCAGCAAGTACTGTGTATTGGACTGAAGAGGATCTAGTGTTCTTCTCAGTTCCTTAACCAGAATTGAATAGATATGGCCCCTGTGTGCAGGAAGCACACTTGTTTTGTTCTGAGCAAGCTCACTGTTCGGACCCCATTGGAAACACAGTAGAGTAGAAGAGTGCTCTTTTCTCAAAAGCAGAGTGTGTTTCAAGTAAGGCGAGCTAGCGTTTCTTTCCCAGTCCTAAATGGAGTTGAATCACGTGCAGTTTCTGGTCCTACGAGCAAGAGTTGTTTTCTGGTAAGGAAAGTCACTATTGCGCTCCCATTGACATACACAGTGCAAATAGCACTCGCATGTGTTCCCAGCTATTACAGTGTATCGGACTGAAGAGGAGCTACTGTTCTTGTCAGTTTCCTAAGCAGAGTTGAACTAGATATGGTCCGTGTGTGCAGGAAGCACAGTTCTTTTTTTTTTGAGCAAGCTCACTTTTTGGCCCTATAGGAAACACAGAAGAGTAGAAGAGTGCTCTTTTCTCAAAAGCAGTGTGTGTTTCTTGTAAGGCGAGCTAGCGTTTGTTTCCCAGTCTTAAATGGAGTTGAGTCACATGCAGTTTTTGGTCCTACGAGCAAGAGTTGTTTTCTGGTAAGAAGAGTCACTATTGCGCTCCAATTGCCATACACAGTGCAAATAGCACTCGCGTCTGTTCCCAGCAAGTACAGTGTATTGGACTGAATAGGAGCTACTGTTCTTGTCAGTTTCCTAAGCAGAGTTGAACTAGATATGGTCCTTGTGTGTAGGAAGTACAGTTCTTTTGTTCTCAGCAAGATCACTGTTCTGGCCCTATAGGAAACACAGTAGAGTAGAAGAGTGCTCTTTTCTCAAAAGCAGAGTTTGTTTCTTGTAAGGTGAGCTCGCGTTTGTTTCCCAGTCCTAAATGGAGTTGAATCACATGCAGTTTCTGGTCCTACGAGCAAGAGTTGTTTTCTGGTAAGGAAGTCACTATTGCGCTCCCATTGCCATAAACAGTGCAAATAGCACTCGCGTCTGTTCCCAGCAAGTACAGTGTATCGGACTGAAGAGGAGCTACTGTTCTTGTAAGTTTCCTAAGCACAATTGAACGAGATATGGCCTGTCCGTGTAGGAAGCACAGCTCTTTTGTTCTGAGCAAGCTCACTGTTTGGACCCCACAGGAAACACAGTAGAGTAGAAGAGTGCTCTTTTCTCTAAAGCAGAGTGTTTTTCTTGTAAGGTGAGCTCGCGATTGTTTCCCAGTCCTAAATGGAGTTGAGTCACATGCAGTTTTTGGTCCTACGAGCAAGAGTTATTTTCTGGTAAGAAGAGTCACTATTGCGCTCCAATTGCCATACACAGTGCATATAGTACTCGCGTATGTTCCCTTCAATTACAGTGTATTGGACTGATTAGGAGCTACTGTTCTTGTCAGTTTCCTCAGCAGAGTTGAACTAGATATGGTCCGTGTGTGTAGGAAGCACAGTTCTTTTGTTCTGAGCAAGCTCACTGTTTGGACCCCATTGGAAACACAGTAGAGTAGAAGAGTGCTCTTTTCTCAAAAGCAGAGTGTGTTTCTTGTAAGGCGAGCTAGCGTTTCTTTCCCAGACCTAAATGGAGTTGAATCACATGCAGTTTCTGGTCCTAGGAGCAAGAGTTGTTTTCTGGTAAGGAAAGTCACTATTGCGCTCCCATTGACATACACAGTGCAAATAGCACTCGCATGTGTTCCCAGCTATTACAGTGTATCGGACTGAAGAGGAGCTACTGTTCTTGTCAGTTTCCTAAGCAGAGTTGAACTAGATATGGCCCGTGTGTGTAGGAAGCACAGTTCTTTTGTTCTGAGCAAGCTCACTGTTTTGGCCCTATAGGAAACACAGAAGAGTAGAAGAGTGCTCTTTTCTCAAAAGCATAGTTTGTTTCTTGTAAGGCGAGCTTGCGTTTGTTTCCCAGTCTTAAATGGAGTTGAGTCACATGCAGGTTTTGGTCCTACGAGCAAGAGTTGTTTTCTGGTAAGAAGAGTCACTATTGCGCTCCAATTGCCATACACAGTGCAAATTGCACTCGCGTCTGTTCCCAGCAAGTACAGTGTATTGGACTGAATAGGAGCTACTGTTCTTGTCAGTTTCCTAAGCAGAGTTGAACTAGATATGGTCCGTGTGTGTAGGAAGCACAGTTCTTTTGTTATCAGCAAGCTCACTGTTCTGGCCCTATAGGAAACACAGTAGATTAGAAGAGTGCTCTTTTCTCTAAAGCAGAGTGTGTTTTTTGTAAGGTGAGCTAGCGTTTGTTTCCCAGTCATAAATGGAGTTGAGTCACAGGCAGTTTTTGTTCCTACGAGCAAGAGTTGTTTTCTGGTAAGAAGAATCACTATTGTGCTCCAAATTCCATACACAGTGCAAATAGCACTCGCGTCTGTTCCCAGCAAGTACAGTGTATTGGACTGAATAGGAGATACTGTTCTTGTCAGTTTCCTAAGCAGAGTTGAACTAGATCTGGTCCATGTGTGTAGGAAGCACAGTTCTTTAGTTCTGAGCAAGCTCACTGTTTGGACCCCATAGGAAACACAGTAGAGTAGAAGAGTGCTCTTTTCTCAAAAGCAGAGTGTATTTCTTGTAAGGCGAGCTAGCGTTGGTTTCCTAGTCCAAAATGGAGTTGAATCCCATGCAGTTTCTGGTCCTACGAGCAAGAGTTGTTTTCTGGTAAGGAAAGTCACTATTGCGCTCCCATTGCCATACATAGTGCAAATAGCACTCGGTCCGTTCCCAGCAAGTACGGACTGAAGAGGAGCTACTGTTCTTGTCAGTTTCCTAAGCAGAGTTGAACTAGATATGGCCCGTGTGAAGGAAGCACAGTTCTTTTGTTCTGATCAAGCTCACTTTTCTGGCCCTATAAGAAAAACAGAAGAATAGAAGAGTGCTCTTTTCTCAAAAGCAGAGTGTTTTTCTTAAGGCAAGCTAGCGTTTGTTTCCCAGTCCTAAATGGAGTTGAATCACATTCATTTTCTGGTCCTAGGAGCAAGAGTTGTTTTCTGGTAAGAAGAGTCAATATTGCGCTCCCATTGTCATACACAGGGCAAATAGTACTGGCGACTGTTCCCAGCATGTACAGTGTATTGGACTGAAGAGTATCTACTGTTCTTGTCAGTTTCCTAACCAGAATTGAATAGGTATGGCCCCTGTGTGCAGGAAGCACACTTCTTTTGTTCTGAGGAAGCTCACTGTTCTGGCCTTATAGGAAACACAGTATAGTAGAAGAATGCCCTTTTCTCAAAAGCAGAGTGTTTTTCTTGTAAGGCGATCTAGCGTTTCTTTCCCAGTCCTAAATGAAGTTGAATCACATGCAGTTTCTGGTCCTACGAGCAAGAGTTTTTTCCTGGTAAGAAGAGTCACTATTGCACTCGATTGCCATACACAGTGCAAATAGCACTTGCATCTGTTCCCAGCAAGTACAGTGTATTAGACTGAAAAGGATCTACTGTTCATGTCAGTTTCATAAGCAGAGTTGAACTAGATATGGTCCGTGTGTGTAGGAAGCACAGTTCATTTGTTCTGAGCAAGTTCACTGTTCTGGCCTTATAGGAAACACTGTAGAGTAGAAGAGTGCTCTTTTCTCTAAAGCTGAGTTTGTTTCTTGTAAGGCGAGGTAGCGTTTGTTTCCCAGTCCTAAATGGAGTTGAATCACATGCAGTTATTGGTCCTATGAGCAAGAGTTGTTTTATGGTAAGAAGAGTCACTATTGCACTGCCATTGCCATACACAGGACAAATAGCACTGGCGTCTGTTCCGAGCAAGTACAGTGTATTGAACTGAAGAGGATCTACTGTTCTTGTCAGGTTCCTAAGCAGAATTGAACTAGATATGGCCATGTGTGTAGGAAGCACAGTTCTTTTGTTCTGAGCAAGCTCACTCTTTGGACGCCATAGGAAACACAGTAGAGTAGAAGAGTGCTCTTTTTTCTAAAGCAGAGTGTGTTTCTTGTAATGCGAGCTAGCGTTTGTTTCCCAGTCCTAAATGGAGTGGAATCACATGCAGTTTCAGTTCCTATGAGCAAGAGTTGTTTTATGGTAAGAATAGTCACTATTGCGCTGCCATTGCCATACACAGGACAAATAGCACTGGCGTCTATTCCAAGCAAGTACAGTGTATTGGACTGAAGAGGATGTACTGTTCTTGTCATGTTCCTAAGCAGAATTGAACTAGATATGGCCGTGTGTGTAGGAAGCACAGTTCTTTTGTTCTGAGCAAGCTCACTGTTCTGGCCCTCTAGGAAACACAGTAGAGTAGATGAGTGCACTTTTCTCTAAAGCAGAGTGTGTTTCTTGTAAGGCGAGCTAGCGTTTGTTTCCCAGTCCTAAAAGGAGTTGAATCACATGCAGTTTCTGGTCCTACAAACAAGAGTTGTTTTCTGGTAAGGAAAGTCACTGTTGCGCTCCCATTGCCATACACAGTGCAAATAGCACTCCTGTCTGTTCCCAGCAAGTACAGTTTATTGGACTGAAGAGGATCTACTGTTCTTATCAGGTTCCTAAGCAGAGTTGAAATAGATATGGCCCGTGTGTGCAGAAAGCACAGTTATTATGTTCTGAGCAAGCACACTGTTCTGGCCCTATAGGAAACACAGTAGAGTTGAAGAGTGCTTTTTCTCTAAAGTAGAGTGTATTTCTTGTAAGGCGAGCTCGCATTTGTTTCCCAGTCTTAAATAGAGTTGAGTCACAGGCAGTTTTTGGTTCTACGAGCAAGAGATGTTTTCTGGTAAGAAGAGTCACCATTGCGCTCCAAATGCCATACACAGTGCAAATAGCACTCGCGTTTGTTCCCAGCAAGTACAGTGTATCGGACTGAAGAGGAGCTACTGTTCTTGTCAGTTTCCTAAGCAGAGTTGAACTAGATATGGCCCGTGAGTGTAGGAAGCACAGTTCTTATGTTCTGAGCAAGCTCACTGTTCTGGCACTACAGGAAACACAGTAGAGTAGATGAGTGCTCTTTTCTCTAAAGCAGAGTGTGTTTATTGTAAGGCAAGCTATCGTTTGTTTCCCAGTCCTAAATGGAATTGAATCACATGCAGTTTCTGGTCCTACGAACAAGAGTTGTTTTCTGGTAATGAAAGTCTCATTGTGCTCCCTTTGCCATACACAGGACAAATAGCACTGGCGTCTGTTCGCAGCAAGTACAGTGTATTGGACTGAAGAGGATCTACTGTTCTTGTCAGGTTCCTAAGCAGAATTGAACTAGATATGGCCGTGTGCGTAGGAAGCACAGTTCTTTTGTTCTGAGCAAGCTCACTGTTCGGACCCCATAGGAAACACAGTAGAGTAGAAGAGTGCTCTTTTCTCAAAAGCAGAGTGTGTTTTTTGTAAGGCAAGCTAGCGTTTGTTTCTCAGTCCTAAATGGAGTTGAATACATGCAGTTTCTGGTCCTACGAGCAAGAGTTGTTTTCTGGTAAGGAAAGTCACTATTGCGCTCCCATTGCCATATACAGTGCAAATAGCACTCCCGTCTGTTCCCAGCAAGTACAGTGTATTGGACTGAAGAGGAGCTACTGTTCTTGTCAGGTTCATAAGCAGAGTTGAACTAGATATGGCCCGTGTGTCTAGGAAGCACAGTTCATTTGTTCTGAGCAAGCTCACTGTTCTGGCCCTATAGGAAACACAGTAGAGTAGAAGAGTGCTCTTTTCTCAAAAGCAGAGTGGTTTTGTAAGGCGAGCTAGCGTTTGTTTCCTAGTCCTAAATGGAGTTGAATCACATGCAGTTTCTGGTCCTACGAACAAGAGTTGTTTTCTGGTAAGGAAAGTCACTATTGCGCTCCCATTGCCATACACAGTGCAAATAGCACTCGCGTCTGTTCCCAACAATTACAGTGTATCGGACTGAAGAGGAGCTACTGTTCTTGTCAGTTTCCTAAGCAGAGTTGAACTAGATATGGTCCGTGTGTGTAGGAAGCACAGTTCTTTTGTTCTGAGCAAGCTCACTGTTTGGAACCCTAGGAAACACAGTGGAGTAGAAGAGTGCTCTTTTCTCTAAAGCAGAGTGTTTTTCTTGTAAGGCGAGCTAGCATTTGTTTCCCATTCCTAAATGGCGTTGAATCACATGCAGTTTCTGGTCCTACAAGCAAGAGTTGTTTTCTGGTAAGGAAAGTCACTATTGTGTTCTCATTGCCATACACAGTGCAAATAGCACTCGCGTATGTTCCCAGCAATTACAGTGTATTGGAATGAAGAGGATCTACTGTTCTTCTCAGTTTCCTATGCAGAGTTGAACTAGATATTATCTGTGTGTGTAGGAAGCACAGTTCATTTGATCTGAGCAAGCTCACTGTTCTTGCCCTATAGGAAACACAGTAGAGTAGAAGAGTGCTCTTTTCGCAAAAGGAGAGTGTGTTTTTGTAAGGCGAGCTAGCATTTGTTTCCCAGTCCTAAATGGCGTTTAATCACATGCAATTTCTATTCCTAGGGTCAAGATTTGTTTTCTGGTAAGGAAAGTCACTATTGCGTTCTCATTGCCATAAACAGTGCAAATAGCACTGGCGTCTGATCGCAGCAAGTACAGTGTATTGGACTGAAGAGGATCTACTGTTCTTGTCAGGTTCCTAAGCAGAATTGAACTAGATATGGCCGTGTGTGTAGGAAGCACAGTTCTTTTGTTCTGAGCAAGCTCACTGTTTGGACCCCATAGGAAACACAGTAGAGTAGAAGAGTGCTCTTTTCTCTAAAGCAGAGTGTGTTTCTTGTAAGGCGAGCTAGCTTTTGTTTCCCAGTCCTAAATGGAGTTGAATCCCATGCAGTTACTGGTCCTAAGAGCAAGAGTTGTTTTCTGGTAAGGAAAGTCACTATTGTGCTCCCATTGCCATACACAGTGCAAATAGCACTCGCGTCGGTTCCCAGCAAGTACAGTGTATTGGAGTGAAGAGGAGCTACTGTTCTTCTCAGTTTCCTAAGCAGAGTTGAACTAGATATGGCCCGTGTGTCTAGGAAGCACAGTTATTATGTTCTGAGCAAGCTCAATGTTCTGGCCCTATAGGAAACACAGTAGAGTAGAGGAGTGCTCTTTTCTCTAAAGCAGAGTGTGTTTCTTGTAAGGCGAGCTCGCGTTTGTTTCCCAGTCCTAAATGGAGTTGAGACACAGGCAGTTTTTGGTACTACCAGCAAGAGATGTTTTCTGGTAAGAAGAGTCACTATTGTGCTCCAAATGCCATACACAGTGCAAATAGCACTCGCGTCTGTTCCCAGCAAGTACAGTGTATTGGACTGAAGAGGAGCTACTGTTCTTGTCAGTTTCCTAAGCAGAGTTGAACTAGATATGCTCTGTGTGTGTAGGAATCACAGTTCTTTTGTTCTGAGCAAGCTCACTGTTTGGACCCCATAGGAAACACAGTAGAGTAGAAGAGTGCTCTTTCCTCTAAAGCAGAGTGTGTTTCATGTAAGGCGAGCTAGCGTTTGTATCCCAGTCCTAAGTTAAGTGGAAACTCATGCAGTTTCTGGTCCTACGAGCATGAGTTGTTTTATGGTAAGAATAGTCACTATTGCGCTCCAATTGCCATACACAGGACCAATGGCACATGCGTCTGTTCCCAGCAAGTACAGTGTATTGGACTGAATAGGATCTACTGTTCTTGTCAGGTTCCTAAGCAGAATTGAACTAGATATGGCCGTGTGTGTAGGAAGCACAGTTCTTTTGTTCTGAGCAAGCTCACTGTTCGGACCCCATAAGAAACACAGTAGAGTAGAAGAGTGCTCTTTTCTCAAAAGCAGAGTGTGTTTCTTGTAAGGCAAGCTAGCTTTTGTTTCCCAGTCCTAAATGGAGTTGAATCCCATGCAGTTACTGGTCCTAAGAGCAAGAGTTGTTTTCTGGTAAGGAAAGTCACTATTGTGCTCCCATTGCCATACACAGTGCAAATAGCACTGGCGTCTGTTCCCAGCAAGTACAGTGTATTGGAGTGAAGAGGAGCTACTGTTCTTCTCAGTTTCCAAAGCAGAGTTGAACTACATATGGCCCGTGTGTCTAGGAAGCACAGTTATTATGTTCTGAGCAAGCTCAATGTTCTGGCCCTATAGGAAACACAGTAGAGTAGAGGAGTGCTCTTTCTCTAAAGCAGAGTGTGTTTCTTGTAAGGCGAGCTCGCGTTTGTTTCCCAGTCCTAAACGGAGTTGAGTCACAGGCAGTTTTTGGTACTACCAGCAAGAGATGTTTTCTGGTAAGAAGAGTCACTATTGCGCTCCAAATGCCATACATAGTGCAAATAGCACTCGCGTCTGTTCCCAGCAAGTACAGTGTATTGGACTGAAGAGGAGCTACTGTTCTAGTCAGTTTCCTAAGCAGAGTTGAACTAGATATGCTCTGTGTGTGTAGGAAGCACAGTTCTTTTGTTCTGAGCAAGCTCACTGTTTGGACCCCATAGGAAACACAGTAGAGTAGAAGAGTACTCTTTCCTCTAAAGCAGAGTGTGTTTCATGTAAGGCGAGCTAGCGTTTGTATCCCAGTCCTAAGTTAAGTGGAATCCCATGCAGTTTCTGGTCCTACGAGCATGAGTTGTTTTATGGTAAGAATAGTCACTATTGCGCTCCCATTGCCATACACAGGACCAATGGCACATGCGTCTGTTCCCAGCAAGTACAGTGTATTGGACTGAATAGGATCTACTGTTCTTGTCAGGTTCCTAAGCAGAATTGAACTAGATATGGCCGTGTGTGTAGGAAGCACAGTTCTTTTGTTCTGAGCAAGCTCACTGTTCGGACCCCATAAGAAACACAGTAGAGTAGAAGAGTGCTCTTTTATCTAAAGCAGAATGTGTTTCTTGTAAGGCAAGCTAGCGTTTGTTTCCTAGTCCTAAATGGAGTTGAATCACATGCAGTTTCTGGTCCTACGAACAAGAGTTGTTTTCTGGTAAGGAAAGTCACATTGTGCTCCCATTGCCATACACAGTGCAAATAGCACTCGCAGCTGTTCCCATCAAGTACAGTGTATTGGAGTGAAGAGGAGCTACTGTTCTTCACAGTTTCCTAAGCAGAGTTGAACTAGATATGGCCCGTGTGTCTAGGAAGCACAGTTATTATGTTCTGAGCAAGCTCACTGTTCTGGCCCTGTAGGAAACACAGTAGAGTAGAAGAATGCTCTTTTATCTAAAGCAGAGCGTGTTTCATGTAATGCGAGCTCGCGTTTGTTTCCCAGTTATAAATAGTGTTGAATCACATGCAGTTTCTGGTCTTATGAGCAAGAGTTGTTTTCTGGTAAGGAAAGTCACTATATTGCTCCCATTGCCATACACAGTGCAAATAGCACTCCCGTCTGTTCCCAGCAAGTACAGTGTATTGGACTGAAGAGGAGCTACTATTCTTCTCAGTTTCCTAAGCAGAGTTGAACTAGATATGGCCCGTGTGTCTAGGAAGCACAGTTCATTTGTTCTGAGCAACCTCACTGTTCTGGCCCTATAGGAAACACAGTAGAGTAGAAGAGTGCTCTTTTCTCAAAAGCAGAGTGTGTTTCTTGTAAGGCGAGCTAGAGTTTGTTTCCCAGTCCTAAATGGAGTTGAGTCACATGCAGTTTTTTGTCCTACGAGGAAGAGTTGTTTTCTGGTAAGACAAGTCACTATTGTGCTCCAATTGCCATACACAGTGCAAATAGCACTCGAGTCTGTTCTCAGCAAGTACAGTGTATCGGACTGAAGAGGACCTACTGTTCTTGTCAGTTTCCTAAGCAGAGTTGAACTAGATATGGCCTGTGTGTGTAGGAAGCAAGTTATTATGTTCTGAGCAAGCTCACTGTTCTGGCCCTATAGGAAACACTGTAGAGTAGAAGAGTGCTCTTTTCTCTAAAGCAGATTGTGTTTCTTGTAAGGCGTGCTCGTGTTTGTTTCCCAGTCTTAAATGGAGTTGAGTCACATGCAGTTTTTGGTCCTACGAGAAAGAGTTGTTTTCTGGAAAGAAGAGTCACTATTGTGCTCCAAATGCCATACACAGTGCAAATAGCACTCGCGTCTGTTCCCAGCAAGTACATTTTATTGGACTTAATAGGAGCTATTGTTCTTGAAAGTTTCCTAAGCAGAGTTTAACTAGATATGGTCCATGTGTGTAGGAAGCACAGTTCTTTTGTTCTGAGAAAGCTCACTGTTTGGACCCCATAGGAAACACAGTAGAGTAGAAGAGTGCTCTTTTCTCAAAAGCAGAGTGTGTATCCTGTAAGGCGAGCTAGCGTTTGTGTCCCAGTCCTAAATGGAGTTGGATCACATGCAGTTTCTGGTCCTACGAGCAAGAGTTGTTTTCAGGTAAGGAAAGTCACTATTGTGCTCCCATTGCCATACACAGGGCAAATAGCACTCGCGTCTGTTATAAGCAAGTACACTGTATCGGACTGAAGAGGAGCTACTGTTCTTGTCAGTTTCCTAAGCAGAGTTGAACTAGATATGGCCCGTGTGTGTAGGAAGCACAGTTGTTATGTTCTGAGCAAGCTCACTGTTCTGGCCCTATAGGAAACACAGTGGAGTAGAAGAGTGCTCTTTTCTCTAAAGCAGACTGTGTTTCTTGTAAGGCGAGCTCATGTTTGTTTCCCAGTCCTAAATGGAGTTGAGTCACAGGCAGTTTTTGGTCCTAAGAGCAAGAGTTGTTTTCTGGAAAGAAGAGTCACTATTGCGCTCCAAATGCCATACACAGTGCAAATAGCACTCGCGTATGTTCCCAGCAAGTACAGTGTATTGGACTGAAGAAGAGCTACTGTTCTTCTCAGTTTCCTAAGCAGAGTTGAACTAGATATGGTCCATGTATGTAGGAAGCACAGTTCTTTTGTTCTGAGCAAGCTCACTGTTTGGACCCCATAGGAAACACAGTAGAGTAGAAGAGTGCTCTTTTCTCAAAAGCAGAGTGTGTTTCTTGTAAGGTGAGCTAGCGTTTCTTTCCCAGTCCTAAATGGAGTTGAATCACATGCAGTTTGTGGTCCTACGAGCAAGAGTTGTTTTCTGGTAAGGAAAGTCACTATTGTGCTCCCATTGCCATATACAGTGCAAATAGCACTCGCGTCTGTTCCCAGCAAGTACAGTGTATTGGACTGAAGAGCAGCTTCTGTTCTTGTCAGTTTCCAAAGCAGATTTGAACTAGATATGGTCGATGTGTGTAGGAAGCACAGTTCTTTTGTTCTGAGCAAGCTCACTGTTTGGACCCCACAGGAAACACAGTAGAGTAGAAGAGTGCTCTTTTCTCAAAAGCAGAGTGTGTTTCTTGTAAGGCGAGCTAGCATTTGTTTCCCATTCCTAAATGGAGTTGAATCCCATGCAGTTTCTGGTCCTAAAAGCAAGAGTTCTTTTCTGGTAAGAAGAGTCACTATTGTGCTGCCATTGCCATACAGAGGACAAATAGCACTGTTGTCTGTTCCCAGCAAGTACAACTGTATTGGTCTGAAGAGGATCTACTGTTCATGTCAGGATCCTAAGCAGAATTGAACTAGATATGGCCGTGTGTGGAGGAAGCATAGATTTTTTATTCTGAGCAAGCTCACTGTTCGGACCCCATAGGAAACACAGTAGAGTAGAAGAGTGCTCTTTTCTCTAAAGCAGAGTGTGTTTCTTGTAAGGCGAGCTAGCTTTTGTTTCCCAGTCCTAAATGGAGTTGAATCCCATGCAGTTTGTGTTCCTACGAGCAAGAGTTGTTTTCTGGTAAGGAAAGTCACTATTGTGCTCCCATTGCCATACATAGTGCAAATAGCACTCGCGTCTGTTCCCAGCAAGTACAGTGTATTGGAGTGAAGAGGAGCTACTGTTCTTCTCAGTTTTCTAAGCAGAGTTGAACTAGATATGGCCCGTGTGTCTAGGAAGCACAGTTATTATGTTCTGAGCAAGCTCAATGTTCTGGCCCTATAGGAAACACAGTAGAGTAGAGGAGTGCTCTTTTCTCTAAAGCAGAGTGTGTTTCTTGTAAGGCGAGCTCGCATTTGTTTCCCAGTCCTAAATGGAGTTGAGTCACAGGCAGTTTTTGGTACTACCAGCAAGAGATGTTTTCTGGTAAGAAGAGTCACTATTGCGCTCCAAATGCCATACACAGTGCAAATAGCACTCGCGTCTGTTCCCAGCAAGTACAGTGTATTGGACTGAAGAGGAGCTACTGTTCTTGTCAGTTTCCTAAGCAGAGTTGAACTAGATATGCTCTGTGTGTGTAGGAAGCACAGTTCTTTTGTTCTGAGCAAGCTCACTGTTTGGACCCCATAGGAAACACAGTAGAGTAGAAGAGTGCTCTTTCCTCTAAAGCAGAGTGTGTTTCATGTAAGGCGAGCTAGCGTTTGTATCCCAGTCCTAAGTTAATGGAATCCCATGCAGTTTCTGGTCCTACGAGCATGAGTTGTTTTATGGTAAGAATAGTCACTATTGCGCTCCCATTGCCATACACAGGACCAATGGCTCATGCGTCTGTTCCCTGCAAATACAGTGTATTGGACTGAATAGGATCTACTGTTCTTGTCAGGTTCCTAAGCAGAATTGAACTAGATATGGCCGTGTGTGTAGGAAGCACAGTTCTTTTGTTCTGAGCAAGCTCACTGTTCGGACCCCATAAGAAACACAGTAGAGTAGAAGAGTGCTCTTTTCTCAAAAGCAGAGTGTGTTTCTTGTAAGGCGAGCTAGCGTTTGTTTCCCAGTCCTAAATGGAGTTGAATCAAATGCAGTTTCTGGTCCTACGAGCAAGAGTTGTTTTCTGGTAAGAAAAGTCACTATTGTGCTCCCATTGCCATACACAGTACAAATAGCACTCGCGTCTGTTCCCAGGAATTACAGTGTATCGGACTGAAGAGGAGCTACTGTTCTTGTCAGTTTCCTAAGCAGAGTTGAACTAGATATGGCCCGTGTGTGTAGGAAGCACAGTTCTTATGTTCTGAGCAAGCTCACTGTTCTGGCCCTATAGGAAACACAGTAGAGTAGATGAGTGCTCTTTTATCTAAAGCAGAGTGTGTTTCTTGTAAGGCAAGCTAGCGTTTGTTTCCTAGTCCTAAATGGAGTTGAATCACATGCAGTTTCTGGTCCTAGAACAAGAGTTGTTTTCTGGTAAGGAAAGTCACATTGTGCTCCCATTGCCATACACAGTGCAAATAGCACTCGCGGCTGTTCCCATCAAGTACAGTGTATTGGAGTGAAGAGGAGCTACTGTTCTTCTCAGTTTCCTAACCAGAGTTGAACTAGATATGGCCCGTGTGTCTAGGAAGCACAGTTATTATGTTCTGAGCAAGCTCACTGTTCTGGCCCTATAGGAAACACAGTAGAGTAGAAGAATGCTCTTTTATCTAAAGCAGAGCGTGGTTCATGTAATGCGAGCTAGCGTTTGTTTCCCAGTTATAAATAGTGTTGAATCACATGCAGTTTCTGGTCTTATGAGCAAGAGTTGTTTTCTGGTAAGGAAAGTCACTATATTGCTCCCATTGCCATACACAGTGCAAATAGCACTCCCGTCTGTTCCCAGCAAGTACAGTGTATTGGACTGAAGAGGAGCTACTATTCTTCTCAGTTTCCTAAGCAGAGTTTAACTAGATATGGCCCGTGTGTCTAGGAAGCACAGTTCATTTGTTCTGAGCAACCTCACTGTTCTGGCCCTATAGGAAACACAGTAGAGTAGAAGAGTGCTCTTTTCTCAAAAGCAGAGTGTGTTTCTTGTAAGGCGAGCTAGAGTTTGTTTCCCAGTCCTAAATGGAGTTGAGTCACATGCAATTTTTTGTCCTACGAGGAAGAGTTGTTTTCTGGTAAGACAAGTCACTATTGTGCTCCAATTGCCATACACAGTGCAAATAGCACTCGAGTCTGTTCTCAGCAACTACAGTGTATCGGACTGAAGAGGAGCTACTGTTCTTGTCAGTTTCCTAAGCAGAGTTGAACTAGATATGGTCGGTGTTTGTAGGAAGCACAATTTTTTTTTCTGAGCAAGCTCACTGTCCTGGCCCTATAGGAAACACAGTAGAGTAGAAGAGTGCTCTTTTCTCTAAAGCAGAGTGTTTTTCTTGTAAGGTGAGCTATCGTTTGTTTCCCAGTCCTAAATGGAGTTGAATAACATGCAGTTTCTGGTCCTACAAGCAAGAGTTGTTTTATGGTAAGAAGAGTCACTATTGTGCTCCAATTGCCATATACAGGACAAAGAGCACTGGCGTCTGTTCCCAGCAAGTTCAGTGTATTGGACTGAAGAGTATCTACTGTTCTTTCAGGTTCCTAAGCAGAATTGAACTAGATATGGCCGTGTGTGTAGGAAGCACAGTTCTTTTGTTCTGAGCAAACTCACTGTTCGGACCCCAAAGAAAACACAGTAGTGTAGAAGAGTGCTTTTTTCTCAAAAGCAGAGTGTGTTTCTTTTAAGGCGAGCTAGCGTTTGTTTCCCATTTTTAAATGGAGTGGAATTACATGCAGTTTGTGTTCCTACGAGCAAGAGTTGTTTTCTGGTAAGGAAAGTCACTATTGTGCTCCCATTGCCATACACAGCACAAATAGCCCTCCCATCTGTTCCCAGCAAGTACAGTGTATTGGAAAGAAGAGGAGCTACTGTTCTTCTCAGTTTCCTAAGCAGAGTTGAACTACATATGGCCCGTGTGTGTAGGAAGCACAGTTCTTTTTTTCTGAGCAAGCTCACTGTTCAGGCCCTATAGGAAACACAGTAGAGTAGAAGAGTGCTCTTTTCTAAAAAGCAGAGTGTGTTTCTTGTAAAGCGAGCTAGAGTTTGTTTCCCAGTCCAAAATGGAGTTGAATCACATGCAGTTTCTGGTCCACGAGCAAGAGTTGTTTTCTGGTAAGAAGAGTCACTATTGCGCTGCCATTGCCATACACAGGATAAATAGCATTGGCGTCTGTTCCCAGCAAGTACACTGTATTGGACTGAAGAGGAGCTACTGTTCTTGTCAGGTTCCTAAGCCGACATGAACTAGATATGGCCGTGTGTGTAGGAAGCACAGTTTTTTTGTTCTGAGAAAGCTCACTTTTCGGAACACATAGGAAACACAGTAGAGTAGAAGAGTGCTCTTTTCTCAAAAGCAGAGTGTGTTTCTTGGACGTCGAGCTAGCATTTGTTTCCCAGTCCTAAATGGAGTTGAGTCACATGCAGTTTTTTGTCCTACGAGCAAGAGTTGTTTTCTGGTAAGACAAGTCACTATTGGGCTCCAATTGCCATACACAGTGCAAATAGCACTCGCGTATGTTCCCTGCAAGTACAGTGTATTGGACTGAAGAGGATCTACTGTTCTTGTCAGTTTCTTAAGCAGAGTTGAACTAGATATGGCCCTTGTGTGTAGGAAGCACAGTTCTTTTGTTCTGAGCAAGCTCACTGTTCAGACCCCATAGGAAGCACAGTAGAGTAGAAGAGTGCTCTTTTCTCAAAAGCAGAGTGTGTTTCATGTAAGGCGAGCTAGCATTTGTTTCCCAGTCCTAAATGGAGTTGAATCACATACAGTTTCTGGTCCTATGAGCAAGAGTTTTCTGGTAAGGAAAGTCACTATTGCGCTCCCATTGCCATACACAGTGCAAATAGCACTCGCGTCTGTTCCCAGCAAGTACATTGTATCAGACTGAAGAGGAGCTACTGTTCTTGTCAGTTTCCTAAGCAGAGTGGAACTAGTTATGGCCCGTGTGTAGGAAGCACAGCTCATTTGTTCTGAGCAAGCTCACAGTTCTGGCCATATATGAAACACAATAGAGTAGAAGAGTGCTCTTTTCTCTAAAGCAGAGTGTGTTTCTTGTAAGGCGAGCTAGCGTTTTTTTCCCAGTCCTAAATGGAGTTGAATCACATGCAGTTTCTAGTCCTACAAGCAAGAGTTGTTTTATGTTAAGAAGAGTTACTTTTGCGCTGCCATTGCCATACACAGGACAAATAGCACTGGCGTCTGTTCCCAGCAAGTACAGTGTATTGAACTGAAGAGGATCTACTTTTCTTGTCAGGTTCCTAAGCAGACTTGAACTACATATGGCCGTGTGTGTAGGAAGCACAGTTTTTTTGTTCTAAGAAAGCTCACTGTTCGGAACACATAGGAAATACAGTAGAGTAGAAGAGTGCTCTTTTCTCAAAAGCGGAGTGTGTTTATTAAAAGTCGAGATAGCGTTTGTTTCCCAGTCCTAAATGGAGTTGAGTCACATGCAGTTTTTTGTCCTACGAGCAAGAATTGTTTTCTGGTAAGACAAGTCATTTTTGGGCTCCAATTGCCATACACAGTGCAAATAGCACTCGCGTCTGTTCCCCGCAAGTACATTGTATTGAACTGAATAGGAGCTACTGTTCTTGTCAGTTTAATAAGCAGAGTTGAACTAGATATGATCCGTGTGTGTAGGAAGCACAGTTCTTTGGTTCTGAGCAAGCTCACTGTTTGGACCCCATAAGAAACACAGTAGAGTAGAAGAGTGCTCTTTTCTCAAAAGCAGAATGTGTTTCATGTAAGGCTAGCTAGCATTTGTTTCTCAGTCCTAAATGGAATTGAATCACATGCAGATTCTGGTCCTATGAGCAAGAGTTGTTTTCTGGTAAGGAAAGTCACTATTGCGCTCCCATTGCCATACACAGTGCAAATAGCACTCGTGTCTGTTCCCAGCAATTACAGTGTATCGGACTGAAGAGGAGCTACTGTTCTTGTCAGTTTCCTAAGCAGAGTTGAACTAGATATGGCCCGTGTGTGTAGGAAGCACAGTTCTTTTGTTCTGAGCAAGCTCACTGTTCGTACCACATAGGAAACACAGTAGAGTAGAAGAGTGCTCTTTTCTCAAAAGCAGAGTGTGTTTCATGGAAGGCAAGCTAGCATTTGTTTCTCAGTCCTAAATGGAGTTTAATCATATGCAGTTTCTGGTCCTACGAGCAAGAGTTGTTTTCTGGTAAGGAAAGTCACTATTGTGCTCCCATTGCCATCCACAGTGCAAATAGCACTGGCGTCTGTTCCCAGCAAGTACAGTGTATCGGACTGAAGAGGAGCTACTGTTCTTGTCAGTTTCCTAAGCAGAGTTGAACTAGATATGGGCCGTGTTTGTAGGAAGCACAGTTTTTTTTTCTGAGTAAGCTCACTGTTCTGGCCCTATAGGAAACACAGTAGAGTAGAAGAGTGCTCTTTTCTCTAAAGCAGAGTGTGTTTTTTGTAAGGCGAGCTATCGTTTGTTTCCCAGTCCTAAATGGAGTTGAATCACATGCAGTTTCTGGTCCTACGAGCAAGAGTTGTTTTATGGTAAGAAGAGTCACTATTGTGCTCCAATTGCCATATACAGGACAAAGAGCACTTGCGTCTGTTCCCAGCAAGTTCAGTGTATTGGACTGAAGAGTATCTACTGTTCTTTCAGGTTCCTAAGCAGAATTGAACTAGATATGGCCGTGTGTGTAGGAAGCACAGTTCTTTTGTTCTGAGCAAACTCACTGTTCGGACCCCAAAGGAAACACAGTAGAGTAGAAGAGTGCTTTTTTCTCAAAAGCAGAGTGTGTTTCTTTTAAGGCGAGCTAGCGTTTGTTTCCCATTTTTAAATGGAGTGGAATTACATGCAGTTTGTGTTCCTATGAGCAAGAGTTGTTTTCTGGTAAGGAAAGTCACTATTGTGCTCCCATTGCCATACACAGTGCAAATAGCCCTCCCATCTGTTCCCAGCAAGTACAGTGTATTGGAAAGAAGAGGAGCTACTGTTCTTCTCAGTTTCCTAAGCAGAGTTGAACTACATATGGCCCGTGTGTGTAGGAAGCACAGTTCTTTTTTTCTGAGCAAGCTCACTGTTCAGGCCCTATAGGAAACACAGTAGAGTAGAAGAGTGCTCTTTTCTAAAAAGCAGAGTGTGTTTCTTGTAAAGCGAGCTAGAGTTTGTTTCCCAGTCCTAAATGGAGTTGAATCACATGCAGTTTCTGGTCCACGAGCAAGAGTTGTTTTCTGGTAAGAAGAGTCACTATTGCGCTGCCATTGCCATACAGAGGATAAATAGCATTGGCGTCTGTTCCCAGCAATTACACTGTATTGGACTGAAGAGGATCTACTGTTCTTGTCAGGTTCCTAAGCCGACTTGAACTAGATATGGCCGTGTGTGTAGCAAGCACAGTTTTTTTGTTCTGAGAAAGCTCACTTTTCGGAACACATAGGAAACACAGTAGAGTAGAAGAGTGCTCTTTTCTCAAAAGCAGAGTGTGTTTCTTGGACGTCGAGCTAGCATTTGTTTCCCAGTCCTAAATGGAGTTGAGTCACATGCAGTTTTTTGTCCTACGAGCAAGAGTTGTTTTCTGGTAAGACAAGTCACTATTGGGCTCCAATTGCCATACACAGTGCAAATAGCACTCGCGTCTGTTCCTTGCAAGTACAGTGTATTGGACTGAAGAGGATCTACTGTTCTTGTCAGTTTCCTAAGCAGAGTTGAACTAGATATGGCCCGTGTGTGTAGGAAGCACAGTTCTTTTGTTGTGAGCAAGCTCACTGTTCAGACCCCATAGGAAGCACAGTAGAGTAGAAGAGTGCTCTTTTCTCAAAAGCAGAGTGTGTTTCATGTAAGGCAAGCTAGCATTTGTTTCCCAGTCCTAATGGAGTTGAATCACATACAGTTTCTGGTCCTACGAGCAAGAGTTGTTTTCTGGTAAGGAAAGTCACTATTGCGCTGCCATTGCCATACACAGTGCAAATAGCACTCGCGTCTGTTCCCAGCAAGTACATTGTATCAGACTGAAGAGGAGCTACTGTTCTTGTCAGTTTCCTAAGCAGAGTGGAACTAGTTATGGCCCGTGTGTAGGAAGCACAGCTCTTTTGTTCTGAGCAAGCTCACAGTTCTGGCCCTATATGAAACACAATAGAGTAGAAGAGTGCTCTTTTCTCTAAAGCAGAGTGTGTTTCTTGTAAGGCAAGCTAGCGTTTGTTTCCCAGTCCTAAATGGAGTTGAATCACATGCAGTTTCTAGTCCTACAAGCAAGAGTTGTTTTATGTTAAGAAGAGTTACTTTTGCGCTGCCATTGTCATACACAGGACAAATAGCACTGGCGTCTGTTCCCAGCAAGTACAGTGTATTGAACTGAAGAGGATCTACTTTTCTTGTCAGATTCCTAAGCTAAATTGAACTACATGTGGCCGTGTGTGTAGGAAGCACAGTTCTTTTGTTCTGAGCAAGTTCAGTGTTTGGACTCCAAAGGAAACACAGTAGAGTAGAAGAGTGCTCTTTTCTCAAAAGCAGAGTGTGTTTCTTGTAAGGCGAGCTAGCGTTTGTTTCCCAGTCCTATATGGAGTTGAGTCACATGCAGTTTTTTGTCCTACGAGCAAGAGTTGTTTTCTGGTAAGACGAGTCACTATTGTGCTATAATTGCCATACACAGTGCAAATAGCACTCGCGTCTGTTCCTTGCAAGTACAGTGAATTGGACTGAAAAGGAGCTACTGTTCTTGTCAGTTTCCTAAGCAGAGTTGAACTAGATATGCCCCTTGTGTGTAGGAAGCACAGTTCTTTTGTTCTGAGCAAGCTCACTGTTCGGACCCCATAGGAAACACAGTAGAGTAGAAGAGTGCTCTTTTCTCAAAAGCAGAGTGTGTTTAATGTAAGGCGAGCTAGCATTTGTTTCCCAGACCTAAATGGAGTTGAATCACATGAAGTTTCTGGTCCTATGAGCAAGAGTTGTTTTATGGTAAGGAAAGTCACTATTGTGTTCCCATTGCCCTACACAAGGCAAATAGCACTCGCGTCTTTTCCCAGCAAGTACAGTGTATTGGACTGAATAGGAGCTACTGTTCTTGTCAGTTTACTAAGCAGAGTTGAACTAGATATGGTCCGTGTGTGTAGGAAGCACAGTTCTTTTGTTCTGAGCAAGCTCACTGTTTGGACCCCATAGGAAACACAGGAGAGTAGAAGAGTGCTCTTTTCTGTAAAGCAGAGTGTGTTTCTTGTAAGGTGAGCTACCGTTTGTTTCCCAGTCCTAAATGGAGTGGAATCCCATGCAGTTACTGGTCCTACGAGCAAGACTTGTTTTCTGGTAAAGAAAGTCACTATTGTGCTCCCATTGCCATACACAGTGCAAATAGCCCTCGCGTCTGTTCCCAGCAAGTACAGTGTATTGGACTGAAGAGGAGCTACTTTTCTTCTCAGTTTCCTAAGCAGAGTTGAACTAGATATGGCCCGTTTGTGTAGGAAGCACAGTTCTTTTTTTCTGAGCAAGCTCACTGTTCTAGCCCTATAGTAAACACAGTAGAGGAGAAGAGTGCTCTTTTCTCTAAAGCAGAGTGTGTTTCTTGTAAGGCGAGCTATCGTTTGTTTCCCAGTTCTAAATGGAGTTGAATCACATGCAGTTTCTGGTCCTACGAGCAAGAGTTGTTTTATGGTAAGAAGAGTCACTATTGTGCTCCAATTGCCATATACAGGACAAAGAGCACTGGCGTCTGTTCCCCGCAAGTACAGTGTATTGGACTGAAGAGGATCTACTGTTCTTTCAGGTTCCTAAGCAGAATTGAACTAGATATGGCCGTGTGTGTAGGAAGCACAGTTCTTTTGTTCTGAGCAAGCTCACTGTTCGGACACTATAGGAAACACAGAGGAGTAGAAGAGTGAGCTTTTCTCAAAAGCAGGGTGTTTCTTGTAAGGCGAGCTAGCGTTTGTTTCCCAGTCCTAAATGGAGTTGAATCACATGCAGTTTCTGGTCCTATGAGCAAGAGTTGTTTTCTGGTAAGGAAAGTCACTATTGCGCTCCCATTGCCATACACAGTGCAAATAGCACTCGTGTCTGTTCCCAGCAAGTACAGTGTATCGGACTGAAGAGGAGCTACTGTTCTTGTCAGTTTCCTAAGCAGAGTTGAACTAGATATGGCCCGTGTGTGTAGGAAGCACAGTTCTTTTGTTCTGAGCAAGCTCACTGTTCGTACCCCATAGGAAACACAGTAGAGTAGAAGAGTGCTCTTTTCTCAAAAGCAGAGTGTGTTTCATGGAAGGCAAGCTAGCATTTGTTTCTCAGTCCTAAATGGAGTTTAATCATATGCAGTTTCTGGTCCTACGAGCAAGAGTTGTTTTCTGGTAAGGAAAGTCACTATTGTGCTCCCATTGCTATCCACAGTGCAAATAGCACTGGCGTCTGTTCCCAGCAAGTACAGTGTATCGGACTGAAGAGGAGCTACTGTTCTTGTCAGTTTCCTAAGCAGAGTTGAACTAGATATGGTCGATGTGTGTAGGAAGCACAGTTCTTTTGTTCTGAGAAAGCTCACTGTTTGGACCCCACAGGAAACACAGTAGAGTAGAAGAGTGCTCTTTTCTCAAAAGCAGAGTGTGTTTCATGTAAGGCGAGCTAGCGTTTGTTTCCCAGTCCTAAATGGAGTTGAATCCCATGCAGTTTCTGGTCCTAAGAGCAAAAGTTCTTTTCTGGTAAGAGGAGTCACTATTGTGCTGCCATTGCCATACACAAGACAAATAGCACTGTTGTCTGTTCCCAGCAAGTACAACTGTATTGGACTGAAGAGGATCTACTGTTTATGTCAGGTTCCTAAGCAGAATTGAACTAGATATGGCCGTGTGTGGAGGAAGCATAGATTTTTTATTCTGAGCAAGCTCACTGTTCGGACCCCATAGGAAACACAGTAGAGTAGAAGAGTGCTCTTTTCTCAAAAGCAGAGTGTGTTTCTTGTAAGGCGAGGTAGCATTTGTTTCGCAGTCCTAAATGGAGTTGAATCACATGCAGTTTCTGGTCCAACGAGCAATAGTTGTTTTCTGGTAAGGAAAGTCACTATTGTGTTCCCACTGCCATACACAGTGCAAATAGCACTCGCGTTTGTTCCCAGCAAGTACAGTGTATCGGACTGAAGAGGAGCTACTGTTCTTGTCAGTTTCCTAAGCAGAGTTGAACGAGATATGGCCCGTGTGTGTAGGAAGCACAGTTCTCTTGTTCTGAGCAAGCTCACTGTTCTATCCCTATAGGAAACACAGTAGAGTAGAAGAGTGCTCTTTTCTCTAAAGCAGAGTGTTTTTTTTGTAAGGTGAGCTAGCGTTTGTTTCCCAGTCATAAATGGAGTTGAGTCACAGGCAGTTTTTGTTCCTACGAGCAAGATTTGTTTTCTTGTAAGAAGAGTCACTATTGTGTTCCAAATTCCATACACAGTGCAAATAGCGCTCGCGTCTGTTCCCAGCAAGTACAGTGTATTGGACTGAATAGGAGATACTGTTCTTGTCAGTTTCCTAAGCAGAGTTGAACTAGATCTGGTCCATGTGTGTAGGAAGCACAGTTCTTTTGTTCTGAGCAAGCTCACTGTTTGGACACCTTAGAAAACACAGTAGAGTAGAAGAGTGCTCTTTTCTCAAAAGCAGAGTGTATTTCTTGTAAGGCGAGCTAGCGTTGGTTTCCTAGTCCTAAATGGAGTTGAATCACATGCAGTTTCTGGTCCTACGAGCAAGAGTTGTTTTCTGGTAAGGAAAGTCACTATTGCACTCCCATTGCCATACATAGTGCAAATAGCACTCGGTCCGTTCCCAGCAAGTACAGTGTATCGGACTGAAGAGGAGCTACTGTTCTTGTCAGTTTCCTCAGCAGAGTTGAGCTAGATATGGCCCGTGTGAAGGAAGCACAGTTCTTTTGTTCTGATCAAGCTCACTTTTCTGGCCCTATAGGAAACACAGAAGAATAGAAGAGTACTCTTTTCTCAAAAGCAGAGTGTTTTTCTTAAGGCATGCTAGCGTTTGTTTCACAGTCTTAAATGGAGTTGAATCACATTCAGTTTCTGGTCCTAGGAGCAAGAGTTGTTTTCTGGTAAGATGAGTCACTATTGCACTCGATTGCCATACACAGTGCAAATAGCACTTGCATCTGTTCCCAGCAAGTACTGTGTATTGGACTGAAGAGGATCTAGTGTTCTTCTCAGTTCCTTAACCAGAATTGAATAGATATGGCCCCTGTGTGCAGGAAGCACACTTGTTTTGTTCTGAGCAAGCTCACTGTTCGGACCCCATTGGAAACACAGTAGAGTAGAAGAGTGCTCTTTTCTCAAAAGCAGAGTGTGTTTCAAGTAAGGCGAGCTAGCGTTTCTTTCCCAGTCCTAAATGGAGTTGAATCACGTGCAGTTTCTGGTCCTACGAGCAAGAGTTGTTTTCTGGTAAGGAAAGTCACTATTGCGCTCCCATTGACATACACAGTGCAAATAGCACTCGCATGTGTTCCCAGCTATTACAGTGTATCGGACTGAAGAGGAGCTACTGTTCTTGTCAGTTTCCTAAGCAGAGTTGAACTAGATATGGTCCGTGTGTGCAGGAAGCACAGTTCTTTTTTTTTTGAGCAAGCTCACTTTTTGGCCCTATAGGAAACACAGAAGAGTAGAAGAGTGCTCTTTTCTCAAAAGCAGTGTGTGTTTCTTGTAAGGCGAGCTAGCGTTTGTTTCCCAGTCTTAAATGGAGTTGAGTCACATGCAGTTTTTGGTCCTACGAGCAAGAGTTGTTTTCTGGTAAGAAGAGTCACTATTGCGCTCCAATTGCCATACACAGTGCAAATAGCACTCGCGTCTGTTCCCAGCAAGTACAGTGTATTGGACTGAATAGGAGCTACTGTTCTTGTCAGTTTCCTAAGCAGAGTTGAACTAGATATGGTCCTTGTGTGTAGGAAGTACAGTTCTTTTGTTCTCAGCAAGATCACTGTTCTGGCCCTATAGGAAACACAGTAGAGTAGAAGAGTGCTCTTTTCTCAAAAGCAGAGTTTGTTTCTTGTAAGGTGAGCTCGCGTTTGTTTCCCAGTCCTAAATGGAGTTGAATCACATGCAGTTTCTGGTCCTACGAGCAAGAGTTGTTTTCTGGTAAGGAAGTCACTATTGCGCTCCCATTGCCATAAACAGTGCAAATAGCACTCGCGTCTGTTCCCAGCAAGTACAGTGTATCGGACTGAAGAGGAGCTACTGTTCTTGTAAGTTTCCTAAGCACAATTGAACGAGATATGGCCTGTCCGTGTAGGAAGCACAGCTCTTTTGTTCTGAGCAAGCTCACTGTTTGGACCCCACAGGAAACACAGTAGAGTAGAAGAGTGCTCTTTTCTCTAAAGCAGAGTGTTTTTCTTGTAAGGTGAGCTCGCGATTGTTTCCCAGTCCTAAATGGAGTTGAGTCACATGCAGTTTTTGGTCCTACGAGCAAGAGTTATTTTCTGGTAAGAAGAGTCACTATTGCGCTCCAATTGCCATACACAGTGCATATAGTACTCGCGTATGTTCCCTTCAATTACAGTGTATTGGACTGATTAGGAGCTACTGTTCTTGTCAGTTTCCTCAGCAGAGTTGAACTAGATATGGTCCGTGTGTGTAGGAAGCACAGTTCTTTTGTTCTGAGCAAGCTCACTGTTTGGACCCCATTGGAAACACAGTAGAGTAGAAGAGTGCTCTTTTCTCAAAAGCAGAGTGTGTTTCTTGTAAGGCGAGCTAGCGTTTCTTTCCCAGACCTAAATGGAGTTGAATCACATGCAGTTTCTGGTCCTAGGAGCAAGAGTTGTTTTCTGGTAAGGAAAGTCACTATTGCGCTCCCATTGACATACACAGTGCAAATAGCACTCGCATGTGTTCCCAGCTATTACAGTGTATCGGACTGAAGAGGAGCTACTGTTCTTGTCAGTTTCCTAAGCAGAGTTGAACTAGATATGGCCCGTGTGTGTAGGAAGCACAGTTCTTTTGTTCTGAGCAAGCTCACTGTTTTGGCCCTATAGGAAACACAGAAGAGTAGAAGAGTGCTCTTTTCTCAAAAGCATAGTTTGTTTCTTGTAAGGCGAGCTTGCGTTTGTTTCCCAGTCTTAAATGGAGTTGAGTCACATGCAGGTTTTGGTCCTACGAGCAAGAGTTGTTTTCTGGTAAGAAGAGTCACTATTGCGCTCCAATTGCCATACACAGTGCAAATTGCACTCGCGTCTGTTCCCAGCAAGTACAGTGTATTGGACTGAATAGGAGCTACTGTTCTTGTCAGTTTCCTAAGCAGAGTTGAACTAGATATGGTCCGTGTGTGTAGGAAGCACAGTTCTTTTGTTATCAGCAAGCTCACTGTTCTGGCCCTATAGGAAACACAGTAGATTAGAAGAGTGCTCTTTTCTCTAAAGCAGAGTGTGTTTTTTGTAAGGTGAGCTAGCGTTTGTTTCCCAGTCATAAATGGAGTTGAGTCACAGGCAGTTTTTGTTCCTACGAGCAAGAGTTGTTTTCTGGTAAGAAGAATCACTATTGTGCTCCAAATTCCATACACAGTGCAAATAGCACTCGCGTCTGTTCCCAGCAAGTACAGTGTATTGGACTGAATAGGAGATACTGTTCTTGTCAGTTTCCTAAGCAGAGTTGAACTAGATCTGGTCCATGTGTGTAGGAAGCACAGTTCTTTAGTTCTGAGCAAGCTCACTGTTTGGACCCCATAGGAAACACAGTAGAGTAGAAGAGTGCTCTTTTCTCAAAAGCAGAGTGTATTTCTTGTAAGGCGAGCTAGCGTTGGTTTCCTAGTCCAAAATGGAGTTGAATCCCATGCAGTTTCTGGTCCTACGAGCAAGAGTTGTTTTCTGGTAAGGAAAGTCACTATTGCGCTCCCATTGCCATACATAGTGCAAATAGCACTCGGTCCGTTCCCAGCAAGTACGGACTGAAGAGGAGCTACTGTTCTTGTCAGTTTCCTAAGCAGAGTTGAACTAGATATGGCCCGTGTGAAGGAAGCACAGTTCTTTTGTTCTGATCAAGCTCACTTTTCTGGCCCTATAAGAAAAACAGAAGAATAGAAGAGTGCTCTTTTCTCAAAAGCAGAGTGTTTTTCTTAAGGCAAGCTAGCGTTTGTTTCCCAGTCCTAAATGGAGTTGAATCACATTCATTTTCTGGTCCTAGGAGCAAGAGTTGTTTTCTGGTAAGAAGAGTCAATATTGCGCTCCCATTGTCATACACAGGGCAAATAGTACTGGCGACTGTTCCCAGCATGTACAGTGTATTGGACTGAAGAGTATCTACTGTTCTTGTCAGTTTCCTAACCAGAATTGAATAGGTATGGCCCCTGTGTGCAGGAAGCACACTTCTTTTGTTCTGAGGAAGCTCACTGTTCTGGCCTTATAGGAAACACAGTATAGTAGAAGAATGCCCTTTTCTCAAAAGCAGAGTGTTTTTCTTGTAAGGCGATCTAGCGTTTCTTTCCCAGTCCTAAATGAAGTTGAATCACATGCAGTTTCTGGTCCTACGAGCAAGAGTTTTTTCCTGGTAAGAAGAGTCACTATTGCACTCGATTGCCATACACAGTGCAAATAGCACTTGCATCTGTTCCCAGCAAGTACAGTGTATTAGACTGAAAAGGATCTACTGTTCATGTCAGTTTCATAAGCAGAGTTGAACTAGATATGGTCCGTGTGTGTAGGAAGCACAGTTCATTTGTTCTGAGCAAGTTCACTGTTCTGGCCTTATAGGAAACACTGTAGAGTAGAAGAGTGCTCTTTTCTCTAAAGCTGAGTTTGTTTCTTGTAAGGCGAGGTAGCGTTTGTTTCCCAGTCCTAAATGGAGTTGAATCACATGCAGTTATTGGTCCTATGAGCAAGAGTTGTTTTATGGTAAGAAGAGTCACTATTGCACTGCCATTGCCATACACAGGACAAATAGCACTGGCGTCTGTTCCGAGCAAGTACAGTGTATTGAACTGAAGAGGATCTACTGTTCTTGTCAGGTTCCTAAGCAGAATTGAACTAGATATGGCCATGTGTGTAGGAAGCACAGTTCTTTTGTTCTGAGCAAGCTCACTCTTTGGACGCCATAGGAAACACAGTAGAGTAGAAGAGTGCTCTTTTTTCTAAAGCAGAGTGTGTTTCTTGTAATGCGAGCTAGCGTTTGTTTCCCAGTCCTAAATGGAGTGGAATCACATGCAGTTTCAGTTCCTATGAGCAAGAGTTGTTTTATGGTAAGAATAGTCACTATTGCGCTGCCATTGCCATACACAGGACAAATAGCACTGGCGTCTATTCCAAGCAAGTACAGTGTATTGGACTGAAGAGGATGTACTGTTCTTGTCATGTTCCTAAGCAGAATTGAACTAGATATGGCCGTGTGTGTAGGAAGCACAGTTCTTTTGTTCTGAGCAAGCTCACTGTTCTGGCCCTCTAGGAAACACAGTAGAGTAGATGAGTGCACTTTTCTCTAAAGCAGAGTGTGTTTCTTGTAAGGCGAGCTAGCGTTTGTTTCCCAGTCCTAAAAGGAGTTGAATCACATGCAGTTTCTGGTCCTACAAACAAGAGTTGTTTTCTGGTAAGGAAAGTCACTGTTGCGCTCCCATTGCCATACACAGTGCAAATAGCACTCCTGTCTGTTCCCAGCAAGTACAGTTTATTGGACTGAAGAGGATCTACTGTTCTTGTCAGGTTCCTAAGCAGAGTTGAAATAGATATGGCCCGTGTGTGCAGAAAGCACAGTTATTATGTTCTGAGCAAGCACACTGTTCTGGCCCTATAGGAAACACAGTAGAGTTGAAGAGTGCTTTTTCTCTAAAGTAGAGTGTATTTCTTGTAAGGCGAGCTCGCATTTGTTTCCCAGTCTTAAATAGAGTTGAGTCACAGGCAGTTTTTGGTTCTACGAGCAAGAGATGTTTTCTGGTAAGAAGAGTCACCATTGCGCTCCAAATGCCATACACAGTGCAAATAGCACTCGCGTTTGTTCCCAGCAAGTACAGTGTATCGGACTGAAGAGGAGCTACTGTTCTTGTCAGTTTCCTAAGCAGAGTTGAACTAGATATGGCCCGTGAGTGTAGGAAGCACAGTTCTTATGTTCTGAGCAAGCTCACTGTTCTGGCACTACAGGAAACACAGTAGAGTAGATGAGTGCTCTTTTCTCTAAAGCAGAGTGTGTTTATTGTAAGGCAAGCTATCGTTTGTTTCCCAGTCCTAAATGGAATTGAATCACATGCAGTTTCTGGTCCTACGAACAAGAGTTGTTTTCTGGTAATGAAAGTCTCATTGTGCTCCCTTTGCCATACACAGGACAAATAGCACTGGCGTCTGTTCGCAGCAAGTACAGTGTATTGGACTGAAGAGGATCTACTGTTCTTGTCAGGTTCCTAAGCAGAATTGAACTAGATATGGCCGTGTGCGTAGGAAGCACAGTTCTTTTGTTCTGAGCAAGCTCACTGTTCGGACCCCATAGGAAACACAGTAGAGTAGAAGAGTGCTCTTTTCTCAAAAGCAGAGTGTGTTTTTTGTAAGGCAAGCTAGCGTTTGTTTCTCAGTCCTAAATGGAGTTGAATACATGCAGTTTCTGGTCCTACGAGCAAGAGTTGTTTTCTGGTAAGGAAAGTCACTATTGCGCTCCCATTGCCATATACAGTGCAAATAGCACTCCCGTCTGTTCCCAGCAAGTACAGTGTATTGGACTGAAGAGGAGCTACTGTTCTTGTCAGGTTCATAAGCAGAGTTGAACTAGATATGGCCCGTGTGTCTAGGAAGCACAGTTCATTTGTTCTGAGCAAGCTCACTGTTCTGGCCCTATAGGAAACACAGTAGAGTAGAAGAGTGCTCTTTTCTCAAAAGCAGAGTGGTTTTGTAAGGCGAGCTAGCGTTTGTTTCCTAGTCCTAAATGGAGTTGAATCACATGCAGTTTCTGGTCCTACGAACAAGAGTTGTTTTCTGGTAAGGAAAGTCACTATTGCGCTCCCATTGCCATACACAGTGCAAATAGCACTCGCGTCTGTTCCCAACAATTACAGTGTATCGGACTGAAGAGGAGCTACTGTTCTTGTCAGTTTCCTAAGCAGAGTTGAACTAGATATGGTCCGTGTGTGTAGGAAGCACAGTTCTTTTGTTCTGAGCAAGCTCACTGTTTGGAACCCTAGGAAACACAGTGGAGTAGAAGAGTGCTCTTTTCTCTAAAGCAGAGTGTTTTTCTTGTAAGGCGAGCTAGCATTTGTTTCCCATTCCTAAATGGCGTTGAATCACATGCAGTTTCTGGTCCTACAAGCAAGAGTTGTTTTCTGGTAAGGAAAGTCACTATTGTGTTCTCATTGCCATACACAGTGCAAATAGCACTCGCGTATGTTCCCAGCAATTACAGTGTATTGGAATGAAGAGGATCTACTGTTCTTCTCAGTTTCCTATGCAGAGTTGAACTAGATATTATCTGTGTGTGTAGGAAGCACAGTTCATTTGATCTGAGCAAGCTCACTGTTCTTGCCCTATAGGAAACACAGTAGAGTAGAAGAGTGCTCTTTTCGCAAAAGGAGAGTGTGTTTTTGTAAGGCGAGCTAGCATTTGTTTCCCAGTCCTAAATGGCGTTTAATCACATGCAATTTCTATTCCTAGGGTCAAGATTTGTTTTCTGGTAAGGAAAGTCACTATTGCGTTCTCATTGCCATAAACAGTGCAAATAGCACTGGCGTCTGATCGCAGCAAGTACAGTGTATTGGACTGAAGAGGATCTACTGTTCTTGTCAGGTTCCTAAGCAGAATTGAACTAGATATGGCCGTGTGTGTAGGAAGCACAGTTCTTTTGTTCTGAGCAAGCTCACTGTTTGGACCCCATAGGAAACACAGTAGAGTAGAAGAGTGCTCTTTTCTCTAAAGCAGAGTGTGTTTCTTGTAAGGCGAGCTAGCTTTTGTTTCCCAGTCCTAAATGGAGTTGAATCCCATGCAGTTACTGGTCCTAAGAGCAAGAGTTGTTTTCTGGTAAGGAAAGTCACTATTGTGCTCCCATTGCCATACACAGTGCAAATAGCACTCGCGTCGGTTCCCAGCAAGTACAGTGTATTGGAGTGAAGAGGAGCTACTGTTCTTCTCAGTTTCCTAAGCAGAGTTGAACTAGATATGGCCCGTGTGTCTAGGAAGCACAGTTATTATGTTCTGAGCAAGCTCAATGTTCTGGCCCTATAGGAAACACAGTAGAGTAGAGGAGTGCTCTTTTCTCTAAAGCAGAGTGTGTTTCTTGTAAGGCGAGCTCGCGTTTGTTTCCCAGTCCTAAATGGAGTTGAGACACAGGCAGTTTTTGGTACTACCAGCAAGAGATGTTTTCTGGTAAGAAGAGTCACTATTGTGCTCCAAATGCCATACACAGTGCAAATAGCACTCGCGTCTGTTCCCAGCAAGTACAGTGTATTGGACTGAAGAGGAGCTACTGTTCTTGTCAGTTTCCTAAGCAGAGTTGAACTAGATATGCTCTGTGTGTGTAGGAATCACAGTTCTTTTGTTCTGAGCAAGCTCACTGTTTGGACCCCATAGGAAACACAGTAGAGTAGAAGAGTGCTCTTTCCTCTAAAGCAGAGTGTGTTTCATGTAAGGCGAGCTAGCGTTTGTATCCCAGTCCTAAGTTAAGTGGAAACTCATGCAGTTTCTGGTCCTACGAGCATGAGTTGTTTTATGGTAAGAATAGTCACTATTGCGCTCCAATTGCCATACACAGGACCAATGGCACATGCGTCTGTTCCCAGCAAGTACAGTGTATTGGACTGAATAGGATCTACTGTTCTTGTCAGGTTCCTAAGCAGAATTGAACTAGATATGGCCGTGTGTGTAGGAAGCACAGTTCTTTTGTTCTGAGCAAGCTCACTGTTCGGACCCCATAAGAAACACAGTAGAGTAGAAGAGTGCTCTTTTCTCAAAAGCAGAGTGTGTTTCTTGTAAGGCAAGCTAGCTTTTGTTTCCCAGTCCTAAATGGAGTTGAATCCCATGCAGTTACTGGTCCTAAGAGCAAGAGTTGTTTTCTGGTAAGGAAAGTCACTATTGTGCTCCCATTGCCATACACAGTGCAAATAGCACTGGCGTCTGTTCCCAGCAAGTACAGTGTATTGGAGTGAAGAGGAGCTACTGTTCTTCTCAGTTTCCAAAGCAGAGTTGAACTACATATGGCCCGTGTGTCTAGGAAGCACAGTTATTATGTTCTGAGCAAGCTCAATGTTCTGGCCCTATAGGAAACACAGTAGAGTAGAGGAGTGCTCTTTCTCTAAAGCAGAGTGTGTTTCTTGTAAGGCGAGCTCGCGTTTGTTTCCCAGTCCTAAACGGAGTTGAGTCACAGGCAGTTTTTGGTACTACCAGCAAGAGATGTTTTCTGGTAAGAAGAGTCACTATTGCGCTCCAAATGCCATACATAGTGCAAATAGCACTCGCGTCTGTTCCCAGCAAGTACAGTGTATTGGACTGAAGAGGAGCTACTGTTCTAGTCAGTTTCCTAAGCAGAGTTGAACTAGATATGCTCTGTGTGTGTAGGAAGCACAGTTCTTTTGTTCTGAGCAAGCTCACTGTTTGGACCCCATAGGAAACACAGTAGAGTAGAAGAGTACTCTTTCCTCTAAAGCAGAGTGTGTTTCATGTAAGGCGAGCTAGCGTTTGTATCCCAGTCCTAAGTTAAGTGGAATCCCATGCAGTTTCTGGTCCTACGAGCATGAGTTGTTTTATGGTAAGAATAGTCACTATTGCGCTCCCATTGCCATACACAGGACCAATGGCACATGCGTCTGTTCCCAGCAAGTACAGTGTATTGGACTGAATAGGATCTACTGTTCTTGTCAGGTTCCTAAGCAGAATTGAACTAGATATGGCCGTGTGTGTAGGAAGCACAGTTCTTTTGTTCTGAGCAAGCTCACTGTTCGGACCCCATAAGAAACACAGTAGAGTAGAAGAGTGCTCTTTTATCTAAAGCAGAATGTGTTTCTTGTAAGGCAAGCTAGCGTTTGTTTCCTAGTCCTAAATGGAGTTGAATCACATGCAGTTTCTGGTCCTACGAACAAGAGTTGTTTTCTGGTAAGGAAAGTCACATTGTGCTCCCATTGCCATACACAGTGCAAATAGCACTCGCAGCTGTTCCCATCAAGTACAGTGTATTGGAGTGAAGAGGAGCTACTGTTCTTCACAGTTTCCTAAGCAGAGTTGAACTAGATATGGCCCGTGTGTCTAGGAAGCACAGTTATTATGTTCTGAGCAAGCTCACTGTTCTGGCCCTGTAGGAAACACAGTAGAGTAGAAGAATGCTCTTTTATCTAAAGCAGAGCGTGTTTCATGTAATGCGAGCTCGCGTTTGTTTCCCAGTTATAAATAGTGTTGAATCACATGCAGTTTCTGGTCTTATGAGCAAGAGTTGTTTTCTGGTAAGGAAAGTCACTATATTGCTCCCATTGCCATACACAGTGCAAATAGCACTCCCGTCTGTTCCCAGCAAGTACAGTGTATTGGACTGAAGAGGAGCTACTATTCTTCTCAGTTTCCTAAGCAGAGTTGAACTAGATATGGCCCGTGTGTCTAGGAAGCACAGTTCATTTGTTCTGAGCAACCTCACTGTTCTGGCCCTATAGGAAACACAGTAGAGTAGAAGAGTGCTCTTTTCTCAAAAGCAGAGTGTGTTTCTTGTAAGGCGAGCTAGAGTTTGTTTCCCAGTCCTAAATGGAGTTGAGTCACATGCAGTTTTTTGTCCTACGAGGAAGAGTTGTTTTCTGGTAAGACAAGTCACTATTGTGCTCCAATTGCCATACACAGTGCAAATAGCACTCGAGTCTGTTCTCAGCAAGTACAGTGTATCGGACTGAAGAGGACCTACTGTTCTTGTCAGTTTCCTAAGCAGAGTTGAACTAGATATGGCCTGTGTGTGTAGGAAGCAAGTTATTATGTTCTGAGCAAGCTCACTGTTCTGGCCCTATAGGAAACACTGTAGAGTAGAAGAGTGCTCTTTTCTCTAAAGCAGATTGTGTTTCTTGTAAGGCGTGCTCGTGTTTGTTTCCCAGTCTTAAATGGAGTTGAGTCACATGCAGTTTTTGGTCCTACGAGAAAGAGTTGTTTTCTGGAAAGAAGAGTCACTATTGTGCTCCAAATGCCATACACAGTGCAAATAGCACTCGCGTCTGTTCCCAGCAAGTACATTTTATTGGACTTAATAGGAGCTATTGTTCTTGAAAGTTTCCTAAGCAGAGTTTAACTAGATATGGTCCATGTGTGTAGGAAGCACAGTTCTTTTGTTCTGAGAAAGCTCACTGTTTGGACCCCATAGGAAACACAGTAGAGTAGAAGAGTGCTCTTTTCTCAAAAGCAGAGTGTGTATCCTGTAAGGCGAGCTAGCGTTTGTGTCCCAGTCCTAAATGGAGTTGGATCACATGCAGTTTCTGGTCCTACGAGCAAGAGTTGTTTTCAGGTAAGGAAAGTCACTATTGTGCTCCCATTGCCATACACAGGGCAAATAGCACTCGCGTCTGTTATAAGCAAGTACACTGTATCGGACTGAAGAGGAGCTACTGTTCTTGTCAGTTTCCTAAGCAGAGTTGAACTAGATATGGCCCGTGTGTGTAGGAAGCACAGTTGTTATGTTCTGAGCAAGCTCACTGTTCTGGCCCTATAGGAAACACAGTGGAGTAGAAGAGTGCTCTTTTCTCTAAAGCAGACTGTGTTTCTTGTAAGGCGAGCTCATGTTTGTTTCCCAGTCCTAAATGGAGTTGAGTCACAGGCAGTTTTTGGTCCTAAGAGCAAGAGTTGTTTTCTGGAAAGAAGAGTCACTATTGCGCTCCAAATGCCATACACAGTGCAAATAGCACTCGCGTATGTTCCCAGCAAGTACAGTGTATTGGACTGAAGAAGAGCTACTGTTCTTCTCAGTTTCCTAAGCAGAGTTGAACTAGATATGGTCCATGTATGTAGGAAGCACAGTTCTTTTGTTCTGAGCAAGCTCACTGTTTGGACCCCATAGGAAACACAGTAGAGTAGAAGAGTGCTCTTTTCTCAAAAGCAGAGTGTGTTTCTTGTAAGGTGAGCTAGCGTTTCTTTCCCAGTCCTAAATGGAGTTGAATCACATGCAGTTTGTGGTCCTACGAGCAAGAGTTGTTTTCTGGTAAGGAAAGTCACTATTGTGCTCCCATTGCCATATACAGTGCAAATAGCACTCGCGTCTGTTCCCAGCAAGTACAGTGTATTGGACTGAAGAGCAGCTTCTGTTCTTGTCAGTTTCCAAAGCAGATTTGAACTAGATATGGTCGATGTGTGTAGGAAGCACAGTTCTTTTGTTCTGAGCAAGCTCACTGTTTGGACCCCACAGGAAACACAGTAGAGTAGAAGAGTGCTCTTTTCTCAAAAGCAGAGTGTGTTTCTTGTAAGGCGAGCTAGCATTTGTTTCCCATTCCTAAATGGAGTTGAATCCCATGCAGTTTCTGGTCCTAAAAGCAAGAGTTCTTTTCTGGTAAGAAGAGTCACTATTGTGCTGCCATTGCCATACAGAGGACAAATAGCACTGTTGTCTGTTCCCAGCAAGTACAACTGTATTGGTCTGAAGAGGATCTACTGTTCATGTCAGGATCCTAAGCAGAATTGAACTAGATATGGCCGTGTGTGGAGGAAGCATAGATTTTTTATTCTGAGCAAGCTCACTGTTCGGACCCCATAGGAAACACAGTAGAGTAGAAGAGTGCTCTTTTCTCTAAAGCAGAGTGTGTTTCTTGTAAGGCGAGCTAGCTTTTGTTTCCCAGTCCTAAATGGAGTTGAATCCCATGCAGTTTGTGTTCCTACGAGCAAGAGTTGTTTTCTGGTAAGGAAAGTCACTATTGTGCTCCCATTGCCATACATAGTGCAAATAGCACTCGCGTCTGTTCCCAGCAAGTACAGTGTATTGGAGTGAAGAGGAGCTACTGTTCTTCTCAGTTTTCTAAGCAGAGTTGAACTAGATATGGCCCGTGTGTCTAGGAAGCACAGTTATTATGTTCTGAGCAAGCTCAATGTTCTGGCCCTATAGGAAACACAGTAGAGTAGAGGAGTGCTCTTTTCTCTAAAGCAGAGTGTGTTTCTTGTAAGGCGAGCTCGCATTTGTTTCCCAGTCCTAAATGGAGTTGAGTCACAGGCAGTTTTTGGTACTACCAGCAAGAGATGTTTTCTGGTAAGAAGAGTCACTATTGCGCTCCAAATGCCATACACAGTGCAAATAGCACTCGCGTCTGTTCCCAGCAAGTACAGTGTATTGGACTGAAGAGGAGCTACTGTTCTTGTCAGTTTCCTAAGCAGAGTTGAACTAGATATGCTCTGTGTGTGTAGGAAGCACAGTTCTTTTGTTCTGAGCAAGCTCACTGTTTGGACCCCATAGGAAACACAGTAGAGTAGAAGAGTGCTCTTTCCTCTAAAGCAGAGTGTGTTTCATGTAAGGCGAGCTAGCGTTTGTATCCCAGTCCTAAGTTAATGGAATCCCATGCAGTTTCTGGTCCTACGAGCATGAGTTGTTTTATGGTAAGAATAGTCACTATTGCGCTCCCATTGCCATACACAGGACCAATGGCTCATGCGTCTGTTCCCTGCAAATACAGTGTATTGGACTGAATAGGATCTACTGTTCTTGTCAGGTTCCTAAGCAGAATTGAACTAGATATGGCCGTGTGTGTAGGAAGCACAGTTCTTTTGTTCTGAGCAAGCTCACTGTTCGGACCCCATAAGAAACACAGTAGAGTAGAAGAGTGCTCTTTTCTCAAAAGCAGAGTGTGTTTCTTGTAAGGCGAGCTAGCGTTTGTTTCCCAGTCCTAAATGGAGTTGAATCAAATGCAGTTTCTGGTCCTACGAGCAAGAGTTGTTTTCTGGTAAGAAAAGTCACTATTGTGCTCCCATTGCCATACACAGTACAAATAGCACTCGCGTCTGTTCCCAGGAATTACAGTGTATCGGACTGAAGAGGAGCTACTGTTCTTGTCAGTTTCCTAAGCAGAGTTGAACTAGATATGGCCCGTGTGTGTAGGAAGCACAGTTCTTATGTTCTGAGCAAGCTCACTGTTCTGGCCCTATAGGAAACACAGTAGAGTAGATGAGTGCTCTTTTATCTAAAGCAGAGTGTGTTTCTTGTAAGGCAAGCTAGCGTTTGTTTCCTAGTCCTAAATGGAGTTGAATCACATGCAGTTTCTGGTCCTAGAACAAGAGTTGTTTTCTGGTAAGGAAAGTCACATTGTGCTCCCATTGCCATACACAGTGCAAATAGCACTCGCGGCTGTTCCCATCAAGTACAGTGTATTGGAGTGAAGAGGAGCTACTGTTCTTCTCAGTTTCCTAACCAGAGTTGAACTAGATATGGCCCGTGTGTCTAGGAAGCACAGTTATTATGTTCTGAGCAAGCTCACTGTTCTGGCCCTATAGGAAACACAGTAGAGTAGAAGAATGCTCTTTTATCTAAAGCAGAGCGTGGTTCATGTAATGCGAGCTAGCGTTTGTTTCCCAGTTATAAATAGTGTTGAATCACATGCAGTTTCTGGTCTTATGAGCAAGAGTTGTTTTCTGGTAAGGAAAGTCACTATATTGCTCCCATTGCCATACACAGTGCAAATAGCACTCCCGTCTGTTCCCAGCAAGTACAGTGTATTGGACTGAAGAGGAGCTACTATTCTTCTCAGTTTCCTAAGCAGAGTTTAACTAGATATGGCCCGTGTGTCTAGGAAGCACAGTTCATTTGTTCTGAGCAACCTCACTGTTCTGGCCCTATAGGAAACACAGTAGAGTAGAAGAGTGCTCTTTTCTCAAAAGCAGAGTGTGTTTCTTGTAAGGCGAGCTAGAGTTTGTTTCCCAGTCCTAAATGGAGTTGAGTCACATGCAATTTTTTGTCCTACGAGGAAGAGTTGTTTTCTGGTAAGACAAGTCACTATTGTGCTCCAATTGCCATACACAGTGCAAATAGCACTCGAGTCTGTTCTCAGCAACTACAGTGTATCGGACTGAAGAGGAGCTACTGTTCTTGTCAGTTTCCTAAGCAGAGTTGAACTAGATATGGTCGGTGTTTGTAGGAAGCACAATTTTTTTTTCTGAGCAAGCTCACTGTCCTGGCCCTATAGGAAACACAGTAGAGTAGAAGAGTGCTCTTTTCTCTAAAGCAGAGTGTTTTTCTTGTAAGGTGAGCTATCGTTTGTTTCCCAGTCCTAAATGGAGTTGAATAACATGCAGTTTCTGGTCCTACAAGCAAGAGTTGTTTTATGGTAAGAAGAGTCACTATTGTGCTCCAATTGCCATATACAGGACAAAGAGCACTGGCGTCTGTTCCCAGCAAGTTCAGTGTATTGGACTGAAGAGTATCTACTGTTCTTTCAGGTTCCTAAGCAGAATTGAACTAGATATGGCCGTGTGTGTAGGAAGCACAGTTCTTTTGTTCTGAGCAAACTCACTGTTCGGACCCCAAAGAAAACACAGTAGTGTAGAAGAGTGCTTTTTTCTCAAAAGCAGAGTGTGTTTCTTTTAAGGCGAGCTAGCGTTTGTTTCCCATTTTTAAATGGAGTGGAATTACATGCAGTTTGTGTTCCTACGAGCAAGAGTTGTTTTCTGGTAAGGAAAGTCACTATTGTGCTCCCATTGCCATACACAGCACAAATAGCCCTCCCATCTGTTCCCAGCAAGTACAGTGTATTGGAAAGAAGAGGAGCTACTGTTCTTCTCAGTTTCCTAAGCAGAGTTGAACTACATATGGCCCGTGTGTGTAGGAAGCACAGTTCTTTTTTTCTGAGCAAGCTCACTGTTCAGGCCCTATAGGAAACACAGTAGAGTAGAAGAGTGCTCTTTTCTAAAAAGCAGAGTGTGTTTCTTGTAAAGCGAGCTAGAGTTTGTTTCCCAGTCCAAAATGGAGTTGAATCACATGCAGTTTCTGGTCCACGAGCAAGAGTTGTTTTCTGGTAAGAAGAGTCACTATTGCGCTGCCATTGCCATACACAGGATAAATAGCATTGGCGTCTGTTCCCAGCAAGTACACTGTATTGGACTGAAGAGGAGCTACTGTTCTTGTCAGGTTCCTAAGCCGACATGAACTAGATATGGCCGTGTGTGTAGGAAGCACAGTTTTTTTGTTCTGAGAAAGCTCACTTTTCGGAACACATAGGAAACACAGTAGAGTAGAAGAGTGCTCTTTTCTCAAAAGCAGAGTGTGTTTCTTGGACGTCGAGCTAGCATTTGTTTCCCAGTCCTAAATGGAGTTGAGTCACATGCAGTTTTTTGTCCTACGAGCAAGAGTTGTTTTCTGGTAAGACAAGTCACTATTGGGCTCCAATTGCCATACACAGTGCAAATAGCACTCGCGTATGTTCCCTGCAAGTACAGTGTATTGGACTGAAGAGGATCTACTGTTCTTGTCAGTTTCTTAAGCAGAGTTGAACTAGATATGGCCCTTGTGTGTAGGAAGCACAGTTCTTTTGTTCTGAGCAAGCTCACTGTTCAGACCCCATAGGAAGCACAGTAGAGTAGAAGAGTGCTCTTTTCTCAAAAGCAGAGTGTGTTTCATGTAAGGCGAGCTAGCATTTGTTTCCCAGTCCTAAATGGAGTTGAATCACATACAGTTTCTGGTCCTATGAGCAAGAGTTTTCTGGTAAGGAAAGTCACTATTGCGCTCCCATTGCCATACACAGTGCAAATAGCACTCGCGTCTGTTCCCAGCAAGTACATTGTATCAGACTGAAGAGGAGCTACTGTTCTTGTCAGTTTCCTAAGCAGAGTGGAACTAGTTATGGCCCGTGTGTAGGAAGCACAGCTCATTTGTTCTGAGCAAGCTCACAGTTCTGGCCATATATGAAACACAATAGAGTAGAAGAGTGCTCTTTTCTCTAAAGCAGAGTGTGTTTCTTGTAAGGCGAGCTAGCGTTTTTTTCCCAGTCCTAAATGGAGTTGAATCACATGCAGTTTCTAGTCCTACAAGCAAGAGTTGTTTTATGTTAAGAAGAGTTACTTTTGCGCTGCCATTGCCATACACAGGACAAATAGCACTGGCGTCTGTTCCCAGCAAGTACAGTGTATTGAACTGAAGAGGATCTACTTTTCTTGTCAGGTTCCTAAGCAGACTTGAACTACATATGGCCGTGTGTGTAGGAAGCACAGTTTTTTTGTTCTAAGAAAGCTCACTGTTCGGAACACATAGGAAATACAGTAGAGTAGAAGAGTGCTCTTTTCTCAAAAGCGGAGTGTGTTTATTAAAAGTCGAGATAGCGTTTGTTTCCCAGTCCTAAATGGAGTTGAGTCACATGCAGTTTTTTGTCCTACGAGCAAGAATTGTTTTCTGGTAAGACAAGTCATTTTTGGGCTCCAATTGCCATACACAGTGCAAATAGCACTCGCGTCTGTTCCCCGCAAGTACATTGTATTGAACTGAATAGGAGCTACTGTTCTTGTCAGTTTAATAAGCAGAGTTGAACTAGATATGATCCGTGTGTGTAGGAAGCACAGTTCTTTGGTTCTGAGCAAGCTCACTGTTTGGACCCCATAAGAAACACAGTAGAGTAGAAGAGTGCTCTTTTCTCAAAAGCAGAATGTGTTTCATGTAAGGCTAGCTAGCATTTGTTTCTCAGTCCTAAATGGAATTGAATCACATGCAGATTCTGGTCCTATGAGCAAGAGTTGTTTTCTGGTAAGGAAAGTCACTATTGCGCTCCCATTGCCATACACAGTGCAAATAGCACTCGTGTCTGTTCCCAGCAATTACAGTGTATCGGACTGAAGAGGAGCTACTGTTCTTGTCAGTTTCCTAAGCAGAGTTGAACTAGATATGGCCCGTGTGTGTAGGAAGCACAGTTCTTTTGTTCTGAGCAAGCTCACTGTTCGTACCACATAGGAAACACAGTAGAGTAGAAGAGTGCTCTTTTCTCAAAAGCAGAGTGTGTTTCATGGAAGGCAAGCTAGCATTTGTTTCTCAGTCCTAAATGGAGTTTAATCATATGCAGTTTCTGGTCCTACGAGCAAGAGTTGTTTTCTGGTAAGGAAAGTCACTATTGTGCTCCCATTGCCATCCACAGTGCAAATAGCACTGGCGTCTGTTCCCAGCAAGTACAGTGTATCGGACTGAAGAGGAGCTACTGTTCTTGTCAGTTTCCTAAGCAGAGTTGAACTAGATATGGGCCGTGTTTGTAGGAAGCACAGTTTTTTTTTCTGAGTAAGCTCACTGTTCTGGCCCTATAGGAAACACAGTAGAGTAGAAGAGTGCTCTTTTCTCTAAAGCAGAGTGTGTTTTTTGTAAGGCGAGCTATCGTTTGTTTCCCAGTCCTAAATGGAGTTGAATCACATGCAGTTTCTGGTCCTACGAGCAAGAGTTGTTTTATGGTAAGAAGAGTCACTATTGTGCTCCAATTGCCATATACAGGACAAAGAGCACTTGCGTCTGTTCCCAGCAAGTTCAGTGTATTGGACTGAAGAGTATCTACTGTTCTTTCAGGTTCCTAAGCAGAATTGAACTAGATATGGCCGTGTGTGTAGGAAGCACAGTTCTTTTGTTCTGAGCAAACTCACTGTTCGGACCCCAAAGGAAACACAGTAGAGTAGAAGAGTGCTTTTTTCTCAAAAGCAGAGTGTGTTTCTTTTAAGGCGAGCTAGCGTTTGTTTCCCATTTTTAAATGGAGTGGAATTACATGCAGTTTGTGTTCCTATGAGCAAGAGTTGTTTTCTGGTAAGGAAAGTCACTATTGTGCTCCCATTGCCATACACAGTGCAAATAGCCCTCCCATCTGTTCCCAGCAAGTACAGTGTATTGGAAAGAAGAGGAGCTACTGTTCTTCTCAGTTTCCTAAGCAGAGTTGAACTACATATGGCCCGTGTGTGTAGGAAGCACAGTTCTTTTTTTCTGAGCAAGCTCACTGTTCAGGCCCTATAGGAAACACAGTAGAGTAGAAGAGTGCTCTTTTCTAAAAAGCAGAGTGTGTTTCTTGTAAAGCGAGCTAGAGTTTGTTTCCCAGTCCTAAATGGAGTTGAATCACATGCAGTTTCTGGTCCACGAGCAAGAGTTGTTTTCTGGTAAGAAGAGTCACTATTGCGCTGCCATTGCCATACAGAGGATAAATAGCATTGGCGTCTGTTCCCAGCAATTACAATGTATTGGACTGAAGAGGATCTACTGTTCTTGTCAGGTTCCTAAGCCGACTTGAACTAGATATGGCCGTGTGTGTAGCAAGCACAGTTTTTTTGTTCTGAGAAAGCTCACTTTTCGGAACACATAGGAAACACAGTAGAGTAGAAGAGTGCTCTTTTCTCAAAAGCAGAGTGTGTTTCTTGGACGTCGAGCTAGCATTTGTTTCCCAGTCCTAAATGGAGTTGAGTCACATGCAGTTTTTTGTCCTACGAGCAAGAGTTGTTTTCTGGTAAGACAAGTCACTATTGGGCTCCAATTGCCATACACAGTGCAAATAGCACTCGCGTCTGTTCCTTGCAAGTACAGTGTATTGGACTGAAGAGGATCTACTGTTCTTGTCAGTTTCCTAAGCAGAGTTGAACTAGATATGGCCCGTGTGTGTAGGAAGCACAGTTCTTTTGTTGTGAGCAAGCTCACTGTTCAGACCCCATAGGAAGCACAGTAGAGTAGAAGAGTGCTCTTTTCTCAAAAGCAGAGTGTGTTTCATGTAAGGCAAGCTAGCATTTGTTTCCCAGTCCTAATGGAGTTGAATCACATACAGTTTCTGGTCCTACGAGCAAGAGTTGTTTTCTGGTAAGGAAAGTCACTATTGCGCTGCCATTGCCATACACAGTGCAAATAGCACTCGCGTCTGTTCCCAGCAAGTACATTGTATCAGACTGAAGAGGAGCTACTGTTCTTGTCAGTTTCCTAAGCAGAGTGGAACTAGTTATGGCCCGTGTGTAGGAAGCACAGCTCTTTTGTTCTGAGCAAGCTCACAGTTCTGGCCCTATATGAAACACAATAGAGTAGAAGAGTGCTCTTTTCTCTAAAGCAGAGTGTGTTTCTTGTAAGGCAAGCTAGCGTTTGTTTCCCAGTCCTAAATGGAGTTGAATCACATGCAGTTTCTAGTCCTACAAGCAAGAGTTGTTTTATGTTAAGAAGAGTTACTTTTGCGCTGCCATTGTCATACACAGGACAAATAGCACTGGCGTCTGTTCCCAGCAAGTACAGTGTATTGAACTGAAGAGGATCTACTTTTCTTGTCAGATTCCTAAGCTAAATTGAACTACATGTGGCCGTGTGTGTAGGAAGCACAGTTCTTTTGTTCTGAGCAAGTTCAGTGTTTGGACTCCAAAGGAAACACAGTAGAGTAGAAGAGTGCTCTTTTCTCAAAAGCAGAGTGTGTTTCTTGTAAGGCGAGCTAGCGTTTGTTTCCCAGTCCTATATGGAGTTGAGTCACATGCAGTTTTTTGTCCTACGAGCAAGAGTTGTTTTCTGGTAAGACGAGTCACTATTGTGCTATAATTGCCATACACAGTGCAAATAGCACTCGCGTCTGTTCCTTGCAAGTACAGTGAATTGGACTGAAAAGGAGCTACTGTTCTTGTCAGTTTCCTAAGCAGAGTTGAACTAGATATGCCCCTTGTGTGTAGGAAGCACAGTTCTTTTGTTCTGAGCAAGCTCACTGTTCGGACCCCATAGGAAACACAGTAGAGTAGAAGAGTGCTCTTTTCTCAAAAGCAGAGTGTGTTTAATGTAAGGCGAGCTAGCATTTGTTTCCCAGACCTAAATGGAGTTGAATCACATGAAGTTTCTGGTCCTATGAGCAAGAGTTGTTTTATGGTAAGGAAAGTCACTATTGTGTTCCCATTGCCCTACACAAGGCAAATAGCACTCGCGTCTTTTCCCAGCAAGTACAGTGTATTGGACTGAATAGGAGCTACTGTTCTTGTCAGTTTACTAAGCAGAGTTGAACTAGATATGGTCCGTGTGTGTAGGAAGCACAGTTCTTTTGTTCTGAGCAAGCTCACTGTTTGGACCCCATAGGAAACACAGGAGAGTAGAAGAGTGCTCTTTTCTGTAAAGCAGAGTGTGTTTCTTGTAAGGTGAGCTACCGTTTGTTTCCCAGTCCTAAATGGAGTGGAATCCCATGCAGTTACTGGTCCTACGAGCAAGACTTGTTTTCTGGTAAAGAAAGTCACTATTGTGCTCCCATTGCCATACACAGTGCAAATAGCCCTCGCGTCTGTTCCCAGCAAGTACAGTGTATTGGACTGAAGAGGAGCTACTTTTCTTCTCAGTTTCCTAAGCAGAGTTGAACTAGATATGGCCCGTTTGTGTAGGAAGCACAGTTCTTTTTTTCTGAGCAAGCTCACTGTTCTAGCCCTATAGTAAACACAGTAGAGGAGAAGAGTGCTCTTTTCTCTAAAGCAGAGTGTGTTTCTTGTAAGGCGAGCTATCGTTTGTTTCCCAGTTCTAAATGGAGTTGAATCACATGCAGTTTCTGGTCCTACGAGCAAGAGTTGTTTTATGGTAAGAAGAGTCACTATTGTGCTCCAATTGCCATATACAGGACAAAGAGCACTGGCGTCTGTTCCCCGCAAGTACAGTGTATTGGACTGAAGAGGATCTACTGTTCTTTCAGGTTCCTAAGCAGAATTGAACTAGATATGGCCGTGTGTGTAGGAAGCACAGTTCTTTTGTTCTGAGCAAGCTCACTGTTCGGACACTATAGGAAACACAGAGGAGTAGAAGAGTGAGCTTTTCTCAAAAGCAGGGTGTTTCTTGTAAGGCGAGCTAGCGTTTGTTTCCCAGTCCTAAATGGAGTTGAATCACATGCAGTTTCTGGTCCTATGAGCAAGAGTTGTTTTCTGGTAAGGAAAGTCACTATTGCGCTCCCATTGCCATACACAGTGCAAATAGCACTCGTGTCTGTTCCCAGCAAGTACAGTGTATCGGACTGAAGAGGAGCTACTGTTCTTGTCAGTTTCCTAAGCAGAGTTGAACTAGATATGGCCCGTGTGTGTAGGAAGCACAGTTCTTTTGTTCTGAGCAAGCTCACTGTTCGTACCCCATAGGAAACACAGTAGAGTAGAAGAGTGCTCTTTTCTCAAAAGCAGAGTGTGTTTCATGGAAGGCAAGCTAGCATTTGTTTCTCAGTCCTAAATGGAGTTTAATCATATGCAGTTTCTGGTCCTACGAGCAAGAGTTGTTTTCTGGTAAGGAAAGTCACTATTGTGCTCCCATTGCTATCCACAGTGCAAATAGCACTGGCGTCTGTTCCCAGCAAGTACAGTGTATCGGACTGAAGAGGAGCTACTGTTCTTGTCAGTTTCCTAAGCAGAGTTGAACTAGATATGGACCGTGTTTGTAGGAAGCACAGTTTTTTTTTCTGAGTAAGCTCACTGTTCTGGCCCTATAGGAAACACAGTAGAGTAGAAGAGTGCTCTTTTCTCTAAAGCAGAGTGTGTTTCTTGTAAGGCGAGCTATCGTTTGTTTCCCAGTCCTAAATGGAGTTGAATCACATGCAGTTTCTGGTCCTACGAGCAAGAGTTGTTTTATGGTAAGAAGAGTCACTATTGTGCTCCAATTGCTATATACAGGACAAAGAGCACTTGCGTCTGTTCCCAGCAAGTTCAGTGTATTGGACTGAAGAGTATCTACTGTTCTTTCAGGTTCCTAAGCAGAATTGAACTAGATATGGTTGTGTGTGTAGGAAGCACAGTTCTTTTGTTCTGAGCAAACTCACTGTTCGGACCCCAAAAAAAACACAGTAGAGTAGAAGAGTGCTTTTTTCTCAAAAGCAGAGTGTGTTTCTTTTAAGGCGAGCTAGCGTTTGTTTCCCATTTTTAAATGGAGTGGAATTACATGCAGTTTGTGTTCCTATGAGCAAGAGTTGTTTTCTGGTAAGGAAAGTCACTATTGTGCTCCCATTGCCATACACAGTGCAAATAGCACTACCATCTGTTCCGAGCAAGTACAGTGTATTGGAAAGAAGAGGAGCTACTGTTCTTGTCAGTTTCCTAAGCAGAGTTGAACTACATATGGCCCGTGTGTGTGGAAAGCACAGTTCTTTTTTTCTGAGCAAGCTCACTGTCCTGGCCCTATAGGAAACACAGTAGAGTAGAAGAGTGCTCTTATCTCAAAAGCAGAGTGTGTTTCTTGTAAAGCGAGCTAGAGTTTTTTTTCCAGTCCTAAATGGAGTTGAATCACATGCAGTTTCTGGTCCACGAGCAAGAGTTGTTTTCTGGTAAGAAGAGTCACTATTGCGCTGCCATTGCCATACACAGGACAAATAGCATTGGCGTCTGTTCCCAGCAAGTACACTGTATTGGACTGAAGAGGATCTACTGTTCTTGTCAGGTTCCTAAGCAGACTTGAACTAGATATGGCCGTGTGTGTAGGAAGCACAGTTTTTTTTGTTCTGTGCAAGCTCACTTTTCGGAACACATAGGAAACACAGTAGAGTAGAAGAGTGCTCTTTTCTCAAAAGCAGAGTGTGTTTCTTGGACGTCGAGCTAGCATTTGTTTCCCAGTCCTAAATGGAGTTGAGTCACATGCAGTTTTTTGTCCTACGAGCAAGAGTTGTTTTCTGGTAAGACAAGTCACTATTGGGCTCCAATTGCCATACACAGTGCAAATAGCACTCGCGTCTGTTCCCTGCAAGTACAGTGTATTGGACTGAAGAGGATCTACTGTTCTTGTCAGTTTCCTAAGCAGAGTTGAAGTAGATATGGCCCGTGTGTGTAGGAAGCACAGTTTTTTTGTTCTCAGCAAGCTCACTGTTCGGAAAACATAGGAAACACAGTAGAGTAGAAGAGTATTCTTTTCTCTAAAGCAGAGTGTGTTTCATGTAAGGCGAGCTAGCATTTGTTTCCCAGTCCTAAATGGAGTTGAATCACATGCAGTTTCTGGCGCACGAGCAAGAGTTGTTTTCTGGTAAGAAGAGTCACTATTGCGCTGCCATTGCCATACACAGGACAAATAGCACTGGTGTCTGTTCCCAGCAAGTACAGTGTATTGGACTGAAGAGGATCTACTGTTCTTGTCAGGTTCCTAAGCAGACTTGAACTAGATATGGCCGTGTGTGTAGGAAGCACATTTTTTTTGTTCTGAGCAAGCTCACTTTTCAGAACACATAGGAAACACAGTGGAGTAGAAGAGTGCTCTTTTCTCAAAAAAAGAGTGTGTTTCATGTAAGGCGAGCTAGCATTTGTTTCTCAATCCTAAATGGAGTTGAATCACATGCAGTTTCTGGTCCTACGAGCAAGAGTTGTTTTCTGGTAAGGAAAGTCACTATTGCGCTCCCATTGCCATACACAGTGCAAATAGCACTCGCGTCTGTTCCCAGCAAGAACAGTGTATCGGACTGAAGAGGAGCTACTGTTCTTGTCAGTTTCCTAAGCAGAGTTGAACTAGATATGGCCCGTGTGTGTAGGAAGCACAGTTCTTTTGTTCTGAGCAAGCTCACTGTTCTGGCCCTATAGGAAACACAGTAGAGTAGAAGAGTGCTCTTTTCTCAAAAGCAGAGTGTGTTTCATGGAAGGCAAGCTAGCATTTGTTTCTCAGTCCTAAATGGAGTTGAATCATATGCAGTTTCTGGTCCTACGAGCAAGAGTTGTTTTCTGGTAAGGAAAGTCACTATTGTGCTCCCATTGCCATCCACAGTGCAAATAGCACTGGCATCTGTTCCCAGTAAGTACAGTGTTTCGGACTGAAGAGGAGCTACTGTTCTTGTCAGTTTCCTAAGCAGAGTTGAACTAGATATGGGCCGTGTGTGTAGGAAGCACAGTTTTTTTTTCTGAGCAAGCTAACTGCTCTGGCCCTATAGAAAACACAGTAGAGTAGAAGAGTGCTCTTTTTCCTAAAGCAGAGTGTGTTTCTTGTAAGGCGAGCTATCGTTTGTTTCCGAGTCCTAAATGGAGTTGAATCACATGTTTCTGGTCCTACGAGCAAGAGTTGATTTATGGTAAGAAGAGTCACTATTGTGCTCCAATTGCCATATACAGGACAAAGAGCACTGGCGTCTGTTCCCAGCAAGTACAGTGTATTGGACTGAAGAGGATCTACTGTTCTTTCAGGTTCCTAAGCAGAATGGAACTAGATATGGCCGTGTGTGTAGGAAGCACAGTTCTTTTGTTCTGAGCAAGCTCACTGTTCGGACCCTATAGGAAACACAGTAGAGTAGAAGAGTGCGCTTTTCTCAAAAGCAGAGTGTGTTTCTTGTAAGGTGAGCTAGCGTTTGTTTTCCATTCCTAAATGGAGTTGAATCACATGCAGTTTATAGTCCTATAAGCAAGGGTTGTTTTCTGGTAAGGAAAGTCACTATTGCGCACCCATTGCCATACACAGTGCAAATAGCACTCGCGTCTGTTCCCAGCAAGTACAGTGTATCGGACTGAAGAGGATCTACTGTTCTTGTCAGTTTCCTAAGCAGAGTTGAACTAGATATGGCCGTGTGTAGGAAGCACAGTTCTTTTGTTCTGAGCAAGCTCACTGTTCTGGCCCTATAGGAAACACAGTAGAGTAGAAGAGTGCTCTTTTCTCTAAAGCAGAGTGTGTTTCTTGTAAGGTGAGCTAGCTTTTGTTTCCCAGTCCTAAATGGAGTTGAATCACATGCAGTTTCTGGTCCTACGAGCAAGAGTTGTTTTATGGTAAGAAGAGTCACTATTGGGCTGCCATTGCCATACACAGGACAAAAAGCACTGGCGTCTGTTCCCAGCAAGTACAGTGTATTGGACTGAAGAGGATCTACTGTTCTTGTCAGGTTCCTAAGCAGAATTGAACTAGTTATGGCCATGTGTGTAGGAAGCACAGTTCTTTTGTTCTGAGCACGCTCACTGTTCAGACCCAATAGGAAACACAGTAGAGTAGAAGAGTGCTCTTTTCTCAAAAGCAGAGTGTGTTTCATGGAAGGCAAGCTAGCATTTGTTTCTCAGTCCTAAATAGAGTTCAATCATATGCAGTTTCTGGTCCTACGAGCAAGAGTTGTTTTCTGGTAAGGAAAGTCACTATTGTGCTCCCAATGCCATCCACAGTGCAAATAACACTGGCGTCTGTTCCCAGCAAGTACAGTGTATGGGACTGAAGAGGAGCTACTGTTCTTGTCAGTTTCCTAAGCAGAGTTGAACTAGATATGGGCGGTGTTTGTAGGAAGCACAATTTTTTTTTCTGAGCAAGCTCACTGTCCTGGCCCTATAGGAAACACAGTAGAGTAGAAGAGTGCTCTTTTCTCTAAAGCAGAGTGTGTTTCTTGTAAGGTGAGCTATCGTTTGTTTCCCAGTCCTAAATGGAGTTGAATAACATGCAGTTTCTGGTCCTACAAGCAAGAGTTGTTTTATGGTAAGAAGAGTCACTATTGTGCTCCAATTGCCATATACAGGACAAAGAGCACTGGCGTCTGTTCCCAGCAAGTACAGTGTATTGGACTGAAGAGGATCTACTGTTCTTGTCAGGTTCCTAAGCAGAATTGAACTAGATATGGTCCGTGTGTGTAGGAAGCACAGTTCTTTTGTTCTGAGCAAGCTTACTGTTCTGACCCTATAGGAAACACAGTAGAGTAGAAGAGTGCGCTTTTCTCAAAAGCAGAGTGTGTTTCTTGTAAGGCGAGCTATCGTTTGTTTCCTAGTCCTAAATGGAGTTGAATCACATGCAGTTTCAGGTCCTACGAACAAGAGTTGTTTTCTGGTAATGAAAGTCACATTGTGCTCCCATTGCCATACACAGTGCAAATAGCACTCGTGTCTGTTCCCAGCAAGTACAGTGTATTGGACTGGATAGGTGCTACTGTTCTTGTCAGTTTCCTAAGCAGAGTTGAACTAGATATGATCCGTGTTTGTAGGAAGCACAGTTCTTTTGTTCTTTGCAAGCTCACTGTTTGGACCCCATAGGAAACACAGTAGAGCAGAAGAGTGCTCTTTTCTCTAAAGCAGAGTGTGTTACTTGTAAGGCGAGCTAGCGTTTGTTTCGCAGTCCTAAATGGAGTTGAATCCCATGCAGTTTCTGGTACTACGAGCAAGAGTTGTTTTCTGGTAAAAAGAGTCACTATTGCGCTGCCATTGCCAAACACAGGACAAATAGCACTGGCGTCTGTTCGCAGCAAGTACAGTATATTGGAATGAAGAGGATCTATTGTTCTTGTCAGGTTCCTAAGCAGACTTGAACTAGATATGGCCGTGTGTGTAGGGAGCACAGTTTTTTTGTTCTGAGCAAGCTCACTGTTCGGACCCCATAGGAAACACAGTAGAGTAGAAGAGTGCTCTTTTCTAAAAAGCAGAGTGTGTTTCTTGTAAAGCGAGCTAGAGTTTGTTTCCCATTCCTAAATGGAGTGGAATCACATGCAGTTTGTGTTCCTACGAGCAAGAGTTGTTTTCTGGTAAGGAAAGTCACTATTGTGCTCCCATTGCCATACACAGTGCAAATAGCCCTCCCATCTGTTCCCAGCAAGTACACTGTATTGGACTGAAGAGGATCTACTGTTCTTGTCAGGTTAATAAGCAGAATTGAACTAGATATGGCCGTGTGTGTAGGAAGCACAGTTTTTTTGTTCTGAGCAAGCTCACTTTTCCGAACACATAGGAAACACAGTAGAGGAGAAGAGTGCTCTTTTCTCAAAAGCAGAGTGTGTTTCTTGGACGTCGAGCTAGCATTTGTTTCCCAGTCCTAAATGGAGTTGAGTCACATGCAGTTTTTTGTCCTACGAGCAAGAGTTGTTTTCTGGTAGGACGAGTCACTATTGTGCTCTAATTGCCATACACAGTGCAAATAGCACTCGCGTCTCTTCACCGCAAGTACACTGTATTGGACTGAAAAGGAGCTACTGTTCTTGTCAGTTTCCTAAGCAGAGTTGAACTAGATATGCCCCTTGTGTGTAGGAAGCACAGTTCTTTTGTTCTGAGCAAGCTCACTGTTCGGACCCCATAGGAAACACAGTAGAGTAGAAGAGTGCTCTTTTCTCAAAAGCAGAGTGTGTTTCATGTAAGGCGAGCTAGCATTTGTTTCCCAGTCCTAAATGGAGTTGAATCACATGCAGTTTCTGGTCCTATGAGCAAGAGTTTTTTTATGGTAAGGAAAGTCACTATTGTGCTCCCATTGCCCTACACAAGGCAAATAGCACTCGCATTTTTTCCCAGCAAGTACAGTGTATTGGACTGAATAGGAGCTACTGTTCCTGTCAGTTTACTAAGCAGAGTTGAACTAGATATGGTCCGTGTGTGTAGGAAGCACAGTTCTTTTGTTCTGAGCAAGCTCACTGTTCTGGCATTACAGGAAACACAGTAGAGTAGATGAGTGCTCTTTTCTCTAAAGCAGAGTGTGTTTATTGTAAGGCAAGCTATCGTTTGTTTCCCAGTCCTAAATGGAATTGAATCACATGCAGTTTCTGGTCCTACGAACAAGAGTTGTTTTCTGGTAATGAAAGTCACATTGTGCTCCCATTGCCATACACAGGACAAATAGCACTGGCGTCTGTTCGCATCAAGTACAGTGTATTGGACTGAAGAGGATCTACTGTTCTTGTCAGGTTCCTAAGCAGAATTGAACTAGATATGGCCTTGTGCGTAGGAAGCACAGTTCTTTTGTTCTGAGCAAGCTCACTGTTCGGACCCCATAGGAAACACAGTAGAGTAGAAGAGTGCTCTTTTCTCAAAAGCAGAGTGTGTTTTTTGTAAGGCAAGCTAGCGTTTGTTTCTCAGTCCTAAATGGAGTTGAATACATGCAGTTTCTGGTCCTACGAGCAAGAGTTGTTTTCTGGTAAGGAAAGTCACTATTGCGCTCCCATTGCCATATACAGTGCAAATAGCACTCCCGTCTGTTCCCAGCAAGTACAGTGTATTGGACTGAAGAGGAGCTACTGTTCTTGTCAGGTTCATAAGCAGAGTTGAACTAGATATGGCCCGTGTGTCTAGGAAGCACAGTTCATTTGTTCTGAGCAAGCTCACTGTTCTGGCCCTATAGGAAACACAGTAGAGTGGAAGAATGCTCTTTTCTCAAAAGCAGAGTGGTTTTGTAAGGCGAGCTAGTGTTTGTTTCCTAGTCCTAAATGGAGATGAATCACATGCAGTTTCTGGTCCTACGAACAAGAGTTGTTTTCTGGTAAGGAAAGTCACTATTGCGCTCCCATTGCCATACACAGTGCAAATAGCACTCGCGTCTGTTCCCAACAATTACAGTGTATCGGACTGAAGAGGAGCTACTGTTCTTGTCAGTTTCCTAAGCAGAGTTGAACTAGATATGGTCCATGTGTGTAGGAAGCACAGTTCTTTTGTTCTGAGCAAGCTCACTGTTTGGAACCCTAGGAAACACAGTGGAGTAGAAGAGTGCTCTTTTCTCTAAAGCAGAGTGTTTTTCTTGTAAGGCGAGCTAGCATTTGTTTCCCATTCCTAAATGGCGTTGAATCACATGCAGTTTCTGGTCCTACAAGCAAGAGTTGTTTTCTGGTAAGGAAAGTCACTATTGTGTTCTCATTGCCATACACAGTGCAAATAGCACTCGCGTATGTTCCCAGCAATTACAGTGTATTGGAATGAAGAGGAGCTACTGTTCTTCTCAGTTTCCTATGCAGAGTTGAACTAGATATTATCTGTGTGTGTAGGAAGCACAGTTCATTTGATCTGAGCAAGCTCACTGTTCTTGCCCTATAGGAAACACAGTAGAGTAGAAGAGTGCTCTTTTCGCAAAAGGAGAGTGTGTTTTTGTAAGGCGAGCTAGCATTTGTTTCCCAGTCCTAAATGGCGTTGAATCACATGCAATTTCTATTCCTAGGGTCAAGATTTGTTTTCTGGTAAGGAAAGTCACTATTGCGTTCTCATTGCCATAAACAGTGCAAATAGCACTGGCGTCTGATCGCAGCAAGTACAGTGTATTGGACTGAAGAGGATCTACTGTTCTTGTCAGGTTCCTAAGCAGAATTGAACTAGATATGGCCGTGTGTGTAGGAAGCACAGTTCTTTTGTTCTGAGCAAGCTCACTGTTTGGACCCCATAGGAAACACAGTAGAGTAGAAGAGTGCTCTTTTCTCTAAAGCAGAGTGTGTTTCTTGTAAGGCGAGCTAGATTTTGTTTCCCAGTCCTAAATTGAGTTGAGTCCCATGCAGTTACTGGTCCTAAGAGCAAGAGTTGTTTTCTGGTAAGGAAAGTCACTATTGTGCTCCCATTGCCATACACAGTGCAAATAGCACTCGCGTCTGTTCCCAGCAAGTACAGTGTATTGGAGTGAAGAGGAGCTACTGTTCTTCTCAGTTTCCTAAGCAGAGTTGAACTAGATATGGCCCGTGTGTCTAGGAAACACAGTTATTATGTTCTGAGCAAGCTCAATGTTCTGGCACTATAGGAAACACAGTAGAGTAGAGGAGTGCTCTTTTCTCTAAAGCAGAGTGTGTTTCTTGTAAGGCGAGCTCGCGTTTGTTTCCCAGTCCTAAATGGAGTTGAGTCATAGGCAGTTTTTGGTACTACCAGCAAGAGATGTTTTCTGGTTAGATGAGTCACTATTGTGCTCCAAATGCCATACACAGTGCAAATAGCTCTCGCGTCTGTTCCCAGCAAGTACAGTGTATTGGACTGAAGAGGAGCTACTGTTCTTGTCAGTTTCCTAAGCAGAGTTGAACTAGATATGCTCTGTGTGTGTAGGAAGCACAGTTCTTTTGTTCTGAGCAAGCTCACTGTTTGGACCCCATAGGAAACACAGTAGAGTAGAAGAGTGCTCTTTCCTCTAAAGCAGAGTGTGTTTCATGTAAGGCGAGCTAGCGTTTGTATCCCAGTCCTAAGTTAAGTGGAAACCCATGCAGTTTCTGGTCCACGAGCATGAGTTGTTTTATGGTAAGAATAGTCACTATTGCGCTCCCATTGCCATACACAGGACCAATGGCACATGCGTCTGTTCGCAGCAAGTACAGTGTATTGGACTGAATAGGATCTACTGTTCTTGTCAGGTTCCTAAGCAGAATTGAACTAGATATGGCCGTGAGTGTAGGAAGCACAGTTCTTTTGTTCTGAGCAAGCTCACTCTTCGGATTCCATAAGAAACACAGTAGAGTAGAAGAGTGCTCTTTTCTCAAAAGCAGAGTGTGTTTCTTGTAAGGCGAGCTAGCATTTGTTTCCCAGTCCTAAATGGAGTTGAATCCCATGCAGTTTCTGGTCCTAAGAGCAAGAGTTGTTTTCTGGTAAGGAAAGTCACTATTGTGCTCCCATTGCCATACACAGTGCAAATAGCACTCGCGTCTGTTCCCAGCAAGTACAGTGTATTGGAGTGAAGAGGAGCTACTGTTCTTCTCAGTTTCCTAAGCAGAGTTGAAAGAGATATGGCCCGTGTGTCTAGGAAGCACAGTTATTATGTTCTGAGCAAGCTCAATGTTCTGGCCCTATAGGAAACACAGTAGAGTAGAGGAGTGCTCTTTCTCTAAAGCAGAGTGTGTTTCTTGTAAGGCGAGCTCGCGTTTGTTTCCCAGTCCTAAATAGAGTTGAGTCACAGGCAGTTTTTGGTACTACCAGCAAGAGATGTTTTCTGGTAAGAAGAGTCACTATTGCGCTCCAAATGCCATACACAGTGCAAATAGCACTCGTGTCTGTTCCCAGCAAGTACAGTGTATTGGACTGAAGAGGAGCTACTGTTCTTGTCAGTTTCCTAAGCAGAGTTGAACTAGATATGCTCTGTGTGTGTAGGAAGCACAGTTCTTTTGTTCTGAGCAAGCTCACTGTTTGGACCCCATAGGAAACACAATAGAGTAGAAGAGTGCTCTTTCCTCTAAAGCAGAGTGTGTTTCATGTAAGGCGAGCTAGCGTTTGTATCCCAGTCCTAAGTTAAGTGGAAACCCATGCAGTTTCTGGTCCTACGAGCATGAGTTGTTTTATGGTAAGAAGAGTCACTATTGCGCTCCCATTGCCATACACAGGACAAATGGCACATGCGTCTGTTCCCAGCAAGTACAGTGTATTGGACTGAATAGGAGCTACTGTTCTTGTCCGGTTCCTAAGCAGAATTGAACTAGATATGGCCGTGTGTGTAGGAAGCACAGTTCTTTTGTTCTGAGCAAGCTCACTGTTCGGACCCCATAAGAAACACAGTAGAGTAGAAGAGTGCTCTTTTCTCAAAAGCAGAGTGTGTTTCTTGTAAGGCGAGCTAGCGTTTATTTCCCAGTCCTAAATGGAGTTGAATCACATGCAGTTTCTGGTCCTACGAGCAAGAGTTGTTTTCTGGGAAGGAAAGTCACTATTGTGCTCCCATTGCCATACACAGTACAAATAGCACTCGCGTCTGTTCCCAGGAATTACAGTGTATCGGACTGAAGAGGAGCTACTGTTCTTTTCAGTTTCCTAAGCAGAGTTGAACTAGATATGGCCCGTGTGTGTAGGAATCACAGTTCTTATGTTCTGAGCAAGCTCACTGTTCTGGCCCTATAGGAAACACAGTAGAGTAGATGAGTGCTCTTTTATCTAAAGCAGAGTGTGTTTCTTGTAAGGCAAGCTAGCGTTTGTTTCCTAGTCCTAAATGGAGTTGAATCACATGCAGTTTCTGGTCCTACGAACAAGAGTTGTTTTCTGGTAAGGAAAGTCACATTGTGCTCCCATTGCCATACACAGTGCAAATAGCACTCGCAGCTGTTCCCATCAAGTACAGTGTATTGGAGTGAAGAGGAGCTACTGTTCTTCTCAGTTTCCTAAGCAGAGTTGAACTAGATATGTCCCGTGTGTCTAGGAAGCACAGTTCATTTGTTCTGAGCAACCTCACTGTTCTGGCCCTATAGGAAACACAGTAGAGTAGAAGAGTGCTCTTTTCTCAAAAGCAGAGTGTGTTTCTTGTAAGGCGAGCTAGAGTTTGTTTCCCAGTCCTAAGTGGAGTTGAGTCACATGCACTTTTTTGTCCTACGAGGAAGAGTTGTTTTCTGGTAAGACAAGTCACTATTGTGCTCCAATTGCCATACACAGTGCAAATAGCACTCGAGTCTGTTCTCAGCAAGTACAGTGTATCGGACTGAAGAGGACCTACTGTTCTTGTCAGTTTCCTAAGCAGAGTTGAACTAGATATGGCCTGTGTGTGTAGGAAGCACAGTTATTATGTTCTGAGCAAGCTCACTGTTCTGGCCCTATTGGAAACACTGTAAAGTAGAAGAGTGCTCTTTTCTCTAAAGCAGAGTGTGTTTCTTGTAAGGCGTGTTCGCGTTTGTTTCCCAGTCTTAAATGGAGTTGAGTCACATGCAGTTTTTGGTCCTACGAGAAAGAGTTGTTTTCTGGAAAGAAGAGTCACTATTGTGCTCCAAATGCCATACACAGTGCAAATAGCACTCGCGTCTGTTCCCAGCAAGTACAGTTTATTGGACTTAATAGGAGCTATTGTTCTTGACAGTTTACTAAGCAGAGTTTAACTAGATATGGTCCATGTGTGTAGGAAGCACAGTTCTTTTGTTCTGAGAAAGCTCACTGTTTGGACCCCATAGGAAACACAGTAGAGTAGAAGAGTGCTCTTTTCTCAAAAGCAGAGTGTGATTCTTGTAAGGCGAGCTAGCGTTTGTTTCCCAGTCCTAAATGGAGTTTGATCACATGCAGTTTCTGGTCCTACGAGCAAGAGTTGTTTTCTGGTAAGGAAAGTCACTATTGTGCTCCCATTGCCATACACAGTGCAAATAGCACTCGCGTCTGTTATAAGCAAGTACACTGTATCGGACTGAAGAGGAGCTACTGTTCTTGTCAGTTTCCAAAGCAGAGTTGAACTAGATATGGCCCGTGTGTGTAGGAAGCACAGTTGTTATGTTCTGAGCAAGCTCACTGTTCTGGCCCTATAGGAAACACAGTAGAGTAGAAGAGTGCTCTTTTCTCTAAAGCACAGTGTGTTTCTTGTAAGGCGAGCTCGCGTTTGTTTCCCAGTCCTAAATGGAGTTGAGTCACAAGCAGTTTTTGGTCCTACGAGCAAGAGTTGTTTTCTGGTAAGAAGAGTCACTATTGTGCTCCAAATGCCATACACAGTGCAAATAGCTCTCGCGTCTGTTCCCAGCAAGTACAGTGTATTGGACTGAAGAGGAGCTACTGTTCTTCTCAGTTTCCTAATCAGAGTTGAACTAGATATGGCCCGTGAGTGTAGGAAGCACAGTTCATTTGTTCTGAGCAAGTTCACTGTTCTGGCCCTATAGGAAACACAGGAGAGTAAAAGAGTGCTCTTTTCTCAAAAGCAGAGTGCGTGTCTTGTAAGGCGAGCTAGCGTTTGTTTCCCAGTCCTAAATGGAGTTGAATCACAAGCAGTTTCTGGTTGTACGAGCAAGAGTTGTTTCTGGTAAGGTGAGTCACTATTGTGCTCCAATTGCCATACACAGTGCAAATAGCACTCGCGTCTGTTTTCAGCAAGTACAGTGTATCAGACTGAAGAGGAGCTACTGTTCTTGTCAGTTTCCTAAACAGAGTTTAACTAGATATGGCCCGTGTGTGGAGGAAGCACAGTTATTATGTTGTGAGCAAGCTCACTGTTCTGGCCCTATAGGAAACACAGTGGAGTAGAAGAGTGCTCTTTTCTCTAAAGCAGACTGTGTTTCTTGTAAGGCGAGCTCATGTTTGTTTCCCAGTCCTAAATGGAGTTGAGTCACAGGCAGTTTTTGGTCCTAATAGCAAGAGTTGTTTTCTGGTAAGAAGAGTCACTATTGCGCTCCAAATGCCATACACAGTGCAAATAGCACTCGCGTATGTTCCCAGCAAGTACAGTGTATTGGACTGAAGAAGAGCTACTGTTCTTCTCAGTTTCCTAAGCAGAGTTGAACTAGATATGGTCCATGTATGTAGGAAGCACAGTTCTTTTGTTCTGAGCAAGCTCACTGTTTGGACCCCATAGGAAACACAGTAGAGTAGAAGAGTGCTCTTTTCTCAAAAGCAGAGTGTGTTTCTTGTAAGGTGAGCTAGCGTTTCTTTCCCAGTCCTAAATGGAGTTGAATCACATGCAGTTTGTGGTCCTACGAGCAAGAGTTGTTTTCTGGTAAGGAAAGTCACTATTGTGCTCCCATTGCCATATACAGTGCAAATAGCACTCGCGTCTGTTCCCAGCAAGTACAGTGTATTGGACTGAAGAGCAGCTTCTGTTCTTGTCAGTTTCCAAAGCAGAGTTGAACTAGATATGGTCGATGTGTGTAGGAAGCACAGTTCTTTTGTTCTGAGCAAGCTCACTGTTTGGAACCCACAGGAAACACAGTAGAGTAGAAGAGTGCTCTTTTCTCAAAAGCAGAGTGTGTTTCTTGTAAGGCGAGCTAGCGTTTGTTTCCCATTCCTAAATGGAGTTGAATCCCATGCAGTTTCTGGTCCTAAAAGCAAGAGTTCTTTTCTGGTAAGAAGAGTCACTATTGTGCTGCCATTGCCATACACAGGACAAATAGCACTGTTGTCTGTTCCCAGCAAGTACAACTGTATTGGACTGAAGATGATCTACTGTTCATGTCAGGTTCCTAAGCAGAATTGAACTAGATATGGCCGTGTGTGGAGGAAGCATAGATTTTTTATTCTGAGCAAGCTCACTGTTCGGACCCCATAGGAAACACAGTAGAGTAGAAGAGTGCTCTTTTCTCAAAAGCAGAGTGTGTTTCTTGTAAGGCGAGGTAGCATTTGTTTCGCAGTCCTAAATGGAGTTGAATCACATGAAGTTTCTGGTCCAACGAGCAATAGTTGTTTTCTGGTAAGGAAAGTCACTATTGTGTTCCCACTGCCATACACAGTGCAAATAGCACTCGCGTTTGTTCCCAGCAAGTACAGTGTATCGGACTGAAGAGGAGCTACTGTTCTTGTCAGTTTCCTAAGCAGAGTTGAACGAGATATGGCCCGTGTGTGTAGGAAGCACAGTTCTCTTGTTCTGAGCAAGCTCACTGTTCTATCCCTATAGGAAACACAGTAGAGTAGAAGAGTGTTCTTTTCTCTAAAGCAGAGTGTGTTTTTTGTAAGGTGAGCTAGCGTTTGTTTCCCAGTCATAAATGGAGTTGAGTCACAGGCAGTTTTTGTTCCTACGAGCAAGAGTTGTTTTCTTGTAAGAAGAGTCACTATTGTGCTCCAAATTCCATACACAGTGCAAATAGCGCTCGCGTCTGTTCCCAGCAAGTACAGTGTATTGGACTGAATAGGAGATACTGTTCTTGTCAGTTTCCTAAGCAGAGTTGAACTAGATCTGGTCCATGTGTGTAGGAAGCACAGTTCTTTTGTTCTGATCAAGCTCACTTTTCTGGCCCTATAGGAGACACAGAAGAATAGAAGAGTGCTCTTTTCTCAAAAGCAGAGTGTTTTTCTTAAGGCATGCTAGCGTTTGTTTCCCAGTCTTAAATGGAGTTGAATCACATTCAGTTTCTGGTCCTAGGAGCAAGAGTTGTTTTCTGGTAAGAAGAGTCACTATTGCACTTGATTGCCATACACAGTGCAAATAGCACTTGCATCTATTCCCAGCAATTACAGTGTATTGGACTGAAGAGGATCTAGTGTTCTTGTCAGTTTCCTAACCAGAATTGAATAGATATGGCCCCTGTGTGCAGGAAGCACACTTCTTTTGTTCTGAGCAAGCTCACTGTTCGGACCCCATTGGAAACACAGTAGAGTAGAAGAGTGCTCTTTTCTCAAAAGCAGCGTGTGTTTCATGTAAGGCGAGCTAGCGTTTCTTTCCCAGTCCTAAATGGAGTTGAATCACATGCAGTTTCTGGTCCTACGAGCAAGAGTTGTTTTCTGGTAAGGAAAGTCACTATTGCGCTCCCATTGACATACACAGTGCAAATAGCACTCGCATGTGTTCCCAGCTATTACAGTGTATCGGACTGAAGAGGAGCTACTGTTCTTGTCAGTTTCCTAAGCAGAGTTGAACTAGATATGGTCCGTGTGTGCAGGAAGCACAGTTCTTTTTTTTCTGAGCAAGCTCACTTTTTGGCCCTATAGGAAACACAGAAGAGTAGAAGAGTGCTCTTTTCTCAAAAGCAGTGTGTGTTTCTTGTAAGGCGAGCTAGTGTTTGTTTCCCAGTCTTAAATGGAGTTGAGTCACATGCAGTTTTTGGTCCTACGAGCAAGAGTTGTTTTCTGGTAAGAAGAGTCACTATTGCGCTCAAATTGCCATACACAGTGCAAATAGCACTCGCGTCTGTTCTCAGCAAGTACAGTGTATTGGAAGGAAGAGGATCTACTGTTCTTGTCAGGTTCCTAAACAGAATTGATCTAGATATGGCTGTGTGTGTAGGAAGCACAGTTTTTTTGTTCTGAGCAAGCTCATTGTTCAGACCCCATAGGAAACACAGTAGAGTAGAAGAGTGCTCTTTTCTCAAAAGCAGAGTGTGTTTCTTGTAAGGCGAGCTAGCGTTTGTTTCCCAGTCCTAAATGGAGTTGAATCACATGCAGTTTCTGTTCCTACAAACAAGAGTTGTTTTCTGGTAAGGAAAGTCACTGTTGCGCTCCCATTGCCATACACAGTGCAAATAGCACTCCTGTCTGTTCCCAGCAAGTACAGTGTATTGGACTGAAGAGGATCTACTGTTCTTGTCAGGTTCCTAAGCAGAGTTGAACTAGATATGGCCCGTGTGTGTAGGAAGCACTGTTCTTATGTTCTGAGCAAGCTCACTGTTCTGGCCCTATTGGAAACACTGTAGAGTAGATGAGTGCTCTTTTCTCTAAAGCAGAGTGTGTTTCTTGTAAGGCAAGCTATCGTTTGTTTCCCAGTCTTAAATGGAGTTGAGTCACATGCAGTTTTTGGTCCTACGAGAAAGAGTTGTTTTCTGGAAAGAAGAGTCACTATTGTGCTCCAAATGCCATACACAGTGCAAATAGCACTCGCGTCTGTTCCCAGGAAGTACAGTTTATTGGACTTAATAGGAGCTATTGTTCTTGACAGTTTCCTAAGCAGAGTTTAACTAGATATGGTCCATGTGTGTAGGAAGCACAGTTCTTTTGTTCTGAGAAAGCTCACTGTTTGGACCCCATAGGAAACACAGTAGAGTAGAAGAGTGCTCTTTTCTCAAAAGCAGAGTGTGTATCCTGTAAGGCGAGCTAGCGTTTGTTTCCCAGTCCTAAATGGAGTTGGATCACATGCAGTTTCTGGTCCTTCGAGCAAGAGTTGTTTTCTGGTAAGGAAAGTCACTATTGTGCTCCCATTGCCATACACAGGGCAAATAGCACTCGCGTCTGTTATAAGCAAGTACACTGTATCGGACTGAAGAGGAGCTACTGTTCTTGTCAGTTTCCTAAGCAGAGTTGAACTAGATATGGCCCGTGTGTGTAGGAAGCACAGTTGTTATGTTCTGAGCAAGCTCACTGTTCTGGCCCTATAGGAAACACAGTGGAGTAGAAGAGTGCTCTTTTCTCTAAAGCAGACTGTGTTTCTTGTAAGGCGAGCTCATGATTGTTTCCCAGTCCTAAATGGAGTTGAGTCACAGGCAGTTTTTGGTCCTAAGAGCAAGAGTTGTTTTCTGGTAAGAAGAGTCACTATTGTGCTCCAAATGCCATACACAGTGCAAATAGCACTCGCGTATGTTCCCAGCAAGTACAGTGTATTGGACTGAAGAAGAGCTACTGTTCTTCTCAGTTTCCTAAGCAGAGTTGAACTAGATATGGTCCATGAATGTAGGAAGCACAGTTCTTTTGTTCTGAGCAAGCTCACTGTTTGGACCCCATAGGAAACACAGTAGAGTAGAAGAGTGCTCTTTTCTCAAAAGCAGAGTGTGTTTCTTGTAAGGTGAGCTAGCGTTTCTTTCCCAGTCCTAAATGGAGTTGAATCACATGCAGTTTGTGGTCCTACGAGCAAGAGTTGTTTTCTGGTAAGGAAAGTCACTATTGTGCTCCCATTGCCATATACAGTGCAAATAGCACTCGCGTCTGTTCCCAGCAAGTACAGTGTATTGGACTGAAGAGCAGCTTCTGTTCTTGTCAGTTTCCAAACAGAGTTGAACTAGATATGGTCGATGTGTGTAAGAAGCACAGTTCTTTTGTTCTGAGCAAGCTCACTGTTTGGACCCCACAGGAAACACAGTAGAGTAGAAGAGTGCTCTTTTCTCAAAAGCAGAGTGTGTATCCTGTAAGGCGAGCTAGCGTTTGTTTCCCAGTCCTAAATGGAGTTGGATCACATGCAGTTTCTGGTCCTTCGAGCAAGAGTTGTTTTCTGGTAAGGAAAGTCACTATTGTGCTCCCATTGCCATACACAGGGCAAATAGCACTCGCGTCTGTTATAAGCAAGTACACTGTATCGGACTGAAGAGGAGCTACTGTTCTTGTCAGTTTCCTAAGCAGAGTTGAACTAGATATGGCCCGTGTGTGTAGGAAGCACAGTTGTTATGTTCTGAGCAAGCTCACTGTTCTGGCCCTATAGGAAACACAGTGGAGTAGAAGAGTGCTCTTTTCTCTAAAGCAGACTGTGTTTCTTGTAAGGCGAGCTCATGATTGTTTCCCAGTCCTAAATGGAGTTGAGTCACAGGCAGTTTTTGGTCCTAAGAGCAAGAGTTGTTTTCTGGTAAGAAGAGTCACTATTGTGCTCCAAATGCCATACACAGTGCAAATAGCACTCGCGTATGTTCCCAGCAAGTACAGTGTATTGGACTGAAGAAGAGCTACTGTTCTTCTCAGTTTCCTAAGCAGAGTTGAACTAGATATGGTCCATGAATGTAGGAAGCACAGTTCTTTTGTTCTGAGCAAGCTCACTGTTTGGACCCCATAGGAAACACAGTAGAGTAGAAGAGTGCTCTTTTCTCAAAAGCAGAGTGTGTTTCTTGTAAGGTGAGCTAGCGTTTCTTTCCCAGTCCTAAATGGAGTTGAATCACATGCAGTTTGTGGTCCTACGAGCAAGAGTTGTTTTCTGGTAAGGAAAGTCACTATTGTGCTCCCATTGCCATATACAGTGCAAATAGCACTCGCGTCTGTTCCCAGCAAGTACAGTGTATTGGACTGAAGAGCAGCTTCTGTTCTTGTCAGTTTCCAAACAGAGTTGAACTAGATATGGTCGATGTGTGTAAGAAGCACAGTTCTTTTGTTCTGAGCAAGCTCACTGTTTGGACCCCACAGGAAACACAGTAGAGTAGAAGAGTGCTCTTTTCTCAAAAGCAGTGTGTGTTTCTTGTAAGGCGAGCTAGCGTTTGTTTCCCATTCCTAAATGGAGTTGAATCCCATGCAGTTTCTGGTCCTAAAAGCAAGAGTTCTTTTCTGGTAAGAAGAGTCACTATTGTGCTGCCATTGCCATACAGAGGACAAATAGCACTGTTGTCTGTTCCCAGCAAGTACCACTGTATTGGTCTGAAGAGGATCTACTGTTCATGTCAGGATCCTAAGCAGAATTGAACTAGATATGGCCGTGTGTGGAGGAAGCATAGATTTTTTATTCTGAGCAAGCTCACTGTTCGGACCCCATAGGAAACACAGGAGAGTAGAAGAGTGCTCTTTTCTCTAAAGCAGAGTGTGTTTCTTGTAAGGCGAGCTAGCTTTTGTTTGACAGTCCTAAATGGAGTTGAATCCCATGCAGTTACTGGTCCTAAGAGCAAGAGTTGTTTTCTGGTAAGGAAAGTCACTATTGTGCTCCCATTGCCATACATAGTGCAAATAGCACTCGCGTCTGTTCCCAGCAAGTACAGTGTATTGGAGTGAAGAGGAGCTACTGTTCTTCTCAGTTTTCTAAGCAGAGTTGAACTAGATATGGCCCGTGTGTCTAGGAAGCACAGTTATTATGTTCTGAGCAAGCTCAATGTTCTGGCCCTATAGGAAACACAGTAGAGTAGAGGAGTGCTCTTTTCTCTAAAGCAGAGTGTGTTTCTTGTAAGGCGAGCTCGCATTTGTTTCCCAGTCCTAAATGGAGTTGAGTCACAGGCAGTTTTTGGTACTACCAGCAAGAGATGTTTTCTGGTAAGAAGAGTCACTATTGCGCTCCAAATGCCATACACAGTGCAAATAGCACTCGCGTCTGTTCCCAGCAAGTACAGTGTATTGGACTGAAGAGGAGCTACTGTTCTTGTCAGTTTCCTAAGCAGAGTTGAACTAGATATGCTCTGTGTGTGTAGGAAGCACAGTTCTTTTGTTCTGAGCAAGCTCACTGTTTGGACCCCATAGGAAACACAGTAGAGTAGAAGAGTGCTCTTTCCTCTAAAGCAGAGTGTGTTTCATGTAAGGCGAGCTAGCGTTTGTATCCCAGTCCTAAGTTAATGGAATCCCATGCAGTTTCTGGTCCTACGAGCATGAGTTGTTTTATGGTAAGAATAGTCACTATTGCGCTCCCATTGCCATACACAGGACCAATGGCTCATGCGTCTGTTCCCTGCAAATACAGTGTATTGGACTGAATAGGATCTACTGTTCTTGTCAGGTTCCTAAGCAGAATTGAACTAGATATGGCCGTGTGTGTAGGAAGCACAGTTCTTTTGTTCTGAGCAAGCTCACTGTTCGGACCCCATAAGAAACACAGTAGAGTAGAAGAGTGCTCTTTTCTCAAAAGCAGAGTGTGTTTCTTGTAAGGCGAGCTAGCGTTTGTTTCCCAGTCCTAAATGGAGTTGAATCAAATGCAGTTTCTGGTCCTACGAGCAAGAGTTGTTTTCTGGTAAGAAAAGTCACTATTGTGCTCCCATTGCCATACACAGTACAAATAGCACTCGCGTCTGTTCCCAGGAATTACAGTGTATCGGACTGAAGAGGAGCTACTGTTCTTGTCAGTTTCCTAAGCAGAGTTGAACTACATATGGCCCGTGTGTGTAGGAAGCACAGTTCTTATGTTCTGAGCAAGCTCACTGTTCTGGCCCTATAGGAAACACAGTAGAGTAGATGAGTGCTCTTTTATCTAAAGCAGAGTGTGTTTCTTGTAAGGCAAGCTAGCGTTTGTTTCCTAGTCCTAAATGGAGTTGAATCACATGCAGTTTCTGGTCCTAGAACAAGAGTTGTTTTCTGGTAAGGAAAGTCACATTGTGCTCCCATTGCCATACACAGTGCAAATAGCACTCGCGGCTGTTCCCATCAAGTACAGTGTATTGGAGTGAAGAGGAGCTACTGTTCTTCTCAGTTTCCTAACCAGAGTTGAACTAGATATGGCCCGTGTGTCTAGGAAGCACAGTTATTATGTTCTGAGCAAGCTCACTGTTCTGGCCCTATAGGAAACACAGTAGAGTAGAAGAATGCTCTTTTATCTAAAGCAGAGCGTGGTTTATGTAATGCGAGCTAGCGTTTGTTTCCCAGTTATAAATAGTGTTGAATCACATGCAGTTTCTGGTCTTATGAGCAAGAGTTGTTTTCTGGTAAGGAAAGTCACTATATTGCTCCCATTGCCATACACAGTGCAAATAGCACTCCCGTCTGTTCCCAGCAAGTACAGTGTATTGGACTGAAGAGGAGCTACTATTCTTCTCAGTTTCCTAAGCAGTGTTTAACTAGATATGGCCCGTGTGTCTAGGAAGCACAGTTCATTTGTTCTGAGCAAGCTCACTGTTCTGGCCCTATAGGAAACACAGTAGAGTAGAAGAGTGCTCTTTTCTCAAAAGCAGAGTGTGTTTCTTGTAAGGCGAGCTAGAGTTTGTTTCCCAGTCCTAAATGGAGTTGAGTCACATGCAATTTTTTGTCCTACGAGGAAGAGTTGTTTTCTGGTAAGACAAGTCACTATTGTGCTCCAATTGCCATACACAGTGCAAATAGCACTCGAGTCTGTTCTCAGCAACTACAGTGTATCGGACTGAAGAGGAGCTACTGTTCTTGTCAGTTTCCTAAGCAGAGTTGAACTAGATATGGTCGGTGTTTGTAGGAAGCACAATTTTTTTTTCTGAGCAAGCTCACTGTCCTGGCCCTATAGGAAACACAGTAGAGTAGAAGAGTGCTCTTTTCTCTAAAGCAGAGTGTGTTTCTTGTAAGGTGAGCTATCGTTTGTTTCCCAGTCCTAAATGGAGTTGAATAACATGCAGTTTCTGGTCCTACAAGCAAGAGTTGTTTTATGGTAAGAAGAGTCACTATTGTGCTCCAATTGCCATATACAGGACAAAGAGCACTGGCGTCTGTTCCCAGCAAGTTCAGTGTATTGGACTGAAGAGTATCTACTGTTCTTTCAGGTTCCTAAGCAGAATTGAACTAGATATGGCCGTGTGTGTAGGAAGCACAGTTCTTTTGTTCTGAGCAAACTCACTGTTCGGACCCCAAAGAAAACACAGTAGTGTAGAAGAGTGCTTTTTTCTCAAAAGCAGAGTGTGTTTCTTTTAAGGCGAGCTAGCGTTTGTTTCCCATTTTTAAATGGAGTGGAATTACATGCAGTTTGTGTTCCTACGAGCAAGAGTTGTTTTCTGGTAAGGAAAGTCACTATTGTGCTCCCATTGCCATACACAGCACAAATAGCCCTCCCATCTGTTCCCAGCAAGTACAGTGTATTGGAAAGAAGAGGAGCTACTGTTCTTCTCAGTTTCCTAAGCAGAGTTGAACTACATATGGCCCGTGTGTGTAGGAAGCACAGTTCTTTTTTTCTGAGCAAGCTCACTGTTCAGGCCCTATAGGAAACACAGTAGAGTAGAAGAGTGCTCTTTTCTAAAAAGCAGAGTGTGTTTCTTGTAAAGCGAGCTAGAGTTTGTTTCCCAGTCCAAAATGGAGTTGAATCACATGCAGTTTCTGGTCCACGAGCAAGAGTTGTTTTCTGGTAAGAAGAGTCACTATTGCGCTGCCATTGCCATACACAGGATAAATAGCATTGGCGTCTGTTCCCAGCAAGTACACTGTATTGGACTGAAGAGGAGCTACTGTTCTTGTCAGGTTCCTAAGCCGACATGAACTAGATATGGCCGTGTGTGTAGGAAGCACAGTTTTTTTGTTCTGAGAAAGCTCACTTTTCGGAACACATAGGAAACACAGTAGAGTAGAAGAGTGCTCTTTTCTCAAAAGCAGAGTGTGTTTCTTGGACGTCGAGCTAGCATTTGTTTCCCAGTCCTAAATGGAGTTGAGTCACATGCAGTTTTTTGTCCTACGAGCAAGAGTTGTTTTCTGGTAAGACAAGTCACTATTGGGCTCCAATTGCCATACACAGTGCAAATAGCACTCGCGTATGTTCCCTGCAAGTACAGTGTATTGGACTGAAGAGGATCTACTGTTCTTGTCAGTTTCCTAAGCAGAGTTGAACTAGATATGGCCCTTGTGTGTAGGAAGCACAGTTCTTTTGTTCTGAGCAAGCTCACTGTTCAGACCCCATAGGAAGCACAGTAGAGTAGAAGAGTGCTCTTTTCTCAAAAGCAGAGTGTGTTTCATGTAAGGCGAGCTAGCATTTGTTTCCCAGTCCTAAATGGAGTTGAATCACATACAGTTTCTGGTCCTATGAGCAAGAGTTTTCTGGTAAGGAAAGTCACTATTGCGCTCCCATTGCCATACACAGTGCAAATAGCACTCGCGTCTGTTCCCAGCAAGTACATTGTATCAGACTGAAGAGGAGCTACTGTTCTTGTCAGTTTCCTAAGCAGAGTGGAACTAGTTATGGCCCGTGTGTAGGAAGCACAGCTCATTTGTTCTGAGCAAGCTCACAGTTCTGGCCATATGTGAAACACAATAGAGTAGAAGAGTGCTCTTTTCTCTAAAGCAGAGTGTGTTTCTTGTAAGGCGAGCTAGCGTTTTTTTCCCAGTCCTAAATGGAGTTGAATCACATGCAGTTTCTAGTCCTACAAGCAAGAGTTGTTTTATGTTAAGAAGAGTTACTTTTGCGCTGCCATTGCCATACACAGGACAAATAGCACTGGCGTCTGTTCCCAGCAAGTACAGTGTATTGAACTGAAGAGGATCTACTTTTCTTGTCAGGTTCCTAAGCAGACTTGAACTACATATGGCCGTGTGTGTAGGAAGCACAGTTTTTTTGTTCTGAGAAAGCTCACTGTTCGGAACACATAGGAAATACAGTAGAGTAGAAGAGTGCTCTTTTCTCAAAAGCGGAGTGTGTTTATTAAAAGTCGAGATAGCGTTTGTTTCCCAGTCCTAAATGGAGTTGAGTCACATGCAGTTTTTTGTCCTACGAGCAAGAATTGTTTTCTGGTAAGACAAGTCATTTTTGGGCTCCAATTGCCATACACAGTGCAAATAGCACTCGCGTCTGTTCCCCGCAAGTACATTGTATTGGACTGAATAGGAGCTACTGTTCTTGTCAGTTTAATAAGCAGAGTTGAACTAGATATGATTCGTGTGTGTAGGAAGCACAGTTCTTTGGTTCTGAGCAAGCTCACTGTTCGTACCACATAGGAAACACAGTAGAGTAGAAGAGTGCTCTTTTCTCAAAAGCAGAGTGTGTTTCATGGAAGGCAAGCTAGCATTTGTTTCTCAGTCCTAAATGGAGTTTAATCATATGCAGTTTCTGGTCCTACGAGCAAGAGTTGTTTTCTGGTAAGGAAAGTCACTATTGTGCTCCCATTGCCATCCACAGTGCAAATAGCACTGGCGTCTGTTCCCAGCAAGTACAGTGTATCGGACTGAAGAGGAGCTACTGTTCTTGTCAGTTTCCTAAGCAGAGTTGAACTAGATATGGGCCGTGTTTGTAGGAAGCACAGTTTTTTTTTCTGAGTAAGCTCACTGTTCTGGCCCTATAGGAAACACAGTAGAGTAGAAGAGTGCTCTTTTCTCTAAAGCAGAGTGTGTTTTTTGTAAGGCGAGCTATCGTTTGTTTCCCAGTCCTAAATGGAGTTGAATCACATGCAGTTTCTGGTCCTACGAGCAAGAGTTGTTTTATGGTAAGAAGAGTCACTATTGTGCTCCAATTGCCATATACAGGACAAAGAGCACTTGCGTCTGTTCCCAGCAAGTTCAGTGTATTGGACTGAAGAGTATCTACTGTTCTTTCAGGTTCCTAAGCAGAATTGAACTAGATATGGCCGTGTGTGTAGGAAGCACAGTTCTTTTGTTCTGAGCAAACTCACTGTTCGGACCCCAAAGGAAACACAGTAGAGTAGAAGAGTGCTTTTTTCTCAAAAGCAGAGTGTGTTTCTTTTAAGGCGAGCTAGCGTTTGTTTCCCATTTTTAAATGGAGTGGAATTACATGCAGTTTGTGTTCCTATGAGCAAGAGTTGTTTTCTGGTAAGGAAAGTCACTATTGTGCTCCCATTGCCATACACAGTGCAAATAGCCCTCCCATCTGTTCCCAGCAAGTACAGTGTATTGGAAAGAAGAGGAGCTACTGTTCTTCTCAGTTTCCTAAGCAGAGTTGAACTACATATGGCCCGTGTGTGTAGGAAGCACAGTTCTTTTTTTCTGAGCAAGCTCACTGTTCAGGCCCTATAGGAAACACAGTAGAGTAGAAGAGTGCTCTTTTCTAAAAAGCAGAGTGTGTTTCTTGTAAAGCGAGCTAGAGTTTGTTTCCCAGTCCTAAATGGAGTTGAATCACATGCAGTTTCTGGTCCACGAGCAAGAGTTGTTTTCTGGTAAGAAGAGTCACTATTGCGCTGCCATTGCCATACAGAGGATAAATAGCATTGGCGTCTGTTCCCAGCAATTACACTGTATTGGACTGAAGAGGATCTACTGTTCTTGTCAGGTTCCTAAGCCGACTTGAACTAGATATGGCCGTGTGTGTAGCAAGCACAGTTTTTTTGTTCTGAGAAAGCTCACTTTTCGGAACACATAGGAAACACAGTAGAGTAGAAGAGTGCTCTTTTCTCAAAAGCAGAGTGTGTTTCTTGGACGTCGAGCTAGCATTTGTTTCCCAGTCCTAAATGGAGTTGAGTCACATGCAGTTTTTTGTCCTACGAGCAAGAGTTGTTTTCTGGTAAGACAAGTCACTATTGGGCTCCAATTGCCATACACAGTGCAAATAGCACTCGCGTCTGTTCCTTGCAAGTACAGTGTATTGGACTGAAGAGGATCTACTGTTCTTGTCAGTTTCCTAAGCAGAGTTGAACTAGATATGGCCCGTGTGTGTAGGAAGCACAGTTCTTTTGTTGTGAGCAAGCTCACTGTTCAGACCCCATAGGAAGCACAGTAGAGTAGAAGAGTGCTCTTTTCTCAAAAGCAGAGTGTGTTTCATGTAAGGCGAGCTAGCATTTGTTTCCCAGTCCTAATGGAGTTGAATCACATACAGTTTCTGGTCCTATGAGCAAGAGTTGTTTTCTGGTAAGGAAAGTCACTATTGCGCTGCCATTGCCATACACAGTGCAAATAGCACTCGCGTCTGTTCCCAGCAAGTACATTGTATCAGACTGAAGAGGAGCTACTGTTCTTGTCAGTTTCCTAAGCAGAGTGGAACTAGTTATGGCCCGTGTGTAGGAAGCACAGCTCTTTTGTTCTGAGCAAGCTCACAGTTCTGGCCCTATATGAAACACAATAGAGTAGAAGAGTGCTCTTTTCTCTAAAGCAGAGTGTGTTTCTTGTAAGGCAAGCTAGCGTTTGTTTCCCAGTCCTAAATGGAGTTGAATCACATGCAGTTTCTAGTCCTACAAGCAAGAGTTGTTTTATGTTAAGAAGAGTTACTTTTGCGCTGCCATTGTCATACACAGGACAAATAGCACTGGCGTCTGTTCCCAGCAAGTACAGTGTATTGAACTGAAGAGGATCTACTTTTCTTGTCAGATTCCTAAGCTAAATTGAACTACATGTGGCCGTGTGTGTAGGAAGCACAGTTCTTTTGTTCTGAGCAAGTTCAGTGTTCGGACTCCAAAGGAAACACAGTAGAGTAGAAGAGTGCTCTTTTCTCAAAAGCAGAGTGTGTTTCTTGTAAGGCGAGCTAGCGTTTGTTTCCCAGTCCTATATGGAGTTGAGTCACATGCAGTTTTTTGTCCTACGAGCAAGAGTTGTTTTCTGGTAAGACGAGTCACTATTGTGCTATAATTGCCATACACAGTGCAAATAGCACTCGCGTCTGTTCCTTGCAAGTACAGTGAATTGGACTGAAAAGGAGCTACTGTTCTTGTCAGTTTCCTAAGCAGAGTTGAACTAGATATGCCTCTTGTGTGTAGGAAGCACAGTTCTTTTGTTCTGAGCAAGCTCACTGTTCGGACCCCATAGGAAACACAGTAGAGTAGAAGAGTGCTCTTTTCTCAAAAGCAGAGTGTGTTTAATGTAAGGCGAGCTAGCATTTGTTTCCCAGACCTAAATGGAGTTGAATCACATGAAGTTTCTGGTCCTATGAGCAAGAGTTGTTTTATGGTAAGGAAAGTCACTATTGTGTTCCCATTGCCCTACACAAGGCAAATAGCACTCGCGTCTTTTCCCAGCAAGTACAGTGTATTGGACTGAATAGGAGCTACTGTTCTTGTCAGTTTACTAAGCAGAGTTGAACTAGATATGGTCCGTGTGTGTAGGAAGCACAGTTCTTTTGTTCTGAGCAAGCTCACTGTTTGGACCCCATAGGAAACACAGGAGAGTAGAAGAGTGCTCTTTTCTGTAAAGCAGAGTGTGTTTCTTGTAAGGTGAGCTACCGTTTGTTTCCCAGTCCTAAATGGAGTGGAATCCCATGCAGTTACTGGTCCTACGAGCAAGACTTGTTTTCTGGTAAAGAAAGTCACTATTGTGCTCCCATTGCCATACAAAGTGCAAATAGCCCTCGCGTCTGTTCCCAGCAAGTACAGTGTATTGGACTGAAGAGGAGCTACTTTTCTTCTCAGTTTCCTAAGCAGAGTTGAACTAGATATGGCCCGTTTGTGTAGGAAGCACAGTTCTTTTTTTCTGAGCAAGCTCACTGTTCTAGCCCTATAGTAAACACAGTAGAGGAGAAGAGTGCTCTTTTCTCTAAAGCAGAGTGTGTTTCTTGTAAGGCGAGCTATCGTTTGTTTCCCAGTTCTAAATGGAGTTGAATCACATGCAGTTTCTGGTCCTACGAGCAAGAGTTGTTTTATGGTAAGAAGAGTCACTATTGTGCTCCAATTGCCATATACAGGACAAAGAGCACTGGCGTCTGTTCCCCGCAAGTACAGTGTATTGGACTGAAGAGGATCTACTGTTCTTTCAGGTTCCTAAGCAGAATTGAACTAGATATGGCCGTGTGTGTAGGAAGCACAGTTCTTTTGTTCTGAGCAAGCTCACTGTTCGGACACTATAGGAAACACAGAGGAGTAGAAGAGTGAGCTTTTCTCAAAAGCAGGGTGTTTCTTGTAAGGCGAGCTAGCGTTTGTTTCCCAGTCCTAAATGGAGTTGAATCACATGCAGTTTCTGGTCCTATGAGCAAGAGTTGTTTTCTGGTAAGGAAAGTCACTATTGCGCTCCCATTGCCATACACAGTGCAAATAGCACTCGTGTCTGTTCCCAGCAAGTACAGTGTATCGGACTGAAGAGGAGCTACTGTTCTTGTCAGTTTCCTAAGCAGAGTTGAACTAGATATGGCCCGTGTGTGTAGGAAGCACAGTTCTTTTGTTCTGAGCAAGCTCACTGTTCGTACCCCATAGGAAACACAGTAGAGTAGAAGAGTGCTCTTTTCTCAAAAGCAGAGTGTGTTTCATGGAAGGCAAGCTAGCATTTGTTTCTCAGTCCTAAATGGAGTTTAATCATATGCAGTTTCTGGTCCTACGAGCAAGAGTTGTTTTCTGGTAAGGAAAGTCACTATTGTGCTCCCATTGCTATCCACAGTGCAAATAGCACTGGCGTCTGTTCCCAGCAAGTACAGTGTATCGGACTGAAGAGGAGCTACTGTTCTTGTCAGTTTCCTAAGCAGAGTTGAACTAGATATGGGCCGTGTTTGTAGGAAGCACAGTTTTTTTTTCTGAGTAAGCTCACTGTTCTGGCCCTATAGGAAACACAGTAGAGTAGAAGAGTGCTCTTTTCTCTAAAGCAGAGTGTGTTTCTTGTAAGGCGAGCTATCGTTTGTTTCCCAGTCCTAAATGGAGTTGAATCACATGCAGTTTCTGGTCCTACGAGCAAGAGTTGTTTTATGGTAAGAAGAGTCACTATTGTGCTCCAATTGCTATATACAGGACAAAGAGCACTTGCGTCTGTTCCCAGCAAGTTCAGTGTATTGGACTGAAGAGTATCTACTGTTCTTTCAGGTTCCTAAGCAGAATTGAACTAGATATGGCCGTGTGTGTAGGAAGCACAGTTCTTTTGTTCTGAGCAAACTCACTGTTCGGACCCCAAAAAAAACACAGTAGAGTAGAAGAGTGCTTTTTTCTCAAAAGCAGAGTGTGTTTCTTTTAAGGCGAGCTAGCGTTTGTTTCCCATTTTTAAATGGAGTGGAATTACATGCAGTTTGTGTTCCTATGAGCAAGAGTTGTTTTCTGGTAAGGAAAGTCACTATTGTGCTCCCATTGCCATACACAGTGCAAATAGCCCTCCCATCTGTTCCCAGCAAGTACAGTGTATTGGAAAGAAGAGGAGCTACTGTTCTTCTCAGTTTCCTAAGCAGAGTTGAACTACATATGGCCCGTGTGTGTAGGAAGCACAGTTCTTTTTTTCTGAGCAAGCTCACTGTTCAGGCCCTATAGGAAACACAGTAGAGTAGAAGAGTGCTCTTTTCTAAAAAGCAGAGTGTGTTTCTTGTAAAGCGAGCTAGAGTTTGTTTCCCAGTCCTAAATGGAGTTGAATCACATGCAGTTTCTGGTCCACGAGCAAGAGTTGTTTTCTGGTAAGAAGAGTCACTATTGCGCTGCCATTGCCATACACAGGATAAATAGCATTGGCGTCTGTTCCCAGCAATTACACTGTATTGGACTGAAGAGGATCTACTGTTCTTGTCAGGTTCCTAAGCCGACTTGAACTAGATATGGCCGTGTGTGTAGCAAGCACAGTTTTTTTGTTCTGAGAAAGCTCACTTTTCGGAACACATAGGAAACACAGTAGAGTAGAAGAGTGCTCTTTTCTCAAAAGCAGAGTGTGTTTCTTCTACGTTGAGCTAGCATTTGTTTCCCAGTCCTAAATGGAGTTGAGTCACATGCAGTTTTTTGTCCTACGAGCAAGAGTTGTTTTCTGGTAAGACAAGTCACTATTGGGCTCCAATTGCCATACACAGTGCAAATAGCACTCGCGTCTGTTCCTTGCAAGTACAGTGTATTGGACTGAAGAGGATCTACTGTTCTTGTCAGTTTCCTAAGCAGAGTTGAACTAGATATGCCCCTTGTGTGTAGGAAGCACAGTTCTTTTGTTGTGAGCAAGCTCACTGTTCAGACCCCATAGGAAGCACAGTAGAGTAGAAGAGTGCTCTTTTCTCAAAAGCAGAGTGTGTTTCATGTAAGGCGAGCTAGCATTTGTTTCCCAGTCCTAAATGGAGTTGAATCACATACAGTTTCTGGTCCTACGAGCAAGAGTTGTTTTCTGGTAAGGAAAGTCACTATTGCGCTCCCATTACCATACACAGTGCAAATAGCACTCGCGTCTGTTCCCAGCAAGTACATTGTATCAGACTGAAGAGGAGCTACTGTTCTTGTCAGTTTCCTAAGCAGAGTGGAACTAGTTATGGCCCGTGTGTAGGAAGCACAGCTCTTTTGTTCTGAGCAAGCTCACAGTTCTGGCCCTATAGGAAACACAGTAGAGTAGAAGAGTGCTCTTTTCTCTAAAGCAGAGTGTGTTTCTTGTAAGGCAAGCTAGCGTTTGTTTCCCAGTCCTAAATGGAGTTGAATCACATGCAGTTTCTAGTCCTACAAGCAAGAGTTGTTTTATGTTAAGAAGAGTTACTTTTGCGCTGCCATTGCCATACACAGGACAAATAGCACTGGCGTCTGTTCCCAGCAAGTACAGTGTATTGAACTGAAGAGGATCTACTTTTCTTGTCAGATTCCTAAGCTAAATTGAACTACATGTGGCCGTGTGTGTAGGAAGCACAGTTCTTTTGTTCTGAGCAAGTTCAGTGTTCGGACTCCAAAGGAAACACAGTAGAGTAGAAGAGTGCTCTTTTCTCAAAAGCAGAGTGTGTTTCTTGTAAGGCGAGCTAGCGTTTGTTTCCCAGTCCTATATGGAGTTGAGTCACATGCAGTTTTTTGTCCTATGAGCAAGAGTTGTTTTCTGGTAAGACGAGTCACTATTGCGCTCCCATTGCCATACACAGTGCAAATAGCACTCGCGTCTGTTCCCAGCAAGTACAGTGTATCGGACTGAAGAGGAGCTACTTTTCTTGTCAGTTTCCTAAGCAGAGTTGAAGTAGATATGGCCCGTGTGTGTAGGAAGCACAGTTCTTATGTTCTGAGCAAGTTCACTGTTCTGGCCCTATAGGAAACACAGTAGAGTAGAAGAGTGCTCTTTTTTCAAAAGCAGAGTGTGTTTCTTGTAAGGCAAGCTAGCGTTTGTTTCCTAGTCCTAAATGGAGTTGAATCACATGCAGTTTCAGGTCCTACGAACAAGAGTTCTTTTCTAGTAAGGAAAGTCACATTGCGCTCCCATTGCCATACACAGTGCAAATAGCACTCGTGTCTGTTTCCAGCAAGTACAGTGTATTGGACTGAAGAGGATCTACTGTTCTTGTCAGGTTCCTAAGCAGACTTGAACTAGATATGACCGTGTGTGTAGGAAGCACAGTTTTTTTGTTCTGAGCAAGCTCACTGTTCGGACCCCATAGGAAACACAGTAGAGTAGAAGAGTGCTTTATTCTCAAAAGCAGAGTGTGTTTCTTGTAAGGCGAGCTAGCGTTTGTTTCCCATTCCTAAATGGAGTGGAATCACTTGCAGTTTCTGGTCCTACGAGCAAGAGTTGTTTTCTGGTAAGGAAAGTCACTATTGTGCTCCCATTGCCATACACAGTGCAAATAGCACTACCATCTGTTCCGAGCAAGTACAGTGTATTGGAAAGAAGAGGAGCTACTGTTCTTGTCAGTTTCCTAAGCAGAGTTGAACTACATATGGCCCGTGTGTGGAAAGCACAGTTCTTTTTTTCTGAGCAAGCTCACTGTCCTGGCCCTATAGGAAACACAGTAGAGTAGAAGAGTGCTCTTATCTCAAAAGCAGAGTGTGTTTCTTGTAAAGCGAGCTAGAGTTTTTTTTCCAGTCCTAAATGGAGTTGAATCACATGCAGTTTCTGGTCCACGAGCAAGAGTTGTTTTCTGGTAAGAAGAGTCACTATTGCGCTGCCATTGCCATACACAGGACAAATAGCATTGGCGTCTGTTCCCAGCAAGTACACTGTATTGGACTGAAGAGGATCTACTGTTCTTGTCAGGTTCCTAAGCAGACTTGAACTAGATATGGCCGTGTGTGTAGGAAGCACAGTTTTTTTTGTTCTGTGCAAGCTCACTTTTCGGAACACATAGGAAACACAGTAGAGTAGAAGAGTGCTCTTTTCTCAAAAGCAGAGTGTGTTTCTTGGACGTCGAGCTAGCATTTGTTTCCCAGTCCTAAATGGAGTTGAGTCACATGCAGTTTTTTGTCCTACGAGCAAGAGTTGTTTTCTGGTAAGACAAGTCACTATTGGGCTCCAATTGCCATACACAGTGCAAATAGCACTCGCGTCTGTTCCCTGCAAGTACAGTGTATTGGACTGAAGAGGATCTACTGTTCTTGTCAGTTTCCTAAGCAGAGTTGAAGTAGATATGGCCCGTGTGTGTAGGAAGCACAGTTTTTTTGTTCTCAGCAAGCTCACTGTTCGGAAAACATAGGAAACACAGTAGAGTAGAAGAGTACTCTTTTCTCTAAAGCAGAGTGTGTTTCATGTAAGGCGAGCTAGCATTTGTTTCCCAGTCCTAAATGGAGTTGAATCACATGCAGTTTCTGGCGCACGAGCAAGAGTTGTTTTCTGGTAAGAAGAGTCACTATTGCGCTGCCATTGCCATACACAGGACAAATAGCACTGGTGTCTGTTCCCAGCAAGTACAGTGTATTGGACTGAAGAGGATCTACTGTTCTTGTCAGGTTCCTAAGCAGACTTGAACTAGATATGGCCGTGTGTGTAGGAAGCACATTTTTTTTGTTCTGAGCAAGCTCACTTTTCAGAACACATAGGAAACACAGTGGAGTAGAAGAGTGCTCTTTTCTCAAAAAAAGAGTGTGTTTCATGTAAGGCGAGCTAGCATTTGTTTCTCAATCCTAAATGGAGTTGAATCACATGCAGTTTCTGGTCCTACGAGCAAGAGTTGTTTTCTGGTAAGGAAAGTCACTATTGCGCTCCCATTGCCATACACAGTGCAAATAGCACTCGCGTCTGTTCCCAGCAAGAACAGTGTATCGGACTGAAGAGGAGCTACTGTTCTTGTCAGTTTCCTAAGCAGAGTTGAACTAGATATGGCCCGTGTGTGTAGGAAGCACAGTTCTTTTGTTCTGAGCAAGCTCACTGTTCTGGCCCTATAGGAAACACAGTAGAGTAGAAGAGTGCTCTTTTCTCAAAAGCAGAGTGTGTTTCATGGAAGGCAAGCTAGCATTTGTTTCTCAGTCCTAAATGGAGTTGAATCATATGCAGTTTCTGGTCCTACGAGCAAGAGTTGTTTTCTGGTAAGGAAAGTCACTATTGTGCTCCCATTGCCATCCACAGTGCAAATAGCACTGGCATCTGTTCCCAGTAAGTACAGTGTTTCGGACTGAAGAGGAGCTACTGTTCTTGTCAGTTTCCTAAGCAGAGTTGAACTAGATATGGGCCGTGTGTGTAGGAAGCACAGTTTTTTTTTCTGAGCAAGCTAACTGCTCTGGCCCTATAGAAAACACAGTAGAGTAGAAGAGTGCTCTTTTCTCTAAAGCAGAGTGTGTTTCTTGTAAGGCGAGCTATCGTTTGTTTCCGAGTCCTAAATGGAGTTGAATCACATGTTTCTGGTCCTACGAGCAAGAGTTGATTTATGGTAAGAAGAGTCACTATTGTGCTCCAATTGCCATATACAGGACAAAGAGCACTGGCGTCTGTTCCCAGCAAGTACAGTGTATTGGACTGAAGAGGATCTACTGTTCTTTCAGGTTCCTAAGCAGAATGGAACTAGATATGGCCGTGTGTGTAGGAAGCACAGTTCTTTTGTTCTGAGCAAGCTCACTGTTCGGACCCTATAGGAAACACAGTAGAGTAGAAGAGTGCGCTTTTCTCAAAAGCAGAGTGTGTTTCTTGTAAGGTGAGCTAGCGTTTGTTTTCCATTCCTAAATGGAGTTGAATCACATGCAGTTTATAGTCCTATAAGCAAGGGTTGTTTTCTGGTAAGGAAAGTCACTATTGCGCACCCATTGCCATACACAGTGCAAATAGCACTCGCGTCTGTTCCCAGCAAGTACAGTGTATTGGACTGAAGAGGATCTACTGTTCTTGTCAGTTTCCTAAGCAGAGTTGAACTAGATATGGCCGTGTGTAGGAAGCACATTTCTTTTGTTCTGAGCAAGCTCACTGTTCTGGCCCTATAGGAAACACAGTAGAGTAGAAGAGTGCTCTTTTCTCTAAAGCAGAGTGTGTTTCTTGTAAGGTGAGCTAGCTTTTGTTTCCCAGTCCTAAATGGAGTTGAATCACATGCAGTTTCTGGTCCTACGAGCAAGAGTTGTTTTATGGTAAGAAGAGTCACTATTGGGCTGCCATTGCCATACACAGGACAAAAAGCACTGGCGTCTGTTCCCAGCAAGTACAGTGTATTGGACTGAAGAGGATCTACTGTTCTTGTCAGGTTCCTAAGCAGAATTGAACTAGTTATGGCCATGTGTGTAGGAAGCACAGTTCTTTTGTTCTGAGCACGCTCACTGTTCAGACCCAATAGGAAACACAGTAGAGTAGAAGAGTGCTCTTTTCTCAAAAGCAGAGTGTGTTTCATGGAAGGCAAGCTAGCATTTGTTTCTCAGTCCTAAATAGAGTTCAATCATATGCAGTTTCTGGTCCTACGAGCAAGAGTTGTTTTCTGGTAAGGAAAGTCACTATTGTGCTCCCAATGCCATCCACAGTGCAAATAACACTGGCGTCTGTTCCCAGCAAGTACAGTGTATGGGACTGAAGAGGAGCTACTGTTCTTGTCAGTTTCCTAAGCAGAGTTGAACTAGATATGGGCGGTGTTTGTAGGAAGCACAATTTTTTTTTCTGAGCAAGCTCACTGTCCTGGCCCTATAGGAAACACAGTAGAGTAGAAGATTGCTCTTTTCTCTAAAGCAGAGTGTGTTTCTTGTAAGGTGAGCTATCGTTTGTTTCCCAGTCCTAAATGGAGTTGAATAACATGCAGTTTCTGGTCCTACAAGCAAGAGTTGTTTTATGGTAAGAAGAGTCACTATTGTGCTCCAATTGCCATATACAGGACAAAGAGCACTGGCGTCTGTTCCCAGCAAGTACAGTGTATTGGACTGAAGAGGATCTACTGTTCTTGTCAGGTTCCTAAGCAGAATTGAACTAGATATGGCCGTGTGTGTAGGAAGCACAGTTCTTTTGTTCTGAGCAAGCTTACTGTTCTGACCCTATAGGAAACACAGTAGAGTAGAAGAGTGCGCTTTTCTCAAAAGCAGAGTGTGTTTCTTGTAAGGCGAGCTATCGTTTGTTTCCTAGTCCTAAATGGAGTTGAATCACATGCAGTTTCAGGTCCTACGAACAAGAGTTGTTTTCTGGTAATGAAAGTCACATTGTGCTCCCATTGCCATACACAGTGCAAATAGCACTCGTGTCTGTTCCCAGCAAGTACAGTGTATTGGACTGGATAGGTGCTACTGTTCTTGTCAGTTTCCTAAGCAGAGTTGAACTAGATATGATCCGTGTTTGTAGGAAGCACAGTTCTTTTGTTCTTTGCAAGCTCACTGTTTGGACCCCATAGGAAACACAGTAGAGCAGAAGAGTGCTCTTTTCTCTAAAGCAGAGTGTGTTACTTGTAAGGCGAGCTAGCGTTTGTTTCGCAGTCCTAAATGGAGTTGAATCCCATGCAGTTTCTGGTACTACGAGCAAGAGTTGTTTTCTGGTAAAAAGAGTCACTATTGCGCTGCCATTGCCAAACACAGGACAAATAGCACTGGCGTCTGTTCGCAGCAAGTACAGTATATTGGAATGAAGAGGATCTATTGTTCTTGTCAGGTTCCTAAGCAGACTTGAGCTAGATATGGCCGTGTGTGTAGGGAGCACAGTTTTTTTGTTCTGAGCAAGCTCACTGTTCGGACCCCATAGGAAACACAGTAGAGTAGAAGAGTGCTCTTTTCTAAAAAGCAGAGTGTGTTTCTTGTAAAGCAAGCTAGAGTTTGTTTCCCATTCCTAAATGGAGTGGAATCACATGCAGTTTGTGTTCCTACGAGCAAGAGTTGTTTTCTGGTAAGGAAAGTCACTATTGTGCTCCCATTGCCATACACAGTGCAAATAGCCCTCCCATCTGTTCCCAGCAAGTACACTGTATTGGACTGAAGAGGATCTACTGTTCTTGTCAGGTTAATAAGCAGAATTGAACTAGATATGGCCGTGTGTGTAGGAAGCACAGTTTTTTTGTTCTGAGCAAGCTCACTTTTCCGAACACATAGGAAACACAGTAGAGGAGAAGAGTGCTCTTTTCTCAAAAGCAGAGTGTGTTTCTTGGACGTCGAGCTAGCATTTGTTTCCCAGTCCTAAATGGAGTTGAGTCACATGCAGTTTTTTGTCCTACGAGCAAGAGTTGTTTTCTGGTAAGACGAGTCACTATTGTGCTCTAATTGCCATACACAGTGCAAATAGCACTCGCGTCTCTTCACCGCAAGTACAGTGTATTGGACTGAAAAGGAGCTACTGTTCTTGTCAGTTTCCTAAGCAGAGTTGAACTAGATATGCCCCTTGTGTGTAGGAAGCACAGTTCTTTTGTTCTGAGCAAGCTCACTGTTCGGACCCCATAGGAAACACAGTAGAGTAGAAGAGTGCTCTTTTCTCAAAAGCAGAGTGTGTTTCATGTAAGGCGAGCTAGCATTTGTTTCCCAGTCCTAAATGGAGTTGAATCACATGCAGTTTCTGGTCCTATGAGCAAGAGTTTTTTTATGGTAAGGAAAGTCACTATTGTGCTCCCATTGCCCTACACAAGGCAAATAGCACTCGCATTTTTTCCCAGCAAGTACAGTGTATTGGACTGAATAGGAGCTACTGTTCCTGTCAGTTTACTAAGCAGAGTTGAACTAGATATGTTCCGTGTGTGTAGGAAGCACAGTTCTTTTGTTCTGAGCAAGCTCACTGTTCTGGCATTACAGGAAACACAGTAGAGTAGATGAGTGCTCTTTTCTCTAAAGCAGAGTGTGTTTATTGTAAGGCAAGCTATCGTTTGTTTCCCAGTCCTAAATGGAATTGAATCACATGCAGTTTCTGGTCCTACGAACAAGAGTTGTTTTCTGGTAATGAAAGTCACATTGTGCTCCCATTGCCATACACAGGACAAATAGCACTGGCGTCTGTTCGCAGCAAGTACAGTGTATTGGACTGAAGAGGATCTACTGTTCTTGTCAGGTTCCTAAGCAGAATTGAACTAGATATGGCCTTGTGCGTAGGAAGCACAGTTCTTTTGTTCTGAGCAAGCTCACTGTTCGGACCCCATAGGAAACACAGTAGAGTAGAAGAGTGCTCTTTTCTCAAAAGCAGAGTGTGTTTTTTGTAAGGCAAGCTAGCGTTTGTTTCTCAGTCCTAAATGGAGTTGAATACATGCAGTTTCTGGTCCTACGAGCAAGAGTTGTTTTCTGGTAAGGAAAGTCACTATTGCGCTCCCATTGCCATATACAGTGCAAATAGCACTCCCGTCTGTTCCCAGCAAGTACAGTGTATTGGACTGAAGAGGAGCTACTGTTCTTGTCAGGTTCATAAGCAGAGTTGAACTAGATATGGCCCGTGTGTCTAGGAAGCACAGTTCATTTGTTCCTAGCAAGCTCACTGTTCTGGCCCTATAGGAAACACAGTAGAGTGGAAGAATGCTCTTTTCTCAAAAGCAGAGTGGTTTTGTAAGGCGAGCTAGTGTTTGTTTCCTAGTCCTAAATGGAGTTGAATCACATGCAGTTTCTGGTCCTACGAACAAGTGTTGTTTTCTGGTAAGGAAAGTCACTATTGCGCTCCCATTGCCATACACAGTGCAAATAGCACTCGCGTCTGTTCCCAACAATTACAGTGTATCGGACTGAAGAGGAGCTACTGTTCTTGTCAGTTTCCTAAGCAGAGTTGAACTAGATATGGTCCATGTGTGTAGGAAGCACAGTTCTTTTGTTCTGAGCAAGCTCACTGTTTGGAACCCTAGGAAACACAGTGGAGTAGAAGAGTGCTCTTTTCTCTAAAGCAGAGTGTTTTTCTTGTAAGGCGAGCTAGCATTTGTTTCCCATTCCTAAATGGCGTTGAATCACATGCAGTTTCTGGTCCTACAAGCAAGAGTTGTTTTCTGGTAAGGAAAGTCACTATTGTGTTCTCATTGCCATACACAGTGCAAATAGCACTCGCGTATGTTCCCAGCAATTACAGTGTATTGGAATGAAGAGGAGCTACTGTTCTTCTCAGTTTCCTATGCAGAGTTGAACTAGATATTATCTGTGTGTGTAGGAAGCACAGTTCATTTGATCTGAGCAAGCTCACTGTTCTTGCCCTATAGGAAACACAGTAGAGTAGAAGAGTGCTCTTTTCGCAAAAGGAGAGTGTGTTTTTGTAAGGCGAGCTAGCATTTGTTTCCCAGTCCTAAATGGCGTTGAATCACATGCAATTTCTATTCCTAGGGTCAAGATTTGTTTTCTGGTAAGGAAAGTCACTATTGCGTTCTCATTGCCATAAACAGTGCAAATAGCACTGGCGTCTGATCGCAGCAAGTACAGTGTATTGGACTGAAGAGGATCTACTGTTCTTGTCAGGTTCCTAAGCAGAATTGAACTAGATATGGCCGTGTGTGTAGGAAGCACAGTTCTTTTGTTCTGAGCAAGCTCACTGTTTGGACCCCATAGGAAACACAGTAGAGTAGAAGAGTGCTCTTTTCTCTAAAGCAGAGTGTGTTTCTTGTAAGGCGAGCTAGATTTTGTTTCCCAGTCCTAAATTGAGTTGAGTCCCATGCAGTTACTGGTCCTAAGAGCAAGAGTTGTTTTCTGGTAAGGAAAGTCACTATTGTGCTCCCATTGCCATACACAGTGCAAATAGCACTCGCGTCTGTTCCCAGCAAGTACAGTGTATTGGAGTGAAGAGGAGCTACTGTTCTTCTCAGTTTCCTAAGCAGAGTTGAACTAGATATGGCCCGTGTGTCTAGGAAACACAGTTATTATGTTCTGAGCAAGCTCAATGTTCTGGCCCTATAGGAAACACAGTAGAGTAGAGGAGTGCTCTTTTCTCTAAAGCAGAGTGTGTTTCTTGTAAGGCGAGCTCGCGTTTGTTTCCCAGTCCTAAATGGAGTTGAGTCATAGGCAGTTTTTGGTACTACCAGCAAGAGATGTTTTCTGGTAAGATGAGTCACTATTGTGCTCCAAATGCCATACACAGTGCAAATAGCTCTCGCGTCTGTTCCCAGCAAGTACAGTGTATTGGACTGAAGAGGAGCTACTGTTCTTGTCAGTTTCCTAAGCAGAGTTGAACTAGATATGCTCTGTGTGTGTAGGAAGCACAGTTCTTTTGTTCTGAGCAAGCTCACTGTTTGGACCCCATAGGAAACACAGTAGAGTAGAAGAGTGCTCTTTCCTCTAAAGCAGAGTGTGTTTCATGTAAGGCGAGCTAGCGTTTGTATCCCAGTCCTAAGTTAAGTGGAAACCCATGCAGTTTCTGGTCCACGAGCATGAGTTGTTTTATGGTAAGAATAGTCACTATTGCGCTCCCATTGCCATACACAGGACCAATGGCACATGCGTCTGTTCGCAGCAAGTACAGTGTATTGGACTGAATAGGATCTACTGTTCTTGTCAGGTTCCTAAGCAGAATTGAACTAGATATGGCCGTGAGTGTAGGAAGCACAGTTCTTTTGTTCTGAGCAAGCTCACTCTTCGGATTCCATAAGAAACACAGTAGAGTAGAAGAGTGCTCTTTTCTCAAAAGCAGAGTGTGTTTCTTGTAAGGCGAGCTAGCATTTGTTTCCCAGTCCTAAATGGAGTTGAATCACATGCTGTTTCTGGTCCTACGAGCAAGAGTTTTTTTCTGGTAAGGAAAGTCACTATTGCGTTCTCATTGCCATAAACAGTGCAAATAGCACTGGCGTCTGATCGCAGCAAGTACAGTGTATTGGACTGAAGAGGACCTACTGTTCTTGTCAGGTTCCTAAGCAGAATTGAACTAGATATGGCCGTGTGTAGGAAGCACAGTTCTTTTGTTCTGAGCAAGCTCACTGTTTGGACCTCATAGGAAACACAGTAGAGTAGAAGAGTGCTCTTTTCTCTAAAGCAGAGTGTGTTTCTTGTAAGGCGAGCTAGCTTTTGTTTCCCAGTCCTAAAAGGAGTTGAATCCCATGCAGTTTCTGGTCCTAAGAGCAAGAGTTGTTTTCTGGTAAGGAAAGTCACTATTGTGCTCCCATTGCCATACACAGTGCAAATAGCACTCGCGTCTGTTCCCAGCAAGTACAGTGTATTGGAGTGAAGAGGAGCTACTGTTCTTCTCAGTTTCCTAAGCAGAGTTGAAAGAGATATGGCCCGTGTGTCTAGGAAGCACAGTTATTATGTTCTGAGCAAGCTCAATGTTCTGGCCCTATAGGAAACACAGTAGAGTAGAGGAGTGCTCTTTCTCTAAAGCAGAGTGTGTTTCTTGTAAGGCGAGCTCGCGTTTGTTTCCCAGTCCTAAATAGAGTTGAGTCACAGGCAGTTTTTGGTACTACCAGCAAGAGATGTTTTCTGGTAAGAAGAGTCACTATTGCGCTCCAAATGCCATACACAGTGCAAATAGCACTCGCGTCTGTTCCCAGCAAGTACAGTGTATTGGACTGAAGAGGAGCTACTGTTCTTGTCAGTTTCCTAAGCAGAGTTGAACTAGATATGCTCTGTGTGTGTAGGAAGCACAGTTCTTTTGTTCTGAGCAAGCTCACTGTTTGGACCCCATAGGAAACACAATAGAGTAGAAGAGTGCTCTTTCCTCTAAAGCAGAGTGTGTTTCATGTAAGGCGAGCTAGCGTTTGTATCCCAGTCCTAAGTTAAGTGGAAACCCATGCAGTTTCTGGTCCTACGAGCATGAGTTGTTTTATGGTAAGAAGAGTCACTATTGCGCTCCCATTGCCATACACAGGACAAATGGCACATGCGTCTGTTCCCAGCAAGTACAGTGTATTGGACTGAATAGGAGCTACTGTTCTTGTCCGGTTCCTAAGCAGAATTGAACTAGATATGGCCGTGTGTGTAGGAAGCACAGTTCTTTTGTTCTGAGCAAGCTCACTGTTCGGACCCCATAAGAAACACAGTAGAGTAGAAGAGTGCTCTTTTCTCAAAAGCAGAGTGTGTTTCTTGTAAGGCGAGCTAGCGTTTATTTCCCAGTCCTAAATGGAGTTGAATCACATGCAGTTTCTGGTCCTACGAGCAAGAGTTGTTTTCTGGGAAGGAAAGTCACTATTGTGCTCCCATTGCCATACACAGTACAAATAGCACTCGCGTCTGTTCCCAGGAATTACAGTGTATCGGACTGAAGAGGAGCTACTGTTCTTTTCAGTTTCCTAAGCAGAGTTGAACTAGATATGGCCCGTGTGTGTAGGAATCACAGTTCTTATGTTCTGAGCAAGCTCACTGTTCTGGCCCTATAGGAAACACAGTAGAGTAGATGAGTGCTCTTTTATCTAAAGCAGAGTGTGTTTCTTGTAAGGCAAGCTAGCGTTTGTTTCCTAGTCCTAAATGGAGTTGAATCACATGCAGTTTCTGGTCCTACGAACAAGAGTTGTTTTCTGGTAAGGAAAGTCACATTGTGCTCCCATTGCCATACACAGTGCAAATAGCACTCGCAGCTGTTCCCATCAAGTACAGTGTATTGGAGTGAAGAGGAGCTACTGTTCTTCTCAGTTTCCTAAGCAGAGTTGAACTAGATATGGCCCGTGTGTCTAGGAAGCACAGTTATTATGTTCTGAGCAAGCTCACTGTTCTGGCCCTGTAGGATACACAGTAGAGTAGAAGAATGCTCTTTTATCTAAAGCAGAGCGTGTTTCATGTAATGCGAGCTAGCGTTTGTTTCCCAGTTATAAATAGTGTTGAATCACATGCAGTTTCTGGTCTTATGAGCAAGAGTTGTTTTCTGGTAAGGAAAGTCACTAAATTGCTCCCATTGCCATACACAGTGCAAATAGCACTCCCGTCTGTTCCCAGCAAGTACAGTGTATTGGACTGAAGAGGAGCTACTATTTTTCTCAGTTTCCTAAGCAGAGTTGAACTAGATATGGCCCGTGTGTCTAGGAAGCACAGTTCATTTGTTCTGAGCAACCTCACTGTTCTGGCCCTATAGGAAACACAGTAGAGTAGAAGAGTGCTCTTTTCTCAAAAGCAGAGTGTGTTTCTTGTAAGGCGAGCTAGAGTTTGTTTCCCAGTCCTAAATGGAGTTGAGTCACATGCACTTTTTTGTCCTACGAGGAAGAGTTGTTTTCTGGTAAGACAAGTCACTATTGTGCTCCAATTGCCATACACAGTGCAAATAGCACTCGAGTCTGTTCTCAGCAAGTACAGTGTATCGGACTGAAGAGGACCTACTGTTCTTGTCAGTTTCCTAAGCAGAGTTGAACTAGATATGGCCTGTGTGTGTAGGAAGCACAGTTATTATGTTCTGAGCAAGCTCACTGTTCTGGCCCTATAGGAAACACTGTAGAGTAGAAGAGTGCTCTTTTCTCTAAAGCAGATTGTGTTTCTTGTAAGGCGTGCTCGCGTTTGTTTCCCAGTCTTAAATGGATTTGAGTCACATGCAGTTTTTGGTCCTACGAGAAAGAGTTGTTTTCTGGAAAGAAGAGTCACTATTGTGCTCCAAATGCCATACACAGTGCAAATAGCACTCGCGTCTGTTCCCAGCAAGTACAGTTTATTGGACTTAATAGGAGCTATTCTTCTTGACAGTTTCCTAAGCAGAGTTTAACTAGATATGGTCCATGTGTGTAGGAAGCACAGTTCTTTTGTTCTGAGAAAGCTCACTGTTTGGACCCCATAGGAAACACAGTAGAGTAGAAGAGTGCTCTTTTCTCAAAAGCAGAGTGTGTATCCTGTAAGGCGAGCTAGCGTTTGTTTCCCAGTCCTAAATGGAGTTGGATCACATGCAGTTTCTGGTCCTACGAGCAAGAGTTGTTTTCTGGTAAGGAAAGTCACTATTGTGCTCCCATTGCCATACACAGGGCAAATAGCACTCGCGTCTGTTATAAGCAAGTACACTGTATCGGACTGAAGAGGAGCTACTGTTCTTGTCAGTTTCCTAAGCAGAGTTGAACTAGATATGGCCCCTGTGTGTAGGAAGCACAGTTGTTATGTTCTGAGCAAGCTCACTGTTCTGGCCCTATAGGAAACACAGTGGAGTAGAAGAGTGCTCTTTTCTCTAAAGCAGACTGTGTTTCTTGTAAGGCGAGCTCATGTTTGTTTCCCAGTCCTAAATGGAGTTGAGTCACAGGCAGTTTTTGGTCCTAAGAGCAAGAGTTGTTTTCTGGTAAGAAGAGTCACTATTGCGCTCCAAATGCCATACACAGTGCAAATAGCACTCGCGTATGTTCCCAGCAATTACAGTGTATTGGACTGAAGAAGAGCTACTGTTATTCTCAGTTTCCTAAGCAGAGTTGAACTAGATATGGTCCATGTATGTAGGAAGCACAGTTCTTTTGTTCTAGGCAAGCTCACTGTTTGGACCCCACAGGAAACACAGTAGAGTAGAAGAGTGCTCTTTTCTCAAAAGCAGAGTGTGTTTCTTGTAAGGCGAGCTAGCGATTGTTTCCCATTCCTAAATGGAGTTGAATCCCATGCAGTTTCTGGTCCTAAAAGCAAGAGTTCTTTTCTGGTAAGAAGAGTCACTATTGTGCTGCCATTGCCATACACAGGACAAATAGCACTGTTGTCTGTTCCCAGCAAGTACAACTCTATTGGTCTGAAGAGGATCTACTGTTCATGTCAGGATCCTAAGCAGAATTGAACTAGATATGGCCGTGTGTGGAGGAAGCATAGATTTTTTATTCTGAGCAAGCTCACTGTTCGGACCCCATAGGAAACACAGTAGAGTAGAAGAGTGCTCTTTTCTCTAACGCAGAGTGTGTTTCTTGTAAGGCGAGCTAGCTTTTGTTTCCAGTCCTAAATGGAGTTGAATCCCATGCAGTTACTGGACCTAAAAGCAAGAGTTGTTTTCTGGTAAGGAAAGTCACTGTTGTGCTCCCATTGCCATACACAGTGCAAATAGCACTCGCGTCTGTTCCCAGCAAGTACAGTGTATTGGAGTGAAGAGGAGCTACTGTTCTTCTCAGTTTCCTAAGCAGAGTTGAACTACATATGGCCCGTGTGTCTAGGAAGCACAGTTATTATGTTCTGAGCAAGCTCAATGTTCTGGCCCTATAGGAAACACAGTAGAGTAGAGGAGTGCTCTTTTCTCTAAAGCAGAGTGTGTTTCTTGTAAGGCGAGCTAGCGTTTGTTTCCCAGTCCTAAATGGAGTTGAGTCACAGGCAGTTTTTGGTACTACCAGCAAGAGATGTTTTCTGGTAAGAAGAGTCACTATTGCGCTCCAAATGCCATACACAGTGCAAATAGCACTCGCGTCTGTTCCCAGCAAGTACAGTGTATTGGACTGAAGAGGAGCTACTGTTCTTGTCAGTTTCCTAAGCAGAGTTGAACTAGATATGCTCTGTGTGTGTAGGAAACACAGTTCTTTTGTTCTGAGCAAGCTCACTGTTTGGACCCCATAGGAAACACAGTAGAGTAGAAGAGTGCTCTTTCCTCTAAAGCAGAGTGTGTTTCATGTAAGGCGAGCTAGCGTTTGTATCCCAGTCCTAAGTTAATGGAATCCCATGCAGTTTCTGGTCCTACGAGCATGAGTTGTTTTATGGTAAGAATAGTCACTATTGCGCTCCCATTGCCATACACAGGACCAATGGCACATGCGTCTGTTCCCAGCAAGTACAGTGTATTGGACTGAATAGGATCTACTGTTCTTGTCAGATTCCTAAGCAGAATTGAACTAGATATGGCCGTGTGTGTAGGAAGCACAGTTCTTTTGTTCTGAGCAAGCTCACTGTTCGGACCCCATAAGAAACACAGTAGAGTAGAAGAGTGCTCTTTTCTCAAAAGCAGAGTGTGTTTCTTGTAAGGCGAGCTAGCGTTTGTTTCCCAGTCCTAAATGGAGTTGAATCAAATGCAGTTTCTGGTCCTACGAGCAAGAGTTGTTTTCTGGGAAGGAAAGTCACTATTGTGCTCCCATTGCCATACACAGTACAAATAGCACTCGCGTCTGTTCCCAGGAATTACAGTGTATCGGACTGAAGAGGAGCTACTGTTCTTGTCAGTTTCCTAAGCAGAGTTGAACTAGATATGGCCCGTGTGTGTAGGAAGCACAGTTCTTATGTTCTGAGCAAGCTCACTGTTCTGGCCCTATAGGAAACACAGTAGAGTAGATGAGTGCTCTTTTATCTAAAGCAGAGTGTGTTTCTTGTAAGGCAAGCTAGCGTTTGTTTCCTAGTCCTAAATGGACTTGAATCACATGCAGTTTCTGGTCCTACGAACAAGAGTTGTTTTCTGGTAAGGAAAGTCACATTGTGCTCCCATTGCCATACACAGTGCAAATAGCACTCGCGGCTGTTCCCATCAAGTACAGTGTATTGGAGTGAAGAGGAGCTACTGTTCTTCTCAGTTTCCTAACCAGAGTTGAACTAGATATGGCCCGTCTGTCTAGGAAGCACAGTTATTATATTCTGAGCAAGCTCACTGTTCTGGCCCTTTAGGAAACACAGTAGAGTAGAAGAATGCTCTTTTATCTAAAGCAGAGCGTGGTTCATGTAATGCGAGCTAGCGTTTGTTTCCCAGTTATAAATAGTGTTGAATCACATGCAGTTTCTGGTCTTATGAGCAAGAGTTGTTTTCTGGTAAGGAAAGTCACTATATTGCTCCCATTGCCATACACAGTGCAAATAGCACTCCCGTCTGTTCCCAGCAAGTACAGTGTATTGGACTGAAGAGGAGCAACTATTCTTCTCAGTTTCCTAAGCAGAGTTGAACTAGATATGGCCCGTGTGTCTAGGAAGCACAGTTCATTTGTTCTGAGCAACCTCACTGTTCTGGCCCTATAGGAAACACAGTAGAGTAGAAGAGTGCTCTTTTCTCAAAAGCAGAGTGTGTTTCTTTTAAGCCGAGCTAGAGTTTGTTTCCCAGTCCTAAATGGAGTTGAGTCACATGCACTTTTTTGTCCTACGAGGAAGAGTTGTTTTCTGGTAAGACAAGTCACTATTGTGCTCCAATTGCCATACACAGTGCAAATAGCACTCGAGTCTGTTCTCAGCAAGTACAGTGTATCAGACTGAAGAGGACCTACTGTTCTTGTCAGTTTCCTAAGCAGAGTTGAACTAGATATGGCCTGTGTGTGTAGGAAGCACAGTTATTATGTTCTGAGCAAGCTCACTGTTCTGGCCCTATAGGAAACACAGTAGAGTAGAAGAGTGCTCTTTTCTCTAAAGCAGAGTGTGTTTCTTGTAAGGCGTGCTCGCATTTGTTTCCCAGTCTTAAATGGAATTGAGTCACATGCAGTTTTTGGTCCTACGAGAAAGAGTTGTTTTCTGGAAAGAAGAGTCACTATTGTGCTCCAAATGCCATACACAGTGCAAATAGCACTCGTGTCTGTTCCCAGCAAGTACAGTTTATTGGACTTAATAGGAGCTATTGTTCTTGACAGTTTCCTAAGCAGAGTTTAACTAGATATGGTCCATGTGTGTAGGAAGCACAATTCTTTTGTTCTGAGAAAGCTCACTGTTTGGACCCCATAGGAAACACAGTAGAGTAGAAGAGTGCTCTTTTCTCAAAAGCAGAGTGTGTTTCTTGTAAGGCGAGCTAGCGTTTGTTTCCCAGTCCTAAATGGAGTTGGATCACATGCAGTTTCTGGTCGTACGAGCAAGAGTTGTTTTCTGGTAAGGAAAGTCACTATTGTGCTCCCATTGCCATACACAGTGCAAATAGCACTCGCGTCTGTTATAAGCAAGTACACTGTATCGGACTGAAGAGGAGCTACTGTTCTTGTCAGTTTCCTAAGCAGAGTTGAACTAGATATGGCCCGTGTGTGTAGGAAGCACAGTTGTTATGTTCTGAGCAAGCTCACTGTTCTGGCCCTATAGGAAACACAGTAGAGTAGAAGAGTGCTCTTTTCTCTAAAGCACAGTGTGTTTCTTGTAAGGCGAGCTCGCGTTTGTTTCCCAGTCCTAAATGGAGTTGAGTCACAAGCAGTTTTTGGTCCTACGAGCAAGAGTTGTTTTCTGGTAAGAAGAGTCACTATTGTGCTCCAAATGCCATACACAGTGCAAATAGCTCTCGCGTCTGTTCCCAGCAAGTACAGTGTATTGGACTGAAGAGGAGCTACTGTTCTTCTCAGTTTCCTAATCAGAGTTGAACTAGATATGGCCCGTGAGTGTAGGAAGCACAGTTCATTTGTTCTGAGCAAGTTCACTGTTCTGGCCCTATAGGAAACACAGGAGAGTAAAAGAGTGCTCTTTTCTCAAAAGCAGAATGCGTGTCTTGTAAGGCGAGATAGCGTTTGTTTCCCAGTCCCAAAGGGAGTTGAACCACAAGCAGTTTCTGGTTGTACGAGCAAGAGTTGTTTCTGGTAAGGTGAGTCACTATTGTGCTCCAATTGCCATACACAGTGCAAATAGCACTCGCGTCTGTTTTCAGCAAGTACAGTGTATCGGACTGAAGAGGAGCTACTGTTCTTGTCAGTTTCCTCAGCAGAGTTTAACTAGATATGGCCCGTGTGTGGAGGAAGCACAGTTATTATGTTCTGAGCAAGCTCACTGTTCTGGCCCTATAGGAAACACAGTGGAGTAGAAGAATTCTCTTTTCTCTAAAGCAGACTGTGTTTCTTGTAAGGCGAGCTCATGTGTGTTTCCCAGTCCTAAATGGAGTTGAGTCACAGGCAGTTTTTGGTCCTAAGAGCAAGAGCTGTTTTCTGGTAAGAAGAGTCACTATTGCGCTCCAAATGCCATACACAGTGCAAATAGCACTCGCGTATGTTCCCAGCAAGTACAGTGTATTGGACTGAAGAAGAGCTACTGTTATTCTCAGTTTCCTAAGCAGAGTTGAACTAGATATGGTCCATGTATGTAGGAAGCACAGTTCTTTTGTTCTGAGCAAGCTCACTGTTTGGACCCCATAGGAAACACAGTAGAGTAGAAGAGTGCTCTTTTCTCAAAAGCAGAGTGTGTTTCTTGTAAGGTGAGCTAGCGTTTCTTTCCCAGTCCTAAATGGAGTTGAATCACATGCAGTTTGTGGTCCTACGAGCAAGAGTTGTTTTCTGGTAAGGAAAGTCACTATTGTGCTCCCATTGCCATAAACAGTGCAAATAGCACTCGCGTCTGTTATAAGCAAGTACACTGTATCGGACTGAAGAGGAGCTACTGTTCTTGTCAGTTTCCTAAGCAGAGTTGAACTAGATATGGCCCGTGTGTGTAGGAAGCACAGTTGTTATGTTCTGAGCAAGCTCACTGTTCTGGCCCTATAGGAAACACAGTAGAGTAGAAGAGTGCTCTTTTCTCTAAAGCACAGTGTGTTTCTTGTAAGGCGAGCTCGCGTTTGTTTCCCAGTCCTAAATGGATTTGAGTCACAAGCAGTTTTTCGTCCTACGAGCAAGAGTTGTTTTCTGGTAAGAAGAGTCACTATTGTGCTCCAAATGCCATACACAGTGCAAATAGCACTCGCGTATGTTCCCAGCAAGTACAGTGTATTGGACTGAAGAGCAGCTTCTGTTCTTGTCAGTTTCCAAAGCAGAGTTGAACTAGATATGGTCGATGTGTGTAGGAAGCACAGTTCTTTTGTTCTGAGCAAGCTCACTGTTTGGACCCCACAGGAAACACATTAGAGTAGAAGAGTGCTCTTTTCTCAAAAGCAGAGTGCGTTTCTTGTAAGGCGAGCTAGCATTTGTTTCCCATTCCTAAATAGAGTTGAATCCCATGCAGTTTCTGGTCCTAAAAGCAAGAGTTCTTTTCTGGTAAGAAGAGTCACTATTGTGCTGCCATTGCCATACACAGGACAAATAGTACTGTTGTCTGTTCCCAGCAAGTACAACTGTATTGGTCTGAAGAGGATCTACTGTTCATTTCAGGTTCCTAAGCAGAATTGAACTAGATATGGCCGTGTGTGGAGGAAGCATAGATTTTTTATTCTGAGCAAGCTCACTGTTCGGACCCCATAGGAAACACAGTAGAGGTGAAGAGTGCTCTTTTCTAAAAAGCAGAGTGTGTTTCTTGTAAGGCGAGGTAGCATTTGTTTCGCAGTCCTAAATGGAGTTGAATCACATGAAGTTTCTGGTCCAACGAGCAATAGTTGTTTTCTGGTAAGGAAAGTCACTATTGTGTTCCCACTGCCATACACAGTACAAATAGCACTCGCGTTTGTTCCCAGCAAGTACAGTGTATCGGACTGAAGAGGAGCTACTGTTCTTGTCAGTTTCCTAAGCAGAGTTGAACGAGATATGGCCCGTGTGTGTAGGAAGCACAGTTCTCTTGTTCTGAGCAAGCTCACTGTTCTATCCCTATAGGAAACACAGTAGAGTAGAAGAGTGTTCTTTTCTCTAAAGCAGAGTGTGTTTTTTGTAAGGTGAGCTAGCATTTGTTTCCCAGTCATAAATGGAGTTGAGTCACAGGAAGTTTTTCTTCCTACGAGCAAGAGTTGTTTTCTTGTAAGAAGAGTCACTATTGTGCTCCAAATTCCATACACAGTGCAAATAGCGCTCGCGTCTGTTCCCAGCAAGTACAGTGTATTGGACTGAATAGGAGATACTGTTCTTGTCAGTTTCCTAAGCAGAGTTGAACTAGATCTGGTCCATGTGTGTAGGAAGCACAGTTCTTTTGTTCTGATCAAGCTCACTTTTCTGGCCCTATAGGAAACACAGAAGAATAGAAGAGTGCTCTTTTCTCAAAAGCAGAGTGTGATTCTTGTAAGGCGAGCTAGCGTTTCTTTCCCAGTCCTAAATGGAGTTGAATCACATGCAGTTTCTGGTCCTACGAGCAAGAGTTGTTTTCTGGTAAGGAAAGTCACTATTGCGCTCCCATTGACATACACAGTGCAAATAGCACTCGCATGTGTTCCCAGCTATTACAGTGTATCGGACTGAAGAGGAGCTACTGTTCTTGTCAGTTTCCTAAGCAGAGTTGAACTAGATATGGTCCGTGTGTGCAGGAAGCACAGTTCTTTTTTTTCTGAGCAAGCTCACTTTTTGGCCCTATAGGAAACACAGAAGAGTAGAAGAGTGCTCTTTTCTCAAAAGCAGTGTGTGTTTCTTGTAAGGCGAGCTAGCGTTTGTTTCCCAGTCTTAAATGGAGTTGAGTCACATGCAGTTTTTGGTCCTACGAGCAAGAGTTGTTTTCTGGTAAGAAGAGTCACTATTGCGCTCAAATTGCCATACACAGTGCAAATAGCACTCGCGTCTGTTCTCAGCAAGTACAGTGTATTGGAAGGAAGAGGATCTACTGTTCTTGTCAGGTTCCTAAACAGAATTGATCTAGATATGGCCGTGTGTGTAGGAAGCACAGTTTTTTGTTCTGAGCAAGCTCATTGTTCGGACCCCATATGAAACACAGTAGAGTAGAAGAGTGCTCTTTTCTCAAAAGCAGAGTGTGTTTCTTGTAATGCGAGCTAGCGTTTGTTTCCCAGTCCTAAATGGAGTTGAATCACATGCAGTTTCTGTTCCTACAAACAATAGTTGTTTTCTGGTAAGGAAAGTCACTGTTGCGCTCCCATTGCCATACACAGTGCAAATAGCACTCCTGTCTGTTCCCAGCAAGTACAGTGTATTGGACTGAAGAGGATCTACTGTTCTTGTCAGGTTCCTAAGCAGAGTTGAAATAGATATGGCCCTTGTGTGTAGAAAGCACAGTCATTATGTTCTGAGCAAGCACACTGTTCTGGCCCTATAGGAAACACAGTAGAGTTGAAGAGTGCTTTTTCTCTAAAGTAGAGTGTATTTCTTGTAAGGCGAGCTCGCATTTGTTTCCCAGTCCTAAATAGAGTTGAGTCACAGGCAGTTTTTGGTTCTATGAGCAAGAGATGTTTTCTGGTAAGAAGAGTCACTATTGTGCTCCAAATGCCATACACAGTGCAAATAGCACTCGCGTCTGTTCCCAGCAAGTACAGTGTATCGGACTGAAGAGGAGCTACTGTTCTTGTCAGTTTCCTAAGCAGAGTTGAACTAGATATGGCCCGTGGGTGTAGGAAGCACAGTTCTTATGTTCTGAGCAAGCTCACTGTTCTGGCACTACAGGAAACACAGTAGAGTAGATGAGTGCTCTTTTCTCTAAAGCAGAGTGTGTTTCTTGTAAGGCAAGCTATCGTTTGTTTCCCAGTCCTAAATGGAGTTGAATCACATGCAGTTTCTGGTCCTACGAACAAGAGTTGTTTTCTGGTAATGAAAGTCACATTGTGCTCCCATTGCCATACACAGGACAAATAGCACTGGCGTCTGTTCGCAGCAAGTACAGTGTATTGGACTGAAGAGGATCTACTGTTCTTGTCAGGTTCCTAAGCAGAATTGAACTAGATATGGCCGTGTGCGTAGGAAGCACAGTTCTTTTGTTCTGAGCAAGCTCACTGTTTGGACCCCATAGGAAACACAGTAGAGTAGAAGAGTGCTCTTTTCTCAAAAGCAGATTGTGTTTCTTGTAAGGCGAGCTAGCGTTTGTTTCCCAGTCCTAAATGGAGTTGAATCACATGCAGTTTCTGGTCCTACGATGAAGAGTTGTTTTCTGGTAAGGAAAGTCACTATTGCGCTCCCATTGCCATACACAGTGCAAATAGCACTCACGTCTGTTCCCAGCAAGTACAGTGTATCGGACTGAAGAGGAGCTACTGTTCTTGTCAGTTTCCTAAGCAGAGTTGAACGAGATATGTCCCGCCTGTGTAGGAATCACAGTTCTTTTGTTCTGAGCAAACTCACTGTTTGGACCCCATAGGAAACACAGTAGAGTAGAAGAGTGCTCTTTTCTCAAAAGCAGAGTGTGTTTCTTGTAGGGCGAGCTAGCGTTTGTTTCCCAGTCCTAAATGGAGTTGAATCACATGCAGTTTCTGGTCCATGAGCAAGAGTTGTTTTCTGGTAAGAAGAGTCACTATTGCGCTGCCATTGCCATACACATGACAAATAGCACTGGCGTCTGTTCCCAGCAAGTACAGTGTATTGGAGTGAAGAGGATCTACTGTTCTTGTCAGGTTCCTAAGCAGACTTGAACTAGATATGGCCGTGTGTGTAGGAAGCACAGTTTTTTTGTTCTGAGCAAGCTCACTGTTCGGAACACATAGGAAACACAGTAGAGTAGAAGAGTGCTCTTTTCTCAAAAGCAGAGTGTGTTTCTTAAAAGTCGAGCTAGCGTTTGTTTCCCAGTCCTAAATGGAGTTGAGTCACATGCAGTTTTTTGTCCTACGAGCAAGAGTTGTTTTCTGGTAAGACAAGTCATTATTGGGCTCCAATTGCCATACACAGTACAAATAGCACTCGAGTCTGTTCCCCGCAAGTACATTGTATTGGACTGAATAGGAGCTACTGTTCTTGTCAGTTTAATAAGCAGAGTTGAAATAGATATGATCCGTGTGTGTAGGAAGCACAGTTCTTTGGTTTTGAGCAAGCTCACTGTTTGGACCCCATAAGAAACACAGTAGAGTAAGAGTGCTCTTTTCTCAAAAGCAGAGTGTGTTTCATGTAAGGCGAGCTAGCATTTGTTTCTCAGTCCTAAATGGAATTGAATCACATGCAGATTCTGGTCCTATGAGCAAGAGTTGTTTTCTGGTAAGGAAAGTCACTATTGCGCTCCCATTGCCATACACAGTGCAAATAGCACTCGCGTCTGTTCCCAGCAAGTACAGTGTATCGGACTGAAGAGGAGCTACTGTTCTTGTCAGTTTCCTAAGCAGAGTTGAACTAGATATGGCCCGTGTGTGTAGGAAGCACAGTTCTTTTGTTCTGAGCAAGCTCACTGTTCGTACCCCATAGGAAACACAGTAGAGTAGAAGAGTGCTCTTTTCTCAAAAGCAGAGTGTGTTTCATGGAAGGCAAGCTAGCATTTGTTTCTCAGTCCTAAATGGAGTTTAATCATATGCAGTTTCTGGTCCTACGAGCAAGAGTTGTTTTCTGGTAAGGAAAGTCACTATTGTGCTCCCATTGCCATCCACAGTGCAAAAAGCACTGGCGTCTGTTCCCAGCAAGTACAGTGTATCGGACTGAAGAGGAGCTACTGTTCTTGTCAGTTTCCTAAGCAGAGTTGAACTAGATATGGGTCGTGTTTGTAGGAAGCACAGTTTTTTTTTCTGTGCAAGCTCACTGTTCTGGCCCTATAGGAAACACAGTAGAGTAGAAGAGTGCTCTTTTCTCTAAAGCAGAGTGTGTTTCTTGTAAGGCGAGCTATCGTTTGTTTCCCAGTCCTAAATGGAGTTGAATCACATGCAGTTTCTGATCCTACGAGCAAGACTTGTTTTATGGTAAGAAGAGTCACTATTGTGCTCCTATTGCCATATACAGGACAAAGAGCACTGGCGTCTGTTCCCAGCAAGTTCAGTGTATCGGACTGAAGAGTATCTACTGTTCTTTCAGGTTCCTAAGCAGAATTGAACTAGATATGGCCGTGTGTGTAGGAAGCACAGTTCTTTTGTTCTGAGCAAACTCACTGTTCGGACCCCAAAGGAAACACAGTAGTGTAGAAGAGTGCTTTTTTCTCAAAAGCAGAGTGTGTTTCTTTTAAGGCGAGCTAGCGTTTGTTTCCCATTTTTAAATGGAGTGGAATTACATGCAGTTTGTGTTCCTACGAGCAAGAGTTGTTTTCTGGTAAGGAAAGTCACTATTGTGCTCCCATTGCCATACACAGTGTAAATAGCCCTCCCATCTGTTCCCAGCAAGTACAGTGTATTGGAAAGAAGAGGAGCTACTGTTCTTCTCAGTTTTCTAAGCAGAGTTGAACTACATATGGCCCGTGTGTGTAGGAAGCACAGTTCTTTTTTTCTGAGCAAGCTCACTGTTCATGCCCTATAGGAAACACAATAGAGTAGAAGAGTGCTCTTTTCTAAAAAGCAGAGTGTGTTTCTTGTAAAGCGAGCTAGAGTTTGTTTCCCAGTCCTAAATGGAGTTGAATCACATGCAGTTTCTGGTCCACGAGCAAGAGTTGTTTTCTGGTAAGAGAGTCACTACTGCGCTGCCATTGCCATACACAGGATAAATAGCATTGGCGTCTGTTCCCAGCAAGTACACTGTATTGGACTGAAGAGGAGCTACTGTTCTTGTCAGGTTCCTAAGCCGACATGAACTAGATATGGCCGTGTGTGTAGGAAGCACAGTTTTTTTGTTCTGAGAAAGCTCACTTTTCGGAACACATAGGAAACACAGTAGAGTAGAAGAGTGCTCTTTTCTCAAAAGCAGAGTGTGTTTCTTGGACGTCGAGCTAGCATTTGTTTCCCAGTCCTAAGTGGAGTTGAGTTACATGCAGTTTTTTGTCCTACGAGCAAGAGTTGTTTTCTGGTAAGACAAGTCACTATTGGGCTCCAATTGCCATACACAGTGCAAATAGCACTCGCGTATGTTCCCTGCAAGTACAGTGTATTGGACTGAAGAGGATCTACTGTTCTTGTCAGTTTCCTAAGCAGAGTTGAACTAGATATGGCCCTTGTGTGTAGGAAGCACAATTCTTTTGTTCTGAGCAAGCTCACTGTTCAGACCCCATAGGAAGCACAGTAGAGTAGAAGAGTGCTCTTTTCTCAAAAGCAGAGTGTGTTTCATATAAGGTGAGCTAGCATTTGTTTCCCAGTCCTAAATGGAGTTGAATCACATACAGTTTCTGTTCCTATGAGCAAGAGTTTTTTTCTGGTAAGGAAAGTCACTATTGCGCTCCCATTGCCATACACAGTGCAAATAGCACTCGCGTCTGTTCCCAGCAAGTACATTGTATCAGACTGAAGAGGAGCTACTGTTCTTGTCAGTTTCCTAAGCAGAGTGGAACTAGTTATGGCCCGTGTGTAGGAAGCACAGCTCTTTTGTTCTGAGCAAGCTCACAGTTCTGGCCCTATAGGAAACACAGTAGAGTAGAAGAGTGCTCTTTTCTCTAAAGCAGAGTGTATTTCTTGTAAGGCGAGCCAGCGTTTGTTTCCCAGTCCTAAATGGAGTTGAATCACATGCAGTTTCTAGTCCTACAAGCAAGAGTTGTTTTATGTTAAGAAGAGTTACTTTTGCACTGCCATTGCCATACACAGGACAAATAGCACTGGCGTCTATCCCAGCAAGTACAGTGTATTGAACTGAAGAGGATCTACTTTTCTTGTCAGATTCCTAAGCTAAATTGAACTACATGTGGCCGTGTGTGTAGGAAGCACAGTTCTTTTGTTCTGAGCAAGTTCAGTGTTCGGACTCCAAAGGAAACACAGTAGAGTAGAAGAGTGCTCTTTTCTCAAAAGCAGAGTGTGTTTCTTGTAAGGCGAGCTAGCGTTTGTTTCCCAGTCCTATATGGAGTTGAGTCACATGCAGTTTTTTGTCCTACGAGCAAGAGTTGTTTTCTGGTAAGACGAGTCACTATTGTGCTATAATTGCCATACACAGTGCAAATAGCACTCGCGTCTCTTCCCCGCAAGTACAGTGTATTGGACTGAAAAGGAGCTACTGTTCTTGTCAGTTTCCTAAGCAGAGTTGAACTAGATATGCCCCTTGTGTGTAGGAAGCACAGTTCTTTTGTTCTGAGCAAGCTCACTGTTCGGACCCCATAGGAAACACAGTAGAGTAGAAGAGTGCTCTTTTCTCAAAAGCAGAGTGTGTTTAATGTAAGGCGAGCTAGCATTTGTTTCCCAGACCTAAATGGAGTTGAATCACATGAAGTTTCTGGTCCTATGAGCAAGAGTTGTTTTATGGTAAGGAAAGTCACAATTGTGTTCCCATTGCCCTACACAAGGCAAATAGCACTCGCGTCTTTTCCCAGCAAATACAGTGTATTGGACTGAATAGGAGCTACTGTTCTTGTCAGTTTACTAAGCAGAGTTGAACTAGATATGGTCCATGTGTGTAGGAAGCACAGTTCTTTTGTTCTGAGCAAGCTCACTGTTTGGACCCCATAGGAAACACAGTAGAGTAGAAGAGTGCTCTTTTCTCTAAAGCAGAGTGTGTTTCTTGTAAGGTGAGCTACCGTTTGTTTCCCAGTCCTAAATGGAGTGGAATCACATGCAGTTTCTGGTCCTACGAGCAAGAGTTGTTTTCTGGTAAAGAAAGTCACTATTGTGCTCCCATTGCCATACACAGTGCAAATAGCCCTCGAGTCTGTTCCCAGCAAGTACAGTGTATTGGACTGAAGACGAGCTACTGTTCTTCTCAGTTTCCTAAGCAGAGTTGAACTAGATATGGCCCGTGTGTGTAGGAAGCACAGTTCTTTTTTTCTGAGCAAGCTCACTGTTCTGGCCCTATAGGAAACACAGTAGAGTAGAAGAGTGCTCTTTTCTCTAAAGCAGAGTGTGTTTCTTGTAAGGCGAGCTATCGTTTGTTTCCCAGTTCTAAATGGAGTTGAATCACATGCAGTTTCTGGTCCTACGAGCAAGAGTTGTTTTATGGTAAGAAGAGTCACTATTGTGCTCCAATTGCCATATACAGGACAAAGAGCACTGGCGTCTGTTCCCAGCAAGTACAGTGTATTGGACTGAAGAGGATCTACTGTTCTTTCAGGTTCCTAAGCAGAATTGAACTAGATATGGCCGTGTGTGTAGGAAGCACAGTTCTTTTGTTCTGAGCAAGCTCACTGTTCGGACACTACAGGAAACACAGAGGAGTAGAAGAGTGAGCTTTTCTCAAAAGCAGAGTGTGTTTCTTGTAAGGCGAGCTAGCGTTTGTTTCCCAGTCCTATATGGAGTTGAATCACATGCAGTTTCTGGTCCTATGAGCAAGAGTTGTTTTCTGGTAAGGAAAGTCACTATTGTGCTCCCATTGCCATACACAGTGCAAATAGCACTCACGTCTGTTCCCAGCAAGTACAGTGTATCGGACTGAAGAGGAGCTACTTTTCTTGTCAGTTTCCTAAGCATAGTTGAAGTAGATATGGCCCGTGTGTGTAGGAAGCACAGTTCTTATGTTCTGAGCAAGTTCACTGTTCTGGCCCTATAGGAAACACAGTAGAGTAGAAGAGTGCTCTTTTCTCAAAAGCAGAGTGTGTTTCTTGTAAGGCAAGCTATCGTTTGTTTCCTAGTCCTAAATGGAGTTGAATCACATGCAGTTTCAGGTCCTACGAACAAGAGTTCTTTTCTAGTAAGGAAAGTCACATTGCGCTCCCATTGCCATACACAGTGCAAATAGCACTCGTGACTGTTCCCAGCAAGTACAGTGTATTGGACTGGATAGGTGCTACTGTTCTTGTCAGTTTCCTAAGCAGAGTTGAACTAGATATGATCCGTGTTTGTACGAATCACAGTTCTTTTGTTCTTTGCAAGCTCACTGTTTGGACCCCATAGGAAACACAGTAGAGCAGAAGTGTGCTCTTTTCTCTAAAGCAGAGTGTGTTACTTGTAAGGCAAGCTAGCGTTTGTTTCGCAGTCCTAAATGGAGTTGAATCCCATGCAGTTTCTGGTACTACGAGCAAGAGTTGTTTTCTGGTAAAAAGAGTCACTATTGCGCTGCCATTGCCATACACAGGACAAATAGCACTGGCGTCTGTTCGCAGCAAGTACAGTATACTGGGCTGAAGAGGATCTATTGTTCTTGTCAGGTTCCTAAGCAGACTTGAACTAGATATGGCCGTGTGTGTAGGAAGCACAGTTTTTTTGTTCTGAGCAAGCTCACTGTTCGGGCCCCATAGGAAACACAGTAGAGTAGAAGAGTGCTTTATTCTCAAAAGCAGAGTGTGTTTCTTGTAAGGCGAGCTAGCGTTTGTTTCCCATTCCTAAATGGAGTGGAATCACATGTAGTTTGTGTTCCTATGAGCAAGAGTTGTTTTCTGGTAAGGAAAGTCACTATTGTGCTCCCATTGCCATACACAGTGCAAATAGCACTCCCATCTGTTCCGAGCAAGTACAGTGTATTGGAAAGAAGAGGAGCTACTGTTCTTGTCAGTTTCCTAAGCAGAGTTGAACTACATATGGCCCGTGTGTGTGGAAAGCACAGTTCTTTTTTTCTGAGCAAGCTCACTGTTCTGGCCCTACAGGAAACACAGTAGAGTAGAAGAGTGCTCTTATCTCAAAAGCAGAGTGTGTTTCTTGTAAAGCGAGCTAGAGTTTTTTTTCCAGTCCTAAATGGAGTTGAATCACATGCAGTTTCTGGTCCACGAGCAAGAGTTTTTTTCTGGTAAGAAGAGTCACTATTGCGCTGCCATTGCCATACACAGGACAAATAGCATTGGCGTCTGTTCCCAGCAAGTACACTGTATTGGACTGAAGAGGATCTACTGTTCTTGTCAGGTTCCTAAGCAGACTTGAACTAGATATGGCCGTGTGTGTAGGAAGCACAGTTTTTTTTGTTCTGTGCAAGCTCACTTTTCGGAACACATAGGAAACACAGTAGAGTAGAAGAGTGCTCTTTTCTCAAAAGCAGAGTGTGTTTCTTGGACGTCGAGCTAGCATTTGTTTCCCAGTCCTAAATGGAGTTGAGTCACATGCAGTTTTTTGTCCTACGAGCAAGAGTTGTTTTCTGGTAAGACAAGTCACTATTGGGCTCCAATTGCCATACACAGTGCAAATAGCACTCGCGTCTGTTCCCTGCAAGTACAGTGTATTGGACTGAAGAGGATCTACTGTTCTTGTCAGTTAACTAAGCAGAGTTGAAGTAGATATGGCCCGTGTGTGTAGGAAGCACAGTTTTTTTTGTTCTCAGCAAGCTCACTGTTCGGAAACATAGGAAACACAGTAGAGTAGAAGAGTACTCTTTTCTCTAAAGCAGAGTGTGTTTCATGTAAGGCGAGCTGGCATTTGTTTCCCAGTCCTAAATGGAGTTGAATCACATGCAGTTTCTGGCCCACGAGCAAGAGTTGTTTTCTGGTAAGAAGAGTCACTATTGCGCTGCCATTGCCATACACAGGACAAATAGCACTGGCGTCTGTTCCCAGCAAGTACAGTGTATTGGACTGAAGAGGATCTACTGTTCTTGTCAGGTTCCTAAGCAGACTTGAACTAGATATGGCCGTGTGTGTAGGAAGCACATTTTTTTTGTTCTGAGCAAGCTCACTTTTTGGAACACATAGGAAACACAGTGGAGTAGAAGAGTGCTCTTTTCTCAAAAAAAGAGTGTGTTTCATGTAAGGCGAGCTAGCATTTGTTTCTCAATCCTAAATGGAGTTGAATCACATGCAGTTTCTGGTCCTACGAGCAAGAGTTGTTTTCTGGTAAGGAAAGTCACTATTGCGCTCCCATTGCCATACACAGTGCAAAGAGCACTCGCGTCTGTTCCCAGCAAGAACAGTGTATCGGACTGAAGAGGAGCTACTGTTCTTGTCAGTTTCCTAAGCAGAGTTGAACTAGATATGGCCCGTGTGTGTAGGAAGCACAGTTCTTTTGTTCTGAGCAAGCTCACTGTTCGTACCCCATAGGAAACACAGTAGAGTAGAAGAGTGCTCTTTTCTCAAAAGCAGAGTGTGTTTCATGGAAGGCAAGCTAGCATTTGTTTCTCAGTCCTAAATGGAGTTGAATCATATGCAGTTTCTGGTCCTACGAGCAAGAGTTGTTTTCTGGTAAGGAAAGTCACTATTGTGCTCCCATTGCCATCCACAGTGCAAATAGCACTGGCATCTGTTCCCAGTAAGTACAGTGTTTCGGACTGAAGAGGAGCTACTGTTCTTGTCAGTTTCCTAAGCAGAGTTGAACTAGATATGGGCCGTGTGTGTAGGAAGCACAGTTTTTTTTTCTGAGCAAGCTAACTGTTCTGGCCCTATAGGAAACACAGTAGAGTAGAAGAGTGCTCTTTTCTCTAAAGCAGAGTATGTTTCTTGTAAGGCGAGCTATCGTTTGTTTCCCAGTCCTAAATAGAGTTGAATCACATGTTTCTGGTCCTACGAGCAAGAGTTGATTTATGGTAAGAAGAGTCACTATTGTGCTCCAATTGCCATATACAGGACAAAGAGCACTGGCGTCTGTTCCCAGCAAGTACAGTGTATTGGACTGAAGAGGATCTACTGTTCTTTCAGGTTCCTAAGCAGAATTGAACTAGATATGGCCGTGTGTGTAGGAAGCACAGTTCTTTTGTTCTGAGCAAGCTCACTGTTCGGACCCTATAGGAAACACAGTAGAGTAGAAGAGTGCGCTTTTCTCAAAAGCAGAGTGTGTTTCTTGTAAGGTGAGCTAGCGTTTGTTTTCCATTCCTAAATGGAGTTGAATCACATGCAGTTTGTAGTCCTATAAGCAAGGGTTGTTTTCTGGTAAGGAAAGTCACTATTGCGCACCCATTGCCATACACAGTGCAAATAGCACTCCCGTCTGTTCCCAGCAAGTACAGTGTATCGGACTGAAGAGGAGCTACTGTTCTTGTCAGTTTCCTAAGCAGAGTTGAACTAGATATGGCCCGTGTGTAGGAAGCACAGTTCTTTTGTTCTGAGCAAGCTCACTGTTCTGGCCCTATAGGAAACACAGTAGAGTAGAAGAGTGCTCTTTTCTCTAAAGCAGAGTGTGTTTCTTGTAAGGTGAGCTAGCTTTTGTTTCCCAGTCCTAAATGGAGTTGAATCACATGCAGTTTCTGGTCCTACGAGCAAGAGTTGTTTTATGGTAAGAAGAGTCACTATTGCGCTGCCATTGCCATACACAGGACAAAAAGCACTGGCGTCTGTTCCCAGCAAGTACAGTGTATTGGACTGAAGAGGATCTACTGTTCTTGTCAGGTTCCTAAGCAGAATTGAACTAGTTATGGCCGTGTGTGTAGGAAGCACATTTCTTTTGTTCTGAGCAAGCTCACTGTTCAGACCCAATAGGAAACACAGTAGAGTAGAAGAGTGCTCTTTTCTCAAAAGCAGAGTGTGTTTCATGGAAGGCAAGCTAGCATTTGTTTCTCAGTCCTAAATAGAGTTCAATCATATGCAGTTTCTGGTCCTACGAGCAAGAGTTGTTTTCTGGTAAGGAAAGTCACTATTGTGCTCCCAATGCTATCCACAGTGCAAATAACACTGGCGTCTGTTCCCAGCAAGTACAGTGTATCGGACTGAAGAGGAGCTACTGTTCTTGTCAGTTTCCTAAGCAGAGTAGAACTAGATATGGGCCGTGTGTGTAGGAAGCACAGTTTTTTTTTTCTGAGCAAGCTACTGTTCTGGCCTTATAGGAAACACAGTAGAGTAGAAGAGTGCTCTTTTCTCTAAAGCAGAGTGTGTTTCTTGTAAGGTGAGCTATCGTTTGTTTCCCAGTCCTAAATGGAGTTGAATAACATGCAGTTTCTGGTCCTACGAGCAAGAGATGTTTTATGGTAAGAAGAGTCACTATTGTGCTCCAATTGCCATATACAGGACAAAGAGCACTGGCGTCTGTTCCCAGCAAGTACAGTGTATTGGACTGAAGAGGATCTACTGTTCTTGTCAGGTTCCTAAGCAGAATTGAACTAGATATGGCTGTGTGTGTAGGAAGCACAGTTCTTTTGTTCTGAGCAAGCTTACTGTTCTAACCCTATAGGAAACACAGTAGAGTAGAAGAGTGCGCTTTTCTCAAAAGCAGAGTGTGTTTCTTGTAAGGCGAGCTATCGTTTGTTTCCTAGTCCTAAATGGAGTTGAATCACATGCAGTTTCAGGTCCTACGAACAAGAGTTCTTTTCTGGTAAGGAAAGTCACATTGTGCTCCCATTCCCATACACAGTGCAAATAGCACTCGTGTCTGTCCCCAGCAAGTACAGTGTATTGGACTGGATAGGTGCTACTGTTCTTGTCAGTTTCCTAAGCAGAGTTGAACTAGATATGATCCGTGTTTGTAGGAAGCACAGTTCTTTTGTTCTTTGCAAGCTCACTGTTCGGACCCCATAGGAAACACAGTAGAGCAGAAGAGTGCTCTTTTCTCTAAAGCAGAGTGTGTTACTTGTAAGGCGAGCTAGCGTTTGTTTCGCAGTCCTAAATGGAGTTGAATCCCATGCAGTTTCTGGTACTACGAGCAAGAGTTGTTTTCTGGTAAAAAGAGTCACTATTGCGCTGCCATTGCCATACACAGGACAAATAGCAATGGCGTCTGTTCGCAGCAAGTACAGTATATTGGGCTGAAGAGGATCTATTGTTCTTGTCAGGTTCCTAAGCAGACTTGAACTAGATATGGCCGTGTGTGTAGGAAGCACAGTTTTTTTGTTCTGAGCAAGCTCACTGTTCGGACCCCATAGGACACACAGTAGAGTAGAAGAGTGCTTTTTTCTCAAAAGCAGAGTGTGTTTCTTTTAAGGCGAGCTAGCATTTGCTTCCCATTCCTAAATGGAGTGGAATCACATGCAGTTTGTGTTCCTACGAGCAAGAGTTGTTTTCTGGTAAGGAAAGTCACTATTGTGCTCCCATTGCCATACACAGTGCAAATAGCCCTCCCATCTGTTCCCAGCAAGTACAGTGTATTGGAAAGAAGAGGAGCTACTGTTCTTGTCAGTTTCCTAAGCAGAGTTGAACTAGATATGGCCCGTGTGTGTAGGAAGCACAGTTCTTTTTTTCTGAGCAAGCTCACTGTTCTGGCCCTATAGGAAACACAGTAGAGTAGAAGAGTGTTCTTTTCTCAAAAGCAGAGTGTGATTCTTGTAAAGCGAGCTAGGGTTTGTTTCCCAGTCCTAAATGGAGTTGAATCACATGCAGTTTCTGGTCCACGAGCAAGAGTTGTTTTCTGGTAAGAAGAGTCACTATTGCGCTGCCATTGCCATACACAGGACAAATAGCATTGGCGTCTGTTCCCAGCAAGTACACTGTATTGGACTGAAGAGGATCTACTGTTCTTGTCAGGTTCCTAAGCAGACTTGAACTAGATATGGCCGTGTGTGTAGGAAGCACAGTTTTTTTGTTCTGAGCAAGCTCACTTTTCCGAACACATAGGAAACACAGTAGAGGAGAAGAGTGCTCTTTTCTCAAAAGCAGAGTGTGTTTCTTGGACGTCGAGCTAGCATTTGTTTCCCAGTTCTAAATGGAGTTGAGTCACATGCAGTTTTTTGTCCTATGAGCAAGAGTTGTTTTCTGGTAAGACGAGTCACTATTGTGCTCTAATTGCCATACACAGTGCAAATAGCACTCGCGTCTCTTCCCCGCAAGTACAGTGTATTGGACTGAAAAGGAGCTACTGTTCTTGTCAGTTTCCTAAGCAGAGTTGAACTAGATATGGCCCTTGTGTGTAGGAAGCACAATTCTTTTGTTCTGAGCAAGCTCACTGTTCGGACCCCATAGGAAACACAGTAGAGTAGAAGAGTGCTCTTTTCTCAAAAGCAGAGTGTGTTTCATGTAAGGCGAGCTAGCATTTGTTTCCCAGTCCTAAATGGAGTTGAATCACATGCAGTTTCTGGTCCTATGAGCAAGAGTTTTTTTATGGTAAGGAAAGTCACTATTGTGCTCCCATTGCCCTACACAAGGCAAAGAGCACTCGCATCTTTTTCCAGCAAGTACAGTGTATTGGACTGAATAGGAGCTACTGTTCTTGTCAGTTTACTAAGCAGAGTTGAACTAGATATGGTCCGTGTGTGTAGGAAGCACAGTTCTTTTGTTCTGAGCAAGCTCACTGTTTGGACCCCATAGGAAAAACAGTAGAGTAGAAGAGTGCTCTTTTCTCTAAAGCAGAGTGTGTTTCTTGTAAGGCGAGCTACCGTTTGTTTCCCAGTCCTAAATGGAGTGGAATCACATGTAGTTTCTGGTCCTACGAGCAAGAGTTGTTTTCTGGTAAAGAAAGTCACTATTGCGCTCCCATTGCCATACACACTGCAAATAGCCCTCGCGTCTGTTCCCAGCAAGTACAGTGTATTGGACTGAAGAGGAGCTACTGTTCTTGTCAGTTTCCTAAGCAGAGTTGAACTAGATATGGCCCGTGTGTGTAGGAAGCACAGTTCTTTTTTTCTGAGCAAGCTCACTGTTCTGGCCTTATAGGAAACACAGTAGAGTAGAAGAGTGCTCTTTTCTCAAAAGCAGAGTGTGTTTCTTGTAAAGCGAGCTAGAGTTTGTTTCCCAGGCCTAAATGGAGTTGAATCACATGCAGTTTCTGGTATTACGAGCAAGAGTTGTTTTCTGGTAAGAAGAGTCACTATTGCGCTGTCATTGCCATACACAGGACAAATAGCAATGGAGTCTGTTCCCAGCAAGTACAGTGTATTGGACTGAAGAGGATCTACTGTTCTTGTCAGTTTCCTAAGCAGACTTGAACTAGATATGGCCGTGTGTGTAGGAAGCACAGTTTTTTTGTTCTCAGCAAGCTCACTGTTCGGAAAACATAGGAAACACAGTAGAGTAGAAGAGTGCTCTTTTCTCTAAAGCAGAGTGTGTTTCTTGTAAGGCGAGCTAGCGTTTGCTTCCCAGTCCTAAATAGAGTTGAATCACATGCAGTATCTGGTCCTATGAGCAAGAGTTGTTTTCTGGTAAGGAAAGTCACTATTGCGCTCCCATTGCCATAAACAGTACAAATAGCACTTGCGTCTGTTCCCAGCAAGTACAGTGTATCCGACTGAAGAGGAGCTACTGTTCTTGTCAGTTTCCTAAGCAGAGTTGAACTAGATATGGCCCGTGTGTACGAAGGACAGTTCTTTTGTTCTGAGCAAGCTCACTGTTCTGGCCCTATAGGAAACACAGTAAAGTAGAAGAGTGCTATTTTCTCTAAAGCAGAGTGTGTTTCTTGTAAGGTGAGCTAGCTTTTGTTTCCAGTCCTAAATGGAGTGGAATCACATGCAGTTTCTGGTTCTACGAGCAAGAGTTGTTTTCTGGTAAGGAAAGTCACTATTGCGCTCCCATTGCCATACACAGTGCAAATAGCACATGCGTCTGTTCCCAGCAAGTACAGTGTATTGGAATGAAGAGGAGCTACTGTTCTTGTCAGGTTCCTAAGCAGAGTTGAACTCGATATGGCCCGTGTGTGTAGGAAGCACAGTTCTTATGTTCTGAGCAAGCTCACTGTTCTGGCCCTATAGGAAACACAGTAGAGTAGAAGAGTACTCTTTTCTCTAAAGCAGAGTGTTTCTTTTAAGGCGAGCTAGCGTTTGTTTCCCAGTCTTAAATGGAGTTGAGTCACATGCAGTTTTTTGTCCTACGAGCAAGAGTTGTTTTCTGGTAAGAAGAGTCACTATTGTGCTCCAATTGCCATATACAGTGCAAATAGCACTCGCGTCTGTTCCCCACAAGTAAAGTGTATTGGACTGAAGAGGAGCTACTGTTCTTGTCAGTTTCCTAAGCAGAGTTGAACTAGATATGGCCCGTGTGCGTAGGAAGCACAGTTCTTATGTTCTGAGCAAGTCACTGTTCTGCACCAATAGGAAACACAGTAGAGTAGAAGAGTGCTCTTTTCTCAAAAGCAGAGTGTGTTTCTTGTAAGGCGTGCTAGTGTTTATTTCGCAGTCCTAAATGGAGTTGAATCCCATGCAGTTTCTGGTACTACGAGCAAGAGTTGTTTTATGGTAAGAAGAGTCACTATTGCACTGCCATTGCCATACACAGGACAAATAGCACTGGCATCTGTTCGCAGCAAGTACAGTGTATTGGGCTGAAGAGGATCTACTGTTCTTGTCAGGTTCTTAAGCAGACTTGAACTAGATATGGCCGTGTGTGTAGGAAGCACAGTTTTTTTTTCTGAGCAAGCTCACTGTTCGGACCCCATAGGAAACTTTGTAGAGTAGAAGAGTGCTTTTTTCTCAAAAGCAGAGTGTGTTTCTTTTAAGGCGAGCTAGCGTTTGTTTCCCATTCCTAAATGGAGTGGAATCACATGCAGTTTGTGTTCCTACGAGCAAGAGTTGTTTTCTGGTAAGGAAAGTCACTATTGTGCTCCCATTGCCATACACAGTGCAAATAGCCCTCCCATCTGTTCCCAGCAAGTACAGTGTATTGGACTGAAGAGGCGCTACTGTTCTTCTCAGATTCCTAAGCAGACTTGAACTAGATATGGCCGTGTGTGTTGGAAGCACAGTTTTTTTTTCTGAGCAAGCTCACTGTTCGGACCCCATAGGAAACTTTGTAGAGTAGAAGAGTGCTTTTTTCTCAAAAGCAGAGTGTGTTTCTTTTAAGGCGAGCTAGCGTTTGTTTCCCATTCCTAAATGGAGTGCAATCACATGCAGTTTGTGTTCCTACGAGCAAGAGTTGTTTTCTGGTAAGGAAAGTCACTATTGCGCTCCCATTGCCATACACAGTGCAAAAAGCACTCGCGTCTGTTCCCAGCAAGTACAGTGTATCGGACTGAAGAGGAGCTACTTTTCTTCTCAGTTTCCTAAGCAGAATTGAACTATATATGACCGTGTGTGTGGGAAGCACAGTACTTTTGTTCTGAGGAAGCTCACTGTTCTGGCCCTATAGGAAACACAGTAGAGTAGAAGAGTGCTCTTTTCTCTAAAGCAGAGTGTGTTTCTTGTAAGGCGAGCTAGCGTTTGTTTTCCAGTCCTAAATGGAGTTGAATCACATGCAGTTTCTAGTCCTACGAGCAAGAGTTGTTTTATGGTAAGAAGAGTCACTTTTGCGCTGCCATTGCCATACACAGGACAAATAGCACCGACGTCTGTTCCCAGCAAGTACAGTGTATTGGACTGAAGAGGATCTACTGTTCTTGTCAGGTTCCTAAGCAGAATTGAACTAGATATGGCCGTGTGTGTAGGAAGCACAGTTCTTTTGTGCTGAGCAAGTTCATTGTTCGGACTCCATAGGAAACACAGTAGAGTAGAAGAGTGCTCTTTTCTCAAAAGCAGAGTGTGTTTCTTGTAAGGCGAGCTAGCGTTTGTTTCCCAGTCCTAAATGGAGTTGAGTCACTTGCAGTTTTTTGTCCTACGAGCAAGATTTGTTTTCTGGTAGGACGAGTCACTATTGTGCTCCAATTGCCATACACAGTGCAAATAGCACTCGCGTCCTTCCCCGCAAGTACAGTGTATTGGACTGAAGAGGAGCTACTGTTCTTGTCAGTTTCCTAAGCAGAGTTGAACTAGATATGGCCCTTGTGTGTAGGAAGCACAGTTCTTTTGTTCTGAGCAAGCTCACTGTTCGGACCCCATAGGAAACACAGTAGAGAAGAAGAGTGCTCTTTTCTCTAATGCAGTGTGTTTCTTGTAAGGTGAGCTAGAGTTTGTTTCCCAGTCCTAAATGGAGGTGAATCACATGCAGTTTCTGGTCCTACGACCAAGAGTTGTTTTCTGGTAAGGAAAGTCACTATTGTGCTACCATTGCCATACACAGTGCAAATAGCACAAGCGTCTGTTCCCAGCAAGTACAGTGTATTGGACTGAAGAGGAGCTACTGTTCTTCTCAGTTTCCTAAGCAGAGTTGAACTAGATATGGCCCGTGTGTCTAGGAAGCACAGTTCATTTGTTCTGAGCAAGCTAACTGTTCTGGCCGTATAGGAAACACAGTAGAGTAGAAGAGTGCTCTTTTCTCAAAAGCAGAGTGTGTTTCTTGTAAGGCGAGCTAGCATTTGTTTCCCAGTCCTAAATGGAGTTGAATCACATGCAGTTTCTGGTCCTACGAGCAAGAGTTGTTTTCTGGTAAGGAAAGTCACTATTGTGCTTCCATTGCCACACACAGTGCAAGTAGCACTCGTGTCGGTTCCCAGAAAGTACAGTGTATCAGACTGAAGAGGAGCTACTGTTCTTGTCAGGTTCCTAAGCAGACTTGAACTAGATATGGCCGTGTGTGTATGAAGCACAGTTTTTTTTGTTCTGAGCAAGCTCACTGTTCGGAACACATAGGAAACACAGTAGAGTTGAAGAGTGCTCTTTTCTCTAAAGCAGTGTCTTTCTTGTAAGGCGAGTTAGCGTTTGTTTCCCAGTCCTAAATGGAGTTGAATCACATCCAGTTTCTGGTCCTATGAGCAAGAGTTGTTTTCTGGTAAGGAAAGTCACCATTGCGCTCCCATTGCCATACACAGTGCAAATAGCACATGCGTCTGTTCCCAGCAAGTACAGTGTATTGGACTGAAGAGGAGCTACTGTTCTTCTCAGATTGCTAAGCAGAGTTGAACTAGATATGGCCCGTGTGTCTAGGACACACAGTTCTTATGTTCTGAGCAAGCTCACTGTTCTGGCCCTATAGGAAACACAGTAGAGTAGAAGAGTGCTCTTTTCTCAAAAGCAGAGTGTGTTTCTTGTAAGGCAAGCTAGCGTTTGTTTCCTAGTCCTAAATGGAGTTGAATCACATGAAGTTTCAGGTCCTAAGAACAAGAGTTGTTTTCTGGTAAGGAAAGTCACATTGCGCTCCCATTGCCATACACTGTGCAAATAGCACTTGCGTCTGTTCCCAGCAAGTACAGTGTATTGGACTGAAGAGGATCTACTGTTCTTCTCAGTTTCCTTAGCGGAGTTGAACTAGATATGGCCGTGTGTGTAGGAAGCACAGTTTTTTTGTTCTGAGCAAGCTCACTGTTCGGACCCCATAGAAAACACAGTAGAGTAGAAGAGTGCTTTTTTCTCAAACGTAGAGTGTGTTTCTTTTAAGACGAGCTAGCTTTTGTTTCCCATTCCTAAATGGAGTGGAATCACATGCAGTTTCTGGTCCTACGAGCAAGTGTTGTTTTCTGGTAAGGAAAGTCACTATTGCGCTCCCATTGCCCTACACAAGGCAAATAGCCCTCCCGTCTGTTCCCAAAAAGTACAGGGTATTATACTGAAGAGGAGCTACTGTTCTTGTCAGGTTCCTAAGAAGAGTTGAACTAGATATAGCCCATGTGTTTAGGAAGCACAGTTCTTTTTTTCTCTGCACGCTCACTGTTCTGGCCCTACAGGAAGCACAGTAGATTAGAAGAGTGCTCTTTTCTCAAAAGCAGAGTGTGTTTCTTGTAAAGCAAGCTAGAGTGTGTTTCCCAGTCCTAAATGGAGTTGAGTCACATGCAGTTTTTTGTTCTATGAGCAAGAGTTGTTTTCTGGTAAAACGAGTCACTATTGTGCTCCAAATGCCATTCACAGTGCAAATAGCACTGGCGTCTGTTCCCAGCAAGTACAGTGTATTGGACTGAAGAGGATCTACTGTTCTTGTCAGTTTCCTAAGCAGAGTTTGAACTAGATATGGCCCGTGTGTGGGAAGCACAGTTCTTTTGTTCTGAGCAAGCTCACTGTTCGGACCCCATAGGAAACACAGTAGAGTAGAAGAGTGCTCTTTTCTCTAAAGCAGTGTGTTTCTTGTAAGGCGAGCTAGCATTTGTTTCCCAGTCCTAAATGGAGTTGAATCACATGCAGTTTCTGGTCCTACGAGCAAGAGTTGTTTTCTGGTAAGGAAAGTCATTATTGCGCTCCCATTGCCATACACAGTGCAAATAGCACATGCGTCTGTTCCCAGCAAGTACAGTGTATTGGACTGAAGAGGAGCTACTGCTCTTCTCAGTTTCCTAAGCAGAGTAGAACTAGATATGGCCCGTGTGTAGGAAGCACAGTTCTTTGTTCTGAGCAAGCTCATTGTTCTGGCCCTATAGGAAACACAGTAGAGTAGAAGAGTGCTCTTTTCTCCAAAGCAGAGTGTGTTTCTGTAAGGTGAGCTAGCTTTTGTTTCCCAGTCCTAAATGGAGTTGAATCACATGCAGTTTCTGGTCCTACGATCAAGAGTTCTTTTATGGTAAGAAGAGTTACTATTGTGCTGCCATTGCCATACACAGGACAAATAGCACTGGCGTCTGTTCCCAGCACATACAGTGTATTGGAATGAAAAGGAATACTGTTATTGTCAGGTTCCTAAGCAGAATTGAGCTACATATGGCCATGTGTGTAGGAAGCACAGTTCTTTTGTTCTGAGCAAGCTCACTGTTCGGACAGCATAGGAAACACAGTAGAGTAGAAGAGTGATCTTTTCTCAAAAGCAGAGTGTGTTTTTGTAAGGCGAGCTAGCGTTTGTTTCCTAGTCCTAAATGGAGTTGAATCACATGCAGTTTCTGGTCCTACGAGCAAGAGTTGTTTTCTGGTAAGGAAAGTCACTATTGCGCTCCCATTACCCTATACAAGGCAAATAGCACTTGAGTCTTTTCCCAGCCAGTACAGTGTATTGGAGTGAATAGGAGCTACTGTTCTTGTCAGTTTCCTAAGAAGAGTTGAACTAGATATGGTCCGTATGTGTAGGAAGCACAGTTCTTTTGTTCTGAGCAAACTCACTGTTTGGATCTCATAGGAAACACAGTAGAGTAAAAGAGTGCTCTTTTCTCTAAAGCAGAGTGTGTTTTTGTAAGGCGACTAGCATTTGTTTCCCAGTCCTAAATGGAGTGGAATCACATGCAGTTTCTGGTCCTACGAGCAAGAGTTGTTTTCTGGTAAGGAAAGTCACTATTGCGCTCCCATTGCCATACACAGTGCAAATAGCCCTCCCGTCTGTTCCCAGCAAGTACAGTGTATTGGACTCAAGAGGACCTACTGTTCTTCTCAGTTTCCTAAGCAGAGTTGAACTAGATATGGTCCGTGTGTGTAGGAAGCACAGTTCATTTTTTCTGAGCAAGCTCACTGTTCTGGCCCTATAGGAAACACAGTAGAGTAGAAGAGTGCTCTTTTCTCAAAAGCAGAGTGTGTTTCTTGTAAAGCGAGCTAGAGTTTGTTTCCCAGTCCTAAATTGAGATGAATCACATGCAGTTTCTGGTCCTACGAGCAAGAGTTGTTTTCTGGTAAGAAGAGTCACTATTGCGCTGCCATTGACATACACAGAACAAATAGCACTCGCATCTATTCCCAGCAAGTACAGTGTATTGGACTGAAGAGGATCTACTGTTCTTGTCAGGTTCCTAAGCAGACTTGAACTAGATATGGCCATGTGTGTAGGAAGCACAGTTTTTTTGTTCTGAGCAAGCTCACTGTTCGGAACACATAGGAAACACAGTAGAGTAGAAGAGTGCTCTTTTCTCTAAAGCAGTGTGTTTCTTGTGAGGCGAGCTAGCGTTTGTTTCCCAGTCCTAAATGGAGTTGAATCACATGCAGTTTCTGGTCCTATGAGCAAGAGTTGTTTTCTGGTAAGGAAAGTCACCATTGTGCTCCCATTGCCATACACAGTGCAAATAGCACATGCGTCTGTTCCCAGCAAGTACAGTGTATTGGACTGAAGAGGAGCTACTGTTCTTCTCAGATTCCTAAGCAGTGTTGAACTAGATATGGCCTGTGTGTCTAGGAAGCACAGTTCATTTGTTCTGTACAAGCTAACTGTTCTGGCCCTATAGGAAACACAGTAGAGTATAAGAGTGCTCTTTTCTCAAAAGTAGAATGTGTTTCTTGTAAGGGGAGCTAGAGTTTGTTTCCCAGTCCTAAGTGGAGTTGAATCACAGAAGTTTTTGGTCCTACGAGCAAGAGTTGTTTTCTGGTAAGAAGAGTCACTATTGCGCTCCAAATGACATACACAGTGCAAATAGCACTCGTGTCTGTTCCCAGCAAATACAGTGTATTGGACTGAAGAGGAGCTACTGTTCTTGTCAGTTTCCTAAGCAGAGTTGAACTAGTTATGGCCCTGTGTTGGAAGCACAGTTCTTTTTTTCTGAGCAAGCTCACTGTTCTGGCCCTATAGGAAACACAGTAGAGTAGAAGAGTGCTCTTTTCTCTAAAGCAGAGTGTGTTTCTTGTAAGGAGAGCTAGAGTTTGTTTCCCAGTCCTAAATGGAGTTGAATCACATGCAGTTTCTAGTCTTACGAGCAAGAGTTGTTTTATGGTAACAAGAGTCACTATTGCTATGCCATTGCCATACACAGGACAAATATCACTGGCGTCTGTTCCCAGCAAGAACAGTGTATTGGACTGAAGAGGATCTACTGTTCTTGTCAGGTTCCTAAGCAGAATTGAACTAGATATGGCCGTGTGTGTAGGAAGCACAGTTTTTTTGTTCTGAGGAAGCTAACTGTTCGGAACACATAGGAAACACAGTAGAGTAGAAGAGTGCTCTTTTCTCAAAAGCAGAGTGTGTTTCTTGGAAGTCGAGCTAGCGTTTGTTTTCCAGTCCTAAATGGAGTTGAGTCACATGCAGTTTTTTGTCCTATGAGCCAGAGTTGTTTTCTGGTAAGACAAGTCACTATTGTGCTCCAATTGCCATACACAGTGCAAATAGCACTCGCGTCTGTTCGCCGAGAGTACTGTGTATGGGACTGAAGAGGAGCTAGTGTTCTTGTCAGTTTCCTAAGCAGAGTTGAACTAGATATGGCCCGTGTGTGTAGGAAGCACAGTTCTTTTGTTCTGAGCAAGCTCACTGTTCAGACCCCATAGGAAACACAGTAGAGTAGAAGAGTGCTCTTTTCTCAAAAGCAGAGTGTGTTTCATGTAAGGCGAGCTAGCATTTGTTTCCCAGTCCTAAATGGAGTTGAATCACATGCAGTTTCTGGTCCTACAAGCAAGAGTTGTTTCCTGGAAAGGAAAGTCACTATTGCGCTCCCATTGCCATACACAGTGCAAATAGCACTCGCGTCTGTTCCCAGCAAGTACAGTGTATCGGACTGAAGAGGAGCTACTGTTCCTGTCAGTTTCCTAAGCAGAGTTGAACTAGATATGGCTCGTGTGTAGGAAGTACAGTTCTTTGTTCTGAGCATTCTCACTGTTCTGGCCCTATAGGAAACACAGTAGAGTAGAAGAGTGCTCTTTTCTCTAAAGCAGAGTGTGTTTCTGTAAGGTGAGCTAGCTTTTGTTTCCCAGTCCTAAATGGAGTGGAATCACAAGCAGTTTCTGGTCCTATGAGCAAGAGTTGTTTTCTGGTAAGGAAAGTCACTATTGCGCTCCCATTGCCATACTCAGTGCATATAGCCCTCCCGTCTGTTCCCAGCAAGTACAGTGTATTGGACTGAAGAGGAGCTACTGTTCTTCTCAGTTTCCTAAGCAGAGTTGAACTAGATATGGTCCGTGTGTGTAGGAAGCACAGTTCTTTTTTTCTGAGCAAGCTCACTGTTCTGGCCCTATAGGAAACACAGTAGAGTAGAAGAGTGCTCTTTTCTCAAAAGCAGAGTGTGTTTCTTGTAAAGCGAGCTAGAGTTTGTTTCCCAGTCCTAAATGGAGATGAATCACATGCAGTTTCTGGTCCTACGAGCAAGAGTTGTTTTCTGGTAAGAAGAGTCACTATTGCGCTGCCATTGACATACACAGGACAAATAGCACTCGCGTCTGTTCCCAGCAAGTACAGTGTATTGGACTGAAGAGGATCTACTGTTCTTGTCAGGTTCCTAAGCAGACTTGAACTAGATATGGCCGTGTGTGTAGGAAGCACAGTTTTTTTGTTCTGAGCTAGCTCACTGTTCGGAACAAATAGGAAACACAGTAGAGTAGAAGAGTGCTCTTTTCTCAAAAGCAGAGTGTGTTTCTTGGAAGTCGAGCTAGCGTTTGTTTCCCAGTCCTAAATGGAGTTGAGTCACATGCAGTTTTTTGTCCAACGAGCAAGAGTTGTTTTCTGGTAAGACAAGTCACTATTGTGCTCCAATTGCCATACACAGTGCAAATATCACTCGCTTCTGTTCCTCACAAGTACAGTGTATCGGACTGAAGAGGAGCTACTGTTCTTGTCAGTTTTTCTAAGCAGAGTTGAACTAGATAAGGCCCGTGTGTGTAGGAAGCACAGTTCTTATGTTCTGAGCAAGCTCACTGTTCTGGCCCTATAGGAAACACAGTAGAGTAGAAGAGTGCTCTTTTCTCAAAAGCAGAGTGTGTTTCTTGTAAAGCGAGCTAGAGTTTGTTTCCCAGTCCTAAATGGAGTTGAATCACATGCAGTTTCTGGTCCTACGAACAAGAGTTGTTTTCTGGTAAGGAAAGTCACTATTGCGCTCCCATTGCCCTACACAAGGCAAATAGCACTCGCGTCTTTTCCCAGGAAGTACAGTGTATTGGACTGAATAGGAGCTACTATTCTTGTCAGTTTCCTAAGCAGAGTTGAACTAGATGTGGTCCGTGTGTGTATTAAGCACAGTTCTTTTATTCTGAGCAAGCTCACTGTTTGGACCCCATAGGAAACACAGTAGAGTAGAAGAGTGCTATTTTCTCTAAAGCAGAGTTTGTTTCTTGTAAGGCGAGCTAGCATTTTTTTCCCAGTCCTAAATGGAGTGGAATCACATGCAGTTTCTAGTCCTATGAGCAAAAGTTGTTTTCTGGTAAGGAAAGTCACTATTGCGCTCCCATTGACATACACAGTGCAAATAGCACATGCGCCTTTTGCCAGCAAGTACAGTGTATTGGACTGAAGAGGAGCTACTGTTCTTGTCAGTTTCCTAAGCAGAGTTGAACTAGATATGACCCGTGTGTGTAGGAAGCACAGTTCTTTTGTTCTGAGCAAGCTCACTGTTCGGACCTCATAGGAAACACAGTAGAGTAGAAGAGTGCTCTTTAATCAAAAGCAGAGTGTGTTTCATGTAAGGCGAGCTAGCATTTGTTTCCCAGTCCTAAATGGAGTTGAATCACATGCAGTTTCTGGTCCTATGAGCAAGAGTGGTTTTCTGGAAAGGAAAGTCACTATTGCGCTCCCATTGCCATACACAGTGCAAATAGCACTCTCGTCTGTTCCCAGCAAGTACAGTGTATCGGACTGAAGAGGAGCTACTGTTCCTGTCAGTTTCCTAAGCAGAGTTGAACTAGATATGGCTCGTGTGCAGGAATCACAGTTCTTTGTTCTGAGCATTCTCACTGTTCTGGCCCTATAGGAAACACAGTAGAGTAGAAGAGTGCTCTTTTCTCTAAAGCAGAGTGTGTTTCTGTAAGGTGAGCTAGCTTTTGTTTCCCAGTCCTAAATGGAGTTGAATCACATGCAGTTTCTGGTCCTACGAGCAAGAGTTTTTTTATGGTAAGAAGAGTCACTATTGTGCTGCCATTGCCATACACAGGACAAATAGCACTGGCGTCTGTTCCCAGCACATACAGTGTATTGGACTGAAGAGTATCTACTGTTCTTGTCAGGTTCCTAAGCAGAATTGAACTAGATATGGCCATGTGTGTAGGAAGCACAGTTCTTTTGTTCTGAGCAATCTCAATGTTCGGACACCATAGGAAACACAGAAGAGTAGAAGAGTGCTCTTTTCTCAAAAGCAGAGTGAGTTTTTGTAAGGCGAGCTAGCGTTTGTTTCCTTCTCCTAAATGGAGTTGAATCACATGCAGTTTCTGGTCCTACTAGCAAGAGTTGTTTTCTGGTAAGGAAAGTCACTATTGCGCTCCCATTGCCCTACACAAGGCAAATAGCACACGCGTCTTTTCCCAGCAAGTACAGTGTATTCGACTGAATAGAAGCTACTGTTCTTGTCAGTTTCCTAAGCAGAGTTGAACTAGATATGGTCCGTGTGTTTAGGAAGCACAGTTATTTTGTTCTGAGCAAGCTCACTGTTTGGACCCCATAGGAACACAGTAGAGTAGAAGAGTGCTCTTTTCTCTAAAGCAGAGTTTGTTTTTGTAAGGCGAGCTAGCATTTGTTTCCCAGTCCTAAATGGAGTGGAATCACATGCAGTTTCTGGTCCTACGAGCAAGAGTTGTTTTCTGCTAAGGAAAGTCACTATTGCGCTCCCATTGCCATACTCAGTGCAAATAGCCCTCCCGTCTGTTCCCAGCAAATACAGTGTATTGGACTGAAGAGGAGCTACTGTTCTTTTCAGTTTCCTAAGCAGAGTTGAACTAGATATGGTCTGTGTGTGTAGGAAGCACAGTTCTTTTTTTCTGAGCAACCTCACTGTTCTGGCCCTATAAGAAACACAGTAGAGTAGAAGAGTGCTCTTTTCTCAAAAGCAGAGTGTGTTTCTTGTAAAGCGAGCTAGAGTTTTTTTCCCAGTCCTAAATGGAGATGAATCACATGCAGTTTCTGGTACTACGAGCAAGAGTTGTTTTCTGGTAAGAAGAGTCACTATTGCACTGCCATTGACATACACAGGACAAATAGCACTCGCGTCTGTTCCCAGCAAGTACAGTGTATTGGACTGAATAGGATCTACTGTTCTTGTCAGGTTCCTAAGCAGACTTGAACTAGATATGGCCGTGTGTGTAGGAAGCATACTTTTTTGTTCTGAGCAAGCTCACTGTTCGGAACACATAGGAAACACAGTAGAGTAGAAGAGTGCTCTTTTCTCAAAAGCAGAGTGTGTTTCTTGGACGTCGAGCTAGCGTTTGTTTCTCAGTCCTAAATGGAGTTGAGTCACATGCAGTTTTTTGTCCAAGGAGCAAGAGTTGTTTTCTGGTAAGACAAGTCACTATTGTGCTCCAATTGCCATACACAGTGCAAATATCACTCGCTTCTGTTCCCCACAAGTACAGAGGATCGGATTGAAGAGGAGCTACTGTTCCTGTCAGTTTCCTAAGCAGAGTTGAACTAGATATGGCTCGTGTGCAGGAATCACAGTTCTTTGTTCTGAGCATTCTCACTGTTCTGGCCCTATAGGAAACACAGTAGAGTAAAAGAGTGCTCTTTTCTCTAAAGCAGAGTGTGTTTCTGTAAGGTGAGCAAGCTTTTGTTTCCCAGTCCTAAATGGAGTTGAATCACATGCAGTTTCTGGTCCTATGAGCAAGAGTTTTTTTATGGTAAGAAGAGTCACTATTGTGCTGCCATTGCCATACTCAGGACAAATAGCACTGGCGTCTGTTCCCAGCACATACAGTGTATTGGACTGAAGAGGATCTACTGTTCTTGTCAGGTTCCTAAGCAGAATTGAACTAGATATGGCCATGTGTGTAGGAAGCACAGATCTTTTGTTCTGAGCACGCTCAATGTTCGGACACCATAGGAAACACAGTAGAGTAGAAGAGTGCTCTTTTCTCAAAAGCAGAGTGTGTTTTTGTAAGGCGAGCTAGCGTTGTTTCCTAGTCCTAAATGGAGTTGAATCACATGCAGTTTCTGGTCCTACGAGCAAGAGTTGTTTTCTGGTAAGGAAAGTCACTATTGCGCTCCCATTGCCCTACACAAGGCAAATAGCACAGGTGTCTTTTCCCAGCAAGTACAGTGTATTGGACTGATAAGAAGCTACTGGTCTTGTCAGTTTCCTAAGCAGAGTTGAACTAGATATGGTCCGTGTGTGTAGGAAGCACAGTTATTTTGTTGTGAGCAAGCTCACTGTTTGGACCCCATAGGAAACACAGTAGAGTAGAAGAGTGCTCTTTTCTCTAAAGCAGAGTTTGTTTTTGTAAGGCGAGCTAGCATTTGTTTCCCAGTCCTAAATGGAGTGGAATCACATGCAGTTTCTGGTCCTACGAGCAAGAGTTGTTTTCTGGTAAGGAAAGTCACTATTGCGCTCCCATTGCCATACTCAGTGCAAATAGCCCTCCCGTCTGTTCCCAGCAAGTACAGTGTATTCGACTGAAGAGGAGCTACTGTTCTTCTCAGTTTCCTAAGCAGAGTTGAACTAGATATGGTCTGTGTGTGTAGGAAGCACAGTTCTTTTTTTCTGAGCAAGCTCACTGTTCTGGCCCTATAGGAAACACAGTAGAGTAGAAGAGTGCTCTTTTCTCAAAAGCAGAGTGTGTTTCTTGTAAAGCGAGCTAGAGTTTGTTTCCCAGTCCTAAATGGAGATGAATCACATGCAGTTTCTGGTCCTACAAGCAAGAGTTGTTTTCTGGTAAGAAGAGTCACTATTGCGCTGCCATTGACATACACAGGACAAATAGCACTCGCGTCTGTTCCCAGCAAGTACAGTGTATTGTACTGAATAGGATCTACTGTTCTTGTCAGGTTCCTAAGCAGACTTGAACTAGATATGGCCGTGTGTGTAGGAAGCACAGTTTTTTTGTTCTGAGCAAGCTCACTGTTCGGAACACATAGGAAACACAGTAGAGTAGAAGAGTGCTCTTTTCTCAAAAGCAGAGTGTGTTTCTTGGAAGTCGAGCTAGCGTTTGTTTCCCAGTCCTAAATGGAGTTGAGTCACATGCAGTTTTTTGTCCAACGAGCAAGAGTTGTTTTCTGGTAAGACAAGTCACTATTGTGCTCCAATTGCCATACACAGTGCAAATATCACTCGCTTCTGTTCCCCACAAGTACAGTGTATCGGACTGAAGAGGAGCTACTGTTCTTGTCAGTTTCCTAAGCAGAGTTGAACTAGATATGGCCCGTGTGTGTAGGAAGCACAGTTCTTTTGTTCTGAGCAAGCTCACTGTTTGGACCCCATAGGAAACACAGTAGAGTAGAAGAGTGCTATTTTCTCTAAAGCAGAGTGTGTTTCTTGTAAGGCGAGCTAGCATTTGTTTCCCAGTCCTAAATGGAGTGGAATTACATGCAGTTTCTAGTCCTACGAGCAAGAGTTGTTTTCTGGTAAGGAAAGTCACTATTGCGCTCCCATTGGCATACACAGTGCAAATAGCACATGCGTCTGTTCCCAGCAAGTACAGTGTATTGGACTGAAGAGGAGCTACTGTTCTTGTCAGTTTCCTAAGCAGAGTTGAACTAGATATGGTCCGTGTGTGTAGGAAGCACAGTTCTTTTGTTCTGAGCAAGCTCACTGTTTGGACCCCATAGGAAACACAGTAGAGTAGAAGAGTGCTCTTTTCTCAAAAGCAGAGTGTGTTTCTTGTAAGGCGAACTAGCGTTTGCTTCCCAGTCCTAAATGGAGTGGAATCACATGCAGTTTCTGGTCCTACGAGCAAGAGTTGTTTTCTGGTAAGGAAAGTCACTATTGTGCTCCCAATGCCATACTCAGTGCAAATAGCACTTGCATCTGTTCCCAGCAAGTACAGTGTATGGAACTGAAGAGGAGCTACTGTTCTTGTCAGTTTCCTAAGCAGAGTTGAACTAGATATGGCCTGTGTGTGTAGGAAGCACAGTTCTTTTGTTCTGAGCAAGCTCACTGTTCTGGCCCTATTGGAAACACAGTAGAGTAGAAGAGTGCTCTTTTCTCTAAAGCAGAGTGTGTTTCTTGTAAGGCGAGCTAGCGTTTGTTTCCCAGTCCTAAATGGAGTGGAATCACATGAAGTTTCTAGTCCTATGAGCAAGAGTTGTTTTCTGGAAAGGAAAGTCACTATTGTGCTCCCTTTGGCATACACAGTGCAAATAGCACATGCGTCTGTTCCCAGCAAGTACAGTGTATTGGACCGAAGAGGAGCTACTGTTCTTGTCAGTTTCCTAAGCAGAGTTGAACTAGATATGGTCCGTGTGTGTAGGAAACACAGTTCTTTTTTTCTGAGCAAGCTCACTGTTCTGGCCCTATAGGAAACACAGTAGAGTAGAAGAGTGCTCTTTTCTCAAAAGCAGAGTGTGTTTCTTGTAAGTCGAGCTAGCATTTGCTTCCCAGTCCTAAATGGAGTGGAATCACATGCAGTTTCTGGTCCTACGAGCAAGAGTTTTTTTCTGGTAAGGAAAGTCACTATTGCGCTCCCATTGCCATACACAGTGCAAATAGCACTCGCGTCTGTTCCCAGCAAGTACAGTGTATCGGACTGAAGAGGATCTACTGTTCTTGTCAGGTTCCTAAGCAGAATTGAACTAGTTATGGCCGTGTGTGTAGGAAGCACAGTCCTTTTGTTCTGAGCAAGCTCATTTTTCAGACCCAAAAGGAAACACAGTAGAGTAGAAGAGTGCTCTTTTTTCAAAAGCAGAGTGTGTTTCTCGTAAGGCGAGCTAGCATTTGTTTCCCAGTCTTAAATGGAGTTGAGTCACATGCAGTTTTTTGTCCTACGAGCAAGAGTTGTTTTCTGGTAAGACGAGTCACTATTGTGCTCCAATTGCCATACACAGTGCAAATAGCACTCGCGTCTGTTTGCCGACAGTACAGTGTCTTGGACTGAAAAGGGGCTACTGTTCTTCTCAGTTTCCTAAGCAGAGTTGAACTAGATATGGCCGGTGTGTGTAGGAAGCACAGTTCTTTTGTTCTGAGCAAGCTCACTGTTCGGACCATATAGGAAGCACAGTAGAGTAGAAGAGTGCTCTATTCTCAAAAGCAGAGTGTGTTTCATGTAAGGCGAGGTTGCATTTGTATCCCAGTCATAAATGGAGTTGAATCACATGCAGTTTCTGGTTCTATGAGCAATAGTTGTTTTCTGGTAAGGAAAGTCACTATTGCGCTCCCATTGCTATACTCAGTGCAAATAGCCCACCCGTCTGTTCCCAGCAAGTACAGTGTAATGGACTGAAGAGGAGCTACTGTTCTTCTCAGATTCCTAAGCAGAGTTGAACTAGATATGGTCCGTGTGTGTAGGAAGCACAGTTCTTTTTTTCTGAGCAAGCTCACTGTTCTGGCCCTATAGGAAACACAGTAGAGTAGAAGAGTGCTCTTTTCTCAAAAGCAGAGTGTGTTTTTGTAAAGAGAGCTAGCGTTTGTTTCCTAGTCCTAAATGGAGTTGAATCACATGCAGTTTCTGGTCCTACGAGCAAGAGTTGTTTTCTGGTAAGGAAAGTCACTATTGCGCTCCCATTACTCTACACAAGGCAAATAGCACTCGCGTCTTTTCCCAGCAAGTACAGTGTAATGGAGTGAATAGGAGCTACTGTTCTTGTCAGTTTCCTAAGCAGAGTTGAACTAGATATGGTCCGTATGTGTAGGAAGTACAGTTCTTTTGTTCTGAGCAAGCTCACTGTTTGGATCCCATTGGAAACACAGTAGAGTAAAAGAGTGCTCTTTTCTCTAAAGCAGAGTGTGTTTTTGTAAGGCGAGCTAGCATTTGTTTCCCAGTCCTAAATGGAGTGGAATCACATGCAGATTGTGATCCTACGAGCAAGAGTTGTTTTCTGGTAAGGAAAGTCACTATTGCGCTCCCATTGCCATACTCAGTGCAAATAGCCCACACGTCTGTTCCCAGCAAGTACAGTGTATTGGACTGAAGAGGAGCTACTGTTCTTCTCAGTTTCCTAAGCAGAGTTGAACTAGATATGGTCCGTGTGTGTAGGAAGCACAGTTCTTTTTTTCTGAGCAAGCTCACTGTTCTGGCCCTATAGGAAACACAGTAGAGTAGAAGAGTGCTCTTTTCTCAAAAGCAGAGTGTGTTTCTTGTAAAGCGAGCTAGAGTTTGTTTCCCAGTCCTAAATGGAGTTGAATCACATCCAGTTTCTGGTCCTATGAGCAAGAGTTGTTTTCTGGTAAGGAAAGTCACCATTGCGCTCCCATTGCCATACACAGTACAAATAGCACATGTGTCTGTTCCCAGCAAGTACAGTGTATTGGACTGAAGAGGAGCTACTGTTCTTCTCAGATTCCTAAGCAGAGTTGAACTAGATATGGCCCGTGTGTCTAGGAAGCACAGTTCTTATGTTCTGAGCAAGCTCACTGTTCTGGCCCTATAGGAAACACAGTAGAGTAGAAGAGTGCTCTTTTCTCAAAAGCAGAGTGTGTTTCTTGTAAGGCAAGCTAGCGTTTGTTTCCTAGTCCTAAATGGAGTTGAATCACATGAAGTTTCAGGTCCTAAGAACAAGAGTTGTTTTCTGGTAAGGAAAGTCACATTGCGCTCCCTTTGCCATACACTGTGCAAATAGCACTCGCGTCTGTTCCCAGCAAGTACAGTGTATTGGACTGAAGAGGATCTACTGTTCTTGTCAGTTTCCTTAGCAGAGTTGAACTAGATATGGCCGTGTGTGTAGGAAGCACAGTTTTTTTGTTCTGAGCAAGCTCACTGTTCGGACCCCATAGAAAACACAGTAGAGTAGAAGAGTGCTTTTTTCTCAAACGTAGAGTGTGTTTCTTTTAAGACGAGCTAGCTTTTGTTTCCCATTCCTAAATGGAGTGGAATCACATGCAGTTTCTGGTCCTACGAGCAAGTGTTGTTTTCTGGTAAGGAAAGTCACTATTGCGCTCCCATTGCCCTACACAAGGCAAATAGCCCTCCCGTCTGTTCCCAAAAAGTACAGGGTATTATACTGAAGAGGAGCTACTGTTCTTTTCAGGTTCCTAAGAAGAGTTGAACTAGATATAGCCCATGTGTTTAGGAAGCACAGTTCTTTTTTTCTCTGCACGCTCACTGTTCTGGCCCTACAGGAAGCACAGTAGAGTAGAAGAGTGCTCTTTTCTCAAAAGCAGAGTGTGTTTCTTGTAAAGCAAGCTAGAGTTTGTTTCCCAGTCCTAAATGGAGTTGAGTCACATGCAGTTTTTTGTTCTATGAGCAAGAGTTGTTTTCTGGTAAAACGAGGCACTATTGTGCTCCAATTGCCATTCACAGTGCAAATAGCACTGGCGTCTGTTCCCAGCAAGTACAGTGTATTGGACTGAAGAGGATCTACTGTTCTTGTCAGTTTCCTAAGCAGAGTTGAACTAGATATGGCCCGTGTGTGGGAAGCACAGTTCTTTTGTTCTGAGCAAGCTCACTGTTCGGACCCCATAGGAAACACAGTAGAGTAGAAGAGTGCTCTTTTCTCTAAAGCAGTGTGTTTCTTGTAAGGAGAGCTAGCGTTTGTTTCCCAGTCCTAAATGGAGTTGAATCACATGCAGTTTCTGGTCCTACGAGCAAGAGTTGTTTTCTGGTAAGGAAAGACATTATTGCGCTCCCATTGCCATACACAGTGCAAATAGTACATGCGTCTGTTCCCAGCAAGTACAGTGTATTGGACTGAAGAGGAGCTACTGTTCTTCTCAGTTTCCTAAGCAGAGTAGAACTAGATATGGCCCGTGTGTAGGAAGCACAGTTCTTTGTTCTGAGCAAGCTCATTGTTCTGGCCCTATAGGAAACACAGTAGAGTAGAAGAGTGCTCTTTTCTCTAAAGCAGAGTGTATTTCTGTAAGGTGAGCTAGCTTTTGTTTCCCAGTCCTAAATGGAGTTGAATCACATGCAGTTTCTGGTCCTACGATCAAGAGTTGTTTTATGGTAAGAAGAGTCACTATTGTGCTGCCATTGCCATACACAGGACAAATAGCACTGGCGTCTGTTCCCAGCACATACAGTGTATTGGAACGAAAAGGATCTACTGTTATTGTCAGGTTCCTAAGCAGAATTGAGCTACATATGGCCATGTGTGTAGGAAGCACAGTTCTTTTGTTCTGAGCAAGCTCACTGTTCAGACAGCATAGGAAACACAGTAGAGTAGAAGAGTGCTCTTTTCTCAAAAGCAGAGTGTGTTTTTGTAAGGCGAGCTAGCGTTTGTTTCCTAGTCCTAAATGGAGTTGAATCACATGCAGTTTCTGGTCCTACGAGCAAGAGTTGTTTTCTGGTAAGGAAAGTCACTATTGCGCACCCATTACCCTATACAAGGCAAATAGCACTTGAGTCTTTTCCCAGCCAGTACAGTGTATTGGAGTGAATAGGAGCTACTGTTCTTGTCAGTTTCCTAAGAAGAGTTGAACTAGATATGGTCCGTATGTGTAGGAAGCACAGTTCTTTTGTTCTGAGCAAGCTCACTGTTCGGACCCCATAGGAAACACAGTAGAGTAAAAGAGTGCTCTTTTCTCTAAAGCAGAGTGTGTTTTTGTAAGGCGACTAGCATTTGTTTCCCAGTCCTAAATGGAGTGGAATCACATGCAGTTTCTGGTCCTACGAGCAAGAGTTGTTTTCTGGTAAGGAAAGTCACTATTGCGCTCCCATTGCCATACACAGTGCAAATAGCCCTCACGTCTGTTCCCAGCAAGTACAGTGTATTGGACTGAAGAGGACCTACTGTTCTTCTCAGTTTCCTAAGCAGAGTTGAACTAGATATGGTCCGTGTGTGTAGGAAGCACAGCTCATTTTTTCTGAGCAAGCTCACTGTTCTGGCCCTATAGGAAACACAGTAGAGTAGAAGAGTGCTCTTTTCTCAAAAGCAGAGTGTGTTTCTTGTAAAGCGAGCTAGAGTTTGTTTCCCAGTCCTAAATTGAGATGAATCACATGCAGTTTCTGGTCCTACGAGCAAGAGTTGTTTTCTGGTAAGAAGAGTCACTATTGCGCTGCCATTGACATACACAGAACAAATAGCACTCGCATCTATTCCCAGCAAGTACAGTGTATTGGACTGAAGAGGATCTACTGTTCTTGTCAGGTTCCTAAGCAGACTTGAACTAGATATGGCCATGTGTGTAGGAAGCACAGTTTTTTTGTTCTGAGCAAGCTCACTGTTCGGAACACATAGGAAACACAGTAGAGTAGAAGAGTGCTCTTTTCTCTAAAGCAGTGTGTTTCTTGTAAGGCGAGCTAGCGTTTGTTTCCCAGTCCTAAATGGAGTTGAATCACATGCAGTTTCTGGTCCTATGAGCAAGAGTTGTTTTCTGGTAAGGAAAGTCACCATTGTGCTCCCATTGCCATACACAGTGCAAATAGCACATGCGTCTGTTCCCAGCAAGTACAGTGTATTGGACTGAAGAGGAGCTACTGTTCTTGTCAGTTTCCTAAGCAGAGTTGAACTAGTTATGGCCCTGTGTTGGAAGCACAGTTCTTTTTTTCTGAGCAAGCTCACTGTTCTGGCCCTATAGGAAACACAGTAGAGTAGAAGAGTGCTCTTTTCTCTAAAGCAGAGTGTGTTTCTTGTAAGGAGAGCTAGAGTTTGTTTCCCAGTCCTAAATGGAGTTGAATCACATGCAGTTTCTAGTCTTACGAGCAAGAGTTGTTTTATGGTAACAAGAGTCACTATTGCTATGCCATTGCCATACACAGGACAAATAGCACTGGCGTCTGTTCCCAGCAAGTACAGTGTATTGGACTGAAGAGGATCTACTGTTCTTGTCAGGTTCCTAAGCAGAATTGAACTAGATATGGCCGTGTGTGTAGGAAGCACAGTTTTTTTGTTCTGAGGAAGCTAACTGTTCAGAACACATAGGAAACAGAGTAGAGTAGAAGAGTGCTCTTTTCTCAAAAGCAGAGTGTGTTTCTTGGAAGTCGAGCTAGCGTTTGTTTTCCAGTCCTAAATGGAGTTGAGTCACATGCAGTTTTTTGTCCTATGAGCCAGAGTTGTTTTCTGGTAAGACAAGTCACTATTGTGCTCCAATTGCCATACACAGTGCAAATAGCACTCGCGTCTGTTCGCGGAGAGTACTGTGTATGGGACTGAAGAGGAGCTAGTGTTCTTGTCAGTTTCCTAAGCAGAGTTGAACTAGATATGGCCCGTGTGTGTAGGAAGCACAGTTCTTTTGTTCTGAGCAAGCTCACTGTTCAGACCCCATAGGAAACACAGTAGAGTAGAAGAGTGCTCTTTTCTCAAAAGCAGAGTGTGTTTCATGTAAGGCGAGCTAGCATTTGTTTCCCAGTCCTAAATGGAGTTGAATCACATGCAGTTTCTGGTCCTACGAGCAAGAGTTGTTTCCTGGAAAGGAAAGTCACTATTGCGCTCCCATTGCCATACACAGTACAAATAGCACTCGCGTCTGTTCCCAGCAAGTACAGTGTATCGGAATGAAGAGGAGCTACTGTTCCTGTCAGTTTCCTAAGCAGAGTTGAACTAGATATGGCTCGTGTGTAGGAAGTACAGTTCTTTGTTCTGAGCATTCTCACTGTTCTGGCCCTATAGGAAACACAGTAGAGTAGAAGAGTGCTCTTTTCTCTAAAGCAGAGTGTGTTTCTTGGAAGTCGAGCTAGCGTTTGTTTCCCAGTCCTAAATGGAGTTGAGTCACATGCAGTTTTTTGTCCAACGAGCAAGAGTTGTTTTCTGGTAAGACAAGTCACTATTGTGCTCCAATTGCCATACACAGTGCAAATATCACTCGCTTCTGTTCCTCACAAGTACAGTGTATCGGACTGAAGAGGAGCTACTGTTCTTGTCAGTTTCCTAAGCAGAGTTGAACTAGATATGGCCCGTGTGTGTAGGAAGCACAGTTCTTATGTTCTGAGCAAGCTCACTGTTCTGGCCCTATAGGAAACACAGTAGAGTAGAAGAGTGCTCTTTTCTCAAAAGCAGAGTGTGTTTCTTGTAAAGCGAGCTAGAGTTTGTTTCCCAGTCCTAAATGGAGTTGAATCACATGCAGTTTCTGGTCCTACAAACAAGAGTTGTTTTCTGGTAAGGAAAGTCACTATTGCGCTCCCATTGCCCTACACAAGGCAAATAGCACTCGCGTCTTTTCCCAGGAAGTACAGTGTATTGGACTGAATAGGAGCTACTATTCTTGTCAGTTTCCTAAGCAGAGTTGAACTAGATGTGGTCCGTGTGTGTATTAAGCACAGTTCTTTTATTCTGAGCAAGCTCACTGTTTGGACCCCATAGGAAACACAGTAGAGTAGAAGAGTGCTATTTTCTCTAAAGCAGAGTTTGTTTCTTGTAAGGCGAGCTAGCATTTTTTTCCCAGTCCTAAATGGAGTGGAATCACATGCAGTTTCTAGTCCTATGAGCAAGAGTTGTTTTCTGGTAAGGAAAGTCACTATTGCGCTCCCATTGACATACACAGTGCAAATAGCACATGCGCCTTTTGCCAGCAAGTACAGTGTATTGGACTGAAGAGGAGCTACTGTTCTTGTCAGTTTCCTAAGCAGAGTTGAACTAGATATGACCCGTGTGTGTAGGAAGCACAGTTCTTTTGTTCTGAGCAAGCTCACTGTTCGGACCTCATAGGAAACACAGTAGAGTAGAAGAGTGCTCTTTAATCAAAAGCAGAGTGTGTTTCATGTAAGGCGAGCTAGCATTTGTTTCCCAGTCCTAAATGGAGTTGAATCACATGCAGTTTCTGGTCCTATGAGCAAGAGTGGTTTTCTGGAAAGGAAAGTCACTATTGCGCTCCCATTGCCATACACAGTGCAAATAGCACTCGCGTCTGTTCCCAGCATGTACAGTGTATCGGACTGAAGAGGAGCTACTGTTCCTGTCAGTTTCCTAAGCAGAGTTGAACTAGATATGGCTCGTGTGCAGGAATCACAGTTCTTTGTTCTGAGCATTCTCACTGTTCTGGCCCTATAGGAAACACAGTAGAGTAGAAGAGTGCTCTTTTCTCTAAAGCAGAGTGTGTTTCTGTAAGGTGAGCTAGCTTTTGTTTCCCAGTCCTAAATGGAGTTGAATCACATGCAGTTTCTGGTCCTACGAGCAAGAGTTTTTTTATGGTAAGAAGAGTCACTATTGTGCTGCTATTGCCATACACAGGACAAATAGCACTGGCGTCTGTTCCCAGCACATACAGTGTATTGGACTGAAGAGGATCTACTGTTCTTGTCAGGTTCCTAAGCAGAATTGAACTAGATATGGCCATGTGTGTAGGAAGCACAGTTCTTTTGTTCTGAGCACGCTCAATGTTCGGACACCATAGGAAACACAGTAGAGTAGAAGAGTGCTCTTTTCTCAAAAGCAGAGTGTGTTTTTGTAAGGCGAGCTAGCGTTGTTTCCTTCTCCTAAATGGAGTTGAATCACATGCAGTTTCTGGTCCTACGAGCAAGAGTTGTTTTCTGGTAAGGAAAGTCACTATTGTGCTCCCATTGCCCTACACAAGGCAAATAGCACACGTGTCTTTTCCCAGCAAGTACAGTGTATTGGACTGATAAGAAGCTACTGGTCTTGTCAGTTTCCTAAGCAGAGTTGAACTAGATATGGTCCGTGTGTGTAGGAAGCACAGTTATTTTGTTCTGAGCAATCTCACTGTTTGGACCCCATAGGAAACACAGTAGAGTAGAAGAGTGCTCTTTTCTCTAAAGCAGAGTTTGTTTTTGTAAGGCGAGCTAGCATTTGTTTCCCAGTCCTAAATGGAGTGGAATCACATGCAGTTTCTGGTCCTACGAGCAAGAGTTGTTTTCTGGTAAGGAAAGTCACTATTGCGCTCCCATTGCCATACTCAGGGCAAATAGCCCTCCCGTCTGTTCCCAGCAAGTACATTGTATTGGACTGAAGAGGAGCTACTGTTCTTGTCAGTTTCCTAAGCAGAGTTGAACTAGATATGGTCCGTGTGTGTAGGAAGCACAGTTCTTTTTTTCTGAGCAAGCTCACTGTTCTGGCCCTATAGGAAACACAGTAGAGTAGAAGAGTGCTCTTTTCTCAAAAGCAGAGTGTGTTTCTTGTAAAGCGAGCTAGAGTTTGTTTCCCAGTCCTAAATGGAGATGAATCACATGCAGTTTCTGGTCCTACGAGCAAGAGTTGTTTTCTGGTAAGAAGAGTCACTATTGCGCTGCCAGTGACATACACAGGACAAATAGCACATGCGTCTGTTCCCAGCAAGTACAGTGTATTGGACTGAAGAGGATCTACTGTTCTTGTCAGGTTCCTAAGCAGACTTGAACTAGATATGGCCGTGTGTGTAGGAAGCACAGTTTTTTTGTTCTGAGCAAGCTCACTGTTCGGAACACATAGGAAACACAGTAGAGTAGAAGAGTGCTCTTTTCTCAAAAGCAGAGTGTGTTTCTTGGAAGTCGAGCTAGCGTTTGTTTCCCAGTCCTAAATGGAGTTGAGTCACATGCAGTTTTTTGTCCAACGAGCAAGAGTTGTTTTCTGGTAAGACAAGTCACTATTGGGCTCCAATTGCCATACACAGTGCAAATATCACTCGCTTCTGTTCCCCACAAGTACAGAGTATCGGACTGAAGAGGAGCTACTGTTCTTGTCAGTTTCCTAAGCAGAGTTGAACTAGATATGGCCCGTGTGTGTAGGAAGCACAGTTCTTTTGTTCTGAGCAAGCTCACTGTTTGGACCCCATAGGAAACACAGTAGAGTAGAAGAGTGCTATTTTCTCTAAAGCAGAGTGTGTTTCTTGTAAGGCGAGCTAGCATTTGTTTCCCAGTCCTAAATGGAGTGGAATCACATGCAGTTTCTAGTCCTACGAGCAAGAGTTGTTTTCTGGTAAGGAAAGTCACGATTGCGCTCCCATTGGCATACACAGTGCAAATAGCACATGCGTCTGTTCCCAGCAAGTACAGTGTATTGGACTGAAGAGGAGCTACTGTTCTTGTCAGTTTCTCAAGCAGAGTTGAACTAGATATGGTCCGTGTGTGTAGGAAGCACAGTTCTTTTGTTCTGAGCAAGCTCACTGTTTGGACCCCATAGGAAACACAGTAGAGTAGAAGAGTGCTCTTTTCTCAAAAGCAGAGTGTGTTTCTTGTAAGGCGACCTAGCGTTTGCTTCCCAGTCCTAAATGGAGTGGAATCACATGCAGTTTCTGGTCCTACGAGCAAGAGTTGTTTTCTGGTAAGGAAAGTCACTATTGCGCTCCCAATGCCATACTCAGTGCAAATAGCACTTGCATCTGTTCCCAGCAAGTACAGTGTATGGAACTGAAGAGGAGCTACTGTTCTTGTCAGTTTCCTAAGCAGAGTTGAACTAGATATGGCCCGTGTGTGTAGGAAGCACAGTTCTTTTGTTCTGAGCAAGCTCACTGTTCTGGCCCTATAGGAAACACAGTAGAGTAGAAGAGTGCTCTTTTCTCTAAAGCAGAGTGTGTTTCTTGTAAGGCGAGCTAGCGTTTGTTTCCCAGTCCTAAATGGAGTTGAATCACATGGAGTTTCTACTCTTACAAGCAAGAGTTGTTTTATGGTAACAAGAGTCACTATTGCTCTGCCATTGCCATACACAGGACAAAGAGCACTGGCGTCTGTTCCCAGCAAGTACAGTGTAATGGACTGAAGAGGATCTACTGTTCTTGTCAGGTTCCTAAGCAGAATTGAACTAGATATGGCCGTGTGTATAGGAAGCACAGTTTTTTTGTTCTGAGGAAGCTCACTGTTCGGAACACATAGGAAACACAGTAGAGTAGAAGAGTCCTCTTTTCTCAAAAGCAGAGTGTGTTACTTGGAAGTCGAGCTAGCGTTTGTTTCCCAGTCCTAAATGGAGTTGAGTCACATGCAGGTTTTGTCCTACGAGCAAGAGTTGTTTTCTGGTAAGACAAGTCACTATTGTGCTCCAATTGCCGTACACAGTGCCAATAGCACTCACGTCTGTTCCCCGAAAGTACAGTGTATTGGACTGAAGAGGAGCTAGTGTTCTTGTCAGTTTCCTAAGCAGAGTTGAACTAGATATGGTCCGTGTGTGTAGGAAGCACAGTTCTTTTGTTCTGAGCAAGCTCACTGTTCGGACCCCATAGGAAACACAGTAGAGTAGAAGAGTGCTCTTTTCTCAAAAGCAAAGTGTGTTTCTTGTAAAGCGAGCTAGAGTTTGTTTCCCAGTCCTAAATGGAGTTGAATCACATGCAGTTTCTGGTCCTACGTGCAAGAGTTGTTTTCTGGTAAGAAGAGTCACTATTGCGCTGTCATTGACATACACAGGACAAATTGCACTGGCGTCTGTTCATAGCAAGTACAGTGTATTGGAATGAAGAGGATCTACTGTTCTTGTCAGGTTCCTAAGCTACTTGAACTAGATATGGCCGTGTGTGTAGGAAGCACAGTTTTTTTGTTCTGAGCAAGCTCACTGTTCGGAACACATAGGAAACACAGTAGAGTAGAAGAGTGCTCTTTTCTCAAAAGCAGAGTGTGTTTCTTGGAAGTCGAGCTAGCGTTTGTTTCCCAGTCCTAAATGGAGTTGAGTCACATGCAGTTTTTTGTCCAACGAGCAAGAGTTGTTTTCTGGTAAGACAAGTCACTATTTTGCTCCAATTGCAATACACAGTGCAAATATCACTCGCTTCTGTTCCCCACAAGTACAGATTATCGGACTGAAGAGGAGCTACTGTTCTTGTCAGTTTCCTAAGCAGAGTTGAACTAGATATGGCCCGTGTGTCTAGGAAGCACAGTTCTTATGTTCTGAGCAAGCTCACTGTTCTGGCCCTATAGGAAACACAGTAGAGTAGAAGAGTGCTCTTTTCTCAAAAGCAGAGTGTGTTTCTTGTAAAGCGAGCTAGAGTTTGTTTCCCAGTCGTAAATGGAGTTGAATCACATGCAGTTTCTGGTCCTACGAAGAAGAGTTGTTTTCTGGTAAGGAAAGTCACTATTGCGCTCCCATTGCCCTACACAAGGCAAATAGCACTCGCGTCTTTTCCCAGCAAGTACAGAGTATTGGACTGAATAGGAGCTACTGTTCTTGTCAGTTTCCTAAGCAGAGTTGAACTAGATGTGGTCCGTGTGTGTATTAAGCACAGTTCTTTTGTTCTGAGCAAGCTCACTGTTTGGACCCCATAGGAAACACAGTAGAGTAGAAGAGTGCTCTTTTCTCAAAAGCAGAGTGTGTTTCTTGTAAGGCGACCTAGCGTTTGCTTCCCAGTCCTAAATGGAGTGGAATCACATGCAGTTTCTGGTCCTACGAGCAAGAGTTGTTTTCTGGTAAGGAAAGTCACTATTGCGCTCCCAATGCCATACTCAGTGCAAATAGCACTTGCATCTGTTCCCAGCAAGTACAGTGTATGGAACTGAAGAGGAGCTACTGTTCTTGTCAGTTTCCTAAGCAGAGTTGAACTAGATATGGCCCGTGTGTGTAGGAAGCACAGTTCTTTTGTTCTGAGCAAGCTCACTGTTCTGGCCCTATTGGAAACACAGTAGAGTAGAAGAGTGCTCTTTTCTCTAAAGCAGAGTGTGTTTCTTGTAAGGCGAGCTAGCGTTTGTTTCCCAGTCCTAAATGGAGTTGAATCACATGGAGTTTTCTACTCTTACAAGCAAGAGTTGTTTATATGGTAACAAGAGTCACTATTGCTCTGCCATTGCCATACACAGGACAAAGAGCACTGGCGTCTGTTCCCAGCAAGTACAGTGTAATGGACTGAAGAGGATCTACTGTTCTTGTCAGGTTCCTAAGCAGAATTGAACTAGATATGGCCGTGTGTATAGGAAGCACAGTTTTTTTGTTCTGAGGAAGCTCACTGTTCGGAACACATAGGAAACACAGTAGAGTAGAAGAGTCCTCTTTTCTCAAAAGCAGAGTGTGTTTCATGTAAGGCGAGCTAGCATTTGTTTCCCAGTCCTAAATGGAGTTGAATCACATGCAGTTTCTGGTCCTACAAGCAAGAGTTGTTTCCTGGAAAGGAAGTCACTATTGCGCTTCCATTGCCATACACAGTGCAAATAGCACTCGCGTCTGTTCCCAGCAAGTACAGTGTATCGGACTGAAGAGGAGCTACTGTTCCTGTCAGTTTCCTAAGCAGAGTTGACACTAGATATGGCTCGTGTGTAGGAAGTACAGTTCTTTGTTCTGAGCATTCTCACTGTTCTGGCCCTATAGGAAACACAGTAGAGTAGAAGAGTGCTCTTTTCTCTAAAGCAGAGTGTGTTTCTGTAAGGTGAGCTAGCTTTTGTTTCCCAGTCCTAAATGGAGTGGAATCACAAGCAGTTTCTGGTCCTATGAGCAAGAGTTGTTTTCTGGTAAGGAAAGTCACTATTGCGCTCCCATTGCCATACTCAGTGCATATAGCCCTCCCGTCTGTTCCCAGCAAGTACAGTGTATTGGACTGAAGAGGAGCTACTGTTCTTCTCAGTTTCCTAAGCAGAGTTGAACTAGATATGGTCCGTGTGTGTAGGAAGCACAGTTCTTTTTTTCTGAGCAAGCTCACTGTTCTGGCCCTATAGGAAACACAGTAGAGTAGAAGAGTGCTCTTTTCTCAAAAGCAGAGTGTGTTTCTTGTAAAGCGAGCTAGAGTTTGTTTCCCAGTCCTAAATGGAGATGAATCACATGCAGTTTCTGGTCCTACGAGCAAGAGTTGTTTTCTGGTAAGAAGAGTCACTATTGCGCTGCCATTGACATACACAGGACAAATAGCACTCGCGTCTGTTCCCAGCAAGTACAGTGTATTGGACTGAAGAGGATCTACTGTTCTTGTCAGGTTCCTAAGCAGACTTGAACTAGATATGGCCGTGTGTGTAGGAAGCACAGTTTTTTTGTTCTGAGCTAGCTCACTGTTCGGAACAAATAGGAAACACAGTAGAGTAGAAGAGTGCTCTTTTCTCAAAAGCAGAGTGTGTTTCTTGGAAGTCGAGCTAGCGTTTGTTTCCCAGTCCTAAATGGAGTTGAGTCACATGCAGTTTTTTGTCCAACGAGCAAGAGTTGTTTTCTGGTAAGACAAGTCACTATTGTGCTCCAATTGCCATACACAGTGCAAATATCACTCGCTTCTGTTCCTCACAAGTACAGTGTATCGGACTGAAGAGGAGCTACTGTTCTTGTCAGTTTCCTAAGCAGAGTTGAACTAGATAAGGCCCGTGTGTGTAGGAAGCACAGTTCTTATGTTCTGAGCAAGCTCACTGTTCTGGCCCTATAGGAAACACAGTAGAGTAGAAGAGTGCTCTTTTCTCAAAAGCAGAGTGTGTTTCTTGTAAAGCGAGCTAGAGTTTGTTTCCCAGTCCTAAATGGAGTTGAATCACATGCAGTTTCTGGTCCTACGAACAAGAGTTGTTTTCTGGTAAGGAAAGTCACTATTGCGCTCCCATTGCCCTACACAAGGCAAATAGCACTCGCGTCTTTTCCCAGGAAGTACAGTGTATTGGACTGAATAGGAGCTACTATTCTTGTCAGTTTCCTAAGCAGAGTTGAACTAGATGTGGTCCGTGTGTGTATTAAGCACAGTTCTTTTATTCTGAGCAAGCTCACTGTTTGGACCCCATAGGAAACACAGTAGAGTAGAAGAGTGCTATTTTCTCTAAAGCAGAGTTTGTTTCTTGTAAGGCGAGCTAGCATTTTTTTCCCAGTCCTAAATGGAGTGGAATCACATGCAGTTTCTAGTCCTATGAGCAAAAGTTGTTTTCTGGTAAGGAAAGTCACTATTGCGCTCCCATTGACATACACAGTGCAAATAGCACATGCGCCTTTTGCCAGCAAGTACAGTGTATTGGACTGAAGAGGAGCTACTGTTCTTGTCAGTTTCCTAAGCAGAGTTGAACTAGATATGACCCGTGTGTGTAGGAAGCACAGTTCTTTTGTTCTGAGCAAGCTCACTGTTCGGACCTCATAGGAAACACAGTAGAGTAGAAGAGTGCTCTTTAATCAAAAGCAGAGTGTGTTTCATGTAAGGCGAGCTAGCATTTGTTTCCCAGTCCTAAATGGAGTTGAATCACATGCAGTTTCTGGTCCTATGAGCAAGAGTGGTTTTCTGGAAAGGAAAGTCACTATTGCGCTCCCATTGCCATACACAGTGCAAATAGCACTCTCGTCTGTTCCCAGCAAGTACAGTGTATCGGACTGAAGAGGAGCTACTGTTCCTGTCAGTTTCCTAAGCAGAGTTGAACTAGATATGGCTCGTGTGCAGGAATCACAGTTCTTTGTTCTGAGCATTCTCACTGTTCTGGCCCTATAGGAAACACAGTAGAGTAGAAGAGTGCTCTTTTCTCTAAAGCAGAGTGTGTTTCTGTAAGGGTGAGCTAGCTTTTGTTTCCCAGTCCTAAATGGAGTTGAATCACATGCAGTTTCTGGTCCTACGAGCAAGAGTTTTTTTATGGTAAGAAGAGTCACTATTGTGCTGCCATTGCCATACACAGGACAAATAGCACTGGCGGTCTGTTCCCAGCACATACAGTGTATTGGACTGAAGAGTATCTACTGTTCTTGTCAGGTTCCTAAGCAGAATTGAACTAGATATGGCCATGTGTGTAGGAAGCACAGTTCTTTTGTTCTGAGCAATCTCAATGTTCGGACACCATAGGAAACACAGAAGAGTAGAAGAGTGCTCTTTTCTCAAAAGCAGAGTGAGTTTTTGTAAGGCGAGCTAGCGTTTGTTTCCTTCTCCTAAATGGAGTTGAATCACATGCAGTTTCTGGTCCTACTAGCAAGAGTTGTTTTCTGGTAAGGAAAGTCACTATTGCAGCTCCCATTGCCCTACACAAGGCAAATAGCACACGCGTCTTTTCCCAGCAAGTACAGTGTATTCGACTGAATAGAAGCTACTGTTCTTGTCAGTTTCCTAAGCAGAGTTGAACTAGATATGGTCCGTGTGTTTAGGAAGCACAGTTATTTTGTTCTGAGCAAGCTCACTGTTTGGACCCCATAGGAAACACAGTAGAGTAGAAGAGTGCTCTTTTCTCTAAAGCAGAGTTTGTTTTTGTAAGGCGAGCTAGCATTTGTTTCCCAGTCCTAAATGGAGTGGAATCACATGCAGTTTCTGGTCCTACGAGCAAGAGTTGTTTTCTGCTAAGGAAAGTCACTATTGCGCTCCCATTGCCATACTCAGTGCAAATAGCCCTCCCGTCTGTTCCCAGCAAATACAGTGTATTGGACTGAAGAGGAGCTACTGTTCTTTTCAGTTTCCTAAGCAGAGTTGAACTAGATATGGTCTGTGTGTGTAGGAAGCACAGTTCTTTTTTTCTGAGCAACCTCACTGTTCTGGCCCTATAAGAAACACAGTAGAGTAGAAGAGTGCTCTTTTCTCAAAAGCAGAGTGTGTTTCTTGTAAAGCGAGCTAGAGTTTTTTTTCCCAGTCCTAAATGGAGATGAATCACATGCAGTTTCTGGTACTACGAGCAAGAGTTGTTTTCTGGTAAGAAGAGTCACTATTGCACTGCCATTGACATACACAGGACAAATAGCACTCGCGTCTGTTCCCAGCAAGTACAGTGTATTGGACTGAATAGGATCTACTGTTCTTGTCAGGTTCCTAAGCAGACTTGAACTAGATATGGCCGTGTGTGTAGGAAGCATACTTTTTTGTTCTGAGCAAGCTCACTGTTCGGAACACATAGGAAACACAGTAGAGTAGAAGAGTGCTCTTTTCTCAAAAGCAGAGTGTGTTTCTTGGACGTCGAGCTAGCGTTTGTTTCTCAGTCCTAAATGGAGTTGAGTCACATGCAGTTTTTTGTCCAAGGAGCAAGAGTTGTTTTCTGGTAAGACAAGTCACTATTGTGCTCCAATTGCCATACACAGTGCAAATATCACTCGCTTCTGTTCCCCACAAGTACAGAGGATCGGATTGAAGAGGAGCTACTGTTCCTGTCAGTTTCCTAAGCAGAGTTGAACTAGATATGGCTCGTGTGCAGGAATCACAGTTCTTTGTTCTGAGCATTCTCACTGTTCTGGCCCTATAGGAAACACAGTAGAGTAAAAGAGTGCTCTTTTCTCTAAAGCAGAGTGTGTTTCTGTAAGGTGAGCAAGCTTTTGTTTCCCAGTCCTAAATGGAGTTGAATCACATGCAGTTTCTGGTCCTATGAGCAAGAGTTTTTTTATGGTAAGAAGAGTCACTATTGTGCTGCCATTGCCATACTCAGGACAAATAGCACTGGCGTCTGTTCCCAGCACATACAGTGTATTGGACTGAAGAGGATCTACTGTTCTTGTCAGGTTCCTAAGCAGAATTGAACTAGATATGGCCATGTGTGTAGGAAGCACAGATCTTTTGTTCTGAGCACGCTCAATGTTCGGACACCATAGGAAACACAGTAGAGTAGAAGAGTGCTCTTTTCTCAAAAGCAGAGTGTGTTTTTGTAAGGCGAGCTAGCGTTGTTTCCTAGTCCTAAATGGAGTTGAATCACATGCAGTTTCTGGTCCTACGAGCAAGAGTTGTTTTCTGGTAAGGAAAGTCACTATTGCGCTCCCATTGCCCTACACAAGGCAAATAGCACAGGTGTCTTTTCCCAGCAAGTACAGTGTATTGGACTGATAAGAAGCTACTGGTCTTGTCAGTTTCCTAAGCAGAGTTGAACTAGATATGGTCCGTGTGTGTAGGAAGCACAGTTATTTTGTTGTGAGCAAGCTCACTGTTTGGACCCCATAGGAAACACAGTAGAGTAGAAGAGTGCTCTTTTCTCTAAAGCAGAGTTTGTTTTTGTAAGGCGAGCTAGCATTTGTTTCCCAGTCCTAAATGGAGTGGAATCACATGCAGTTTCTGGTCCTACGAGCAAGAGTTGTTTTCTGGTAAGGAAAGTCACTATTGCGCTCCCATTGCCATACTCAGTGCAAATAGCCCTCCCGTCTGTTCCCAGCAAGTACAGTGTATTCGACTGAAGAGGAGCTACTGTTCTTCTCAGTTTCCTAAGCAGAGTTGAACTAGATATGGTCTGTGTGTGTAGGAAGCACAGTTCTTTTTTTCTGAGCAAGCTCACTGTTCTGGCCCTATAGGAAACACAGTAGAGTAGAAGAGTGCTCTTTTCTCAAAAGCAGAGTGTGTTTCTTGTAAAGCGAGCTAGAGTTTGTTTCCCAGTCCTAAATGGAGATGAATCACATGCAGTTTCTGGTCCTACAAGCAAGAGTTGTTTTCTGGTAAGAAGAGTCACTATTGCGCTGCCATTGACATACACAGGACAAATAGCACTCGCGTCTGTTCCCAGCAAGTACAGTGTATTGTACTGAATAGGATCTACTGTTCTTGTCAGGTTCCTAAGCAGACTTGAACTAGATATGGCCGTGTGTGTAGGAAGCACAGTTTTTTTGTTCTGAGCAAGCTCACTGTTCGGAACACATAGGAAACACAGTAGAGTAGAAGAGTGCTCTTTTCTCAAAAGCAGAGTGTGTTTCTTGGAAGTCGAGCTAGCGTTTGTTTCCCAGTCCTAAATGGAGTTGAGTCACATGCAGTTTTTTGTCCAACGAGCAAGAGTTGTTTTCTGGTAAGACAAGTCACTATTGTGCTCCAATTGCCATACACAGTGCAAATATCACTCGCTTCTGTTCCCCACAAGTACAGTGTATCGGACTGAAGAGGAGCTACTGTTCTTGTCAGTTTCCTAAGCAGAGTTGAACTAGATATGGCCCGTGTGTGTAGGAAGCACAGTTCTTTTGTTCTGAGCAAGCTCACTGTTTGGACCCCATAGGAAACACAGTAGAGTAGAAGAGTGCTATTTTCTCTAAAGCAGAGTGTGTTTCTTGTAAGGCGAGCTAGCATTTGTTTCCCAGTCCTAAATGGAGTGGAATTACATGCAGTTTCTAGTCCTACGAGCAAGAGTTGTTTTCTGGTAAGGAAAGTCACTATTGCGCTCCCATTGGCATACACAGTGCAAATAGCACATGCGTCTGTTCCCAGCAAGTACAGTGTATTGGACTGAAGAGGAGCTACTGTTCTTGTCAGTTTCCTAAGCAGAGTTGAACTAGATATGGTCCGTGTGTGTAGGAAGCACAGTTCTTTTGTTCTGAGCAAGCTCACTGTTTGGACCCCATAGGAAACACAGTAGAGTAGAAGAGTGCTCTTTTCTCAAAAGCAGAGTGTGTTTCTTGTAAGGCGAACTAGCGTTTGCTTCCCAGTCCTAAATGGAGTGGAATCACATGCAGTTTCTGGTCCTACGAGCAAGAGTTGTTTTCTGGTAAGGAAAGTCACTATTGTGCTCCCAATGCCATACTCAGTGCAAATAGCACTTGCATCTGTTCCCAGCAAGTACAGTGTATGGAACTGAAGAGGAGCTACTGTTCTTGTCAGTTTCCTAAGCAGAGTTGAACTAGATATGGCCCGTGTGTGTAGGAAGCACAGTTCTTTTGTTCTGAGCAAGCTCACTGTTCTGGCCCTATTGGAAACACAGTAGAGTAGAAGAGTGCTCTTTTCTCTAAAGCAGAGTGTGTTTCTTGTAAGGCGAGCTAGCGTTTGTTTCCCAGTCCTAAATGGAGTGGAATCACATGAAGTTTCTAGTCCTATGAGCAAGAGTTGTTTTCTGGAAAGGAAAGTCACTATTGTGCTCCCTTTGGCATACACAGTGCAAATAGCACATGCGTCTGTTCCCAGCAAGTACAGTGTATTGGACCGAAGAGGAGCTACTGTTCTTGTCAGTTTCCTAAGCAGAGTTGAACTAGATATGGTCCGTGTGTGTAGGAAACACAGTTCTTTTTTTCTGAGCAAGCTCACTGTTCTGGCCCTATAGGAAACACAGTAGAGTAGAAGAGTGCTCTTTTCTCAAAAGCAGAGTGTGTTTCTTGTAAGTCGAGCTAGCATTTGCTTCCCAGTCCTAAATGGAGTGGAATCACATGCAGTTTCTGGTCCTACGAGCAAGAGTTTTTTTCTGGTAAGGAAAGTCACTATTGCGCTCCCATTGCCATGCACAGTGCAAATAGCACTCGCGTCTGTTCCCAGCAAGTACAGTGTATCGGACTGAAGAGGATCTACTGTTCTTGTCAGGTTCCTAAGCAGAATTGAACTAGTTATGGCCGTGTGTGTAGGAAGCACAGTCCTTTTGTTCTGAGCAAGCTCATTTTTCAGACCCAAAAGGAAACACAGTAGAGTAGAAGAGTGCTCTTTTTTCAAAAGCAGAGTGTGTTTCTCGTAAGGCGAGCTAGCATTTGTTTCCCAGTCTTAAATGGAGTTGAGTCACATGCAGTTTTTTGTCCTACGAGCAAGAGTTGTTTTCTGGTAAGACGAGTCACTATTGTGCTCCAATTGCCATACACAGTGCAAATAGCACTCGCGTCTGTTTGCCGACAGTACAGTGTCTTGGACTGAAAAGGGGCTACTGTTCTTCTCAGTTTCCTAAGCAGAGTTGAACTAGATATGGCCGGTGTGTGTAGGAAGCACAGTTCTTTTGTTCTGAGCAAGCTCACTGTTCGGACCATATAGGAAGCACAGTAGAGTAGAAGAGTGCTCTATTCTCAAAAGCAGAGTGTGTTTCATGTAAGGCGAGGTTGCATTTGTATCCCAGTCATAAATGGAGTTGAATCACATGCAGTTTCTGGTTCTATGAGCAATAGTTGTTTTCTGGTAAGGAAAGTCACTATTGCGCTCCCATTGCTATACTCAGTGCAAATAGCCCACCCGTCTGTTCCCAGCAAGTACAGTGTAATGGACTGAAGAGGAGCTACTGTTCTTCTCAGATTCCTAAGCAGAGTTGAACTAGATATGGTCCGTGTGTGTAGGAAGCACAGTTCTTTTTTTCTGAGCAAGCTCACTGTTCTGGCCCTATAGGAAACACAGTAGAGTAGAAGAGTGCTCTTTTCTCAAAAGCAGAGTGTGTTTTTGTAAAGAGAGCTAGTGTTTGTTTCCTAGTCCTAAATGGAGTTGAATCACATGCAGTTTCTGGTCCTACGAGCAAGAGTTGTTTTCTGGTAAGGAAAGTCACTATTGCGCTCCCATTACTCTACACAAGGCAAATAGCACTCGCGTCTTTTCCCAGCAAGTACAGTGTAATGGAGTGAATAGGAGCTACTGTTCTTGTCAGTTTCCTAAGCAGAGTTGAACTAGATATGGTCCGTATGTGTAGGAAGTACAGTTCTTTTGTTCTGAGCAAGCTCACTGTTTGGATCCCATTGGAAACACAGTAGAGTAAAAGAGTGCTCTTTTCTCTAAAGCAGAGTGTGTTTTTGTAAGGCGAGCTAGCATTTGTTTCCCAGTCCTAAATGGAGTGGAATCACATGCAGATTGTGATCCTACGAGCAAGAGTTGTTTTCTGGTAAGGAAAGTCACTATTGCGCTCCCATTGCCATACTCAGTGCAAATAGCCCACACGTCTGTTCCCAGCAAGTACAGTGTATTGGACTGAAGAGGAGCTACTGTTCTTCTCAGTTTCCTAAGCAGAGTTGAACTAGATATGGTCCGTGTGTGTAGGAAGCACAGTTCTTTTTTTCTGAGCAAGCTCACTGTTCTGGCCCTATAGGAAACACAGTAGAGTAGAAGAGTGCTCTTTTCTCAAAAGCAGAGTGTGTTTCTTGTAAAGCGAGCTAGAGTTTGTTTCCCAGTCCTAAATGGAGTTGAATCACATCCAGTTTCTGGTCCTATGAGCAAGAGTTGTTTTCTGGTAAGGAAAGTCACCATTGCGCTCCCATTGCCATACACAGTACAAATAGCACATGTGTCTGTTCCCAGCAAGTACAGTGTATTGGACTGAAGAGGAGCTACTGTTCTTCTCAGATTCCTAAGCAGAGTTGAACTAGATATGGCCCGTGTGTCTAGGAAGCACAGTTCTTATGTTCTGAGCAAGCTCACTGTTCTGGCCCTATAGGAAACACAGTAGAGTAGAAGAGTGCTCTTTTCTCAAAAGCAGAGTGTGTTTCTTGTAAGGCAAGCTAGCGTTTGTTTCCTAGTCCTAAATGGAGTTGAATCACATGAAGTTTCAGGTCCTAAGAACAAGAGTTGTTTTCTGGTAAGGAAAGTCACATTGCGCTCCCTTTGCCATACACTGTGCAAATAGCACTCGCGTCTGTTCCCAGCAAGTACAGTGTATTGGACTGAAGAGGATCTACTGTTCTTGTCAGTTTCCTTAGCAGAGTTGAACTAGATATGGCCGTGTGTGTAGGAAGCACAGTTTTTTTGTTCTGAGCAAGCTCACTGTTCGGACCCCATAGAAAACACAGTAGAGTAGAAGAGTGCTTTTTTCTCAAACGTAGAGTGTGTTTCTTTTAAGACGAGCTAGCTTTTGTTTCCCTTTCCTAAATGGAGTGGAATCACATGCAGTTTCTGGTCCTACGAGCAAGTGTTGTTTTCTGGTAAGGAAAGTCACTATTGCGCTCCCATTGCCCTACACAAGGCAAATAGCCCTCCCGTCTGTTCCCAAAAAGTACAGGGTATTATACTGAAGAGGAGCTACTGTTCTTTTCAGGTTCCTAAGAAGAGTTGAACTAGATATAGCCCATGTGTTTAGGAAGCACAGTTCTTTTTTTCTCTGCACGCTCACTGTTCTGGCCCTACAGGAAGCACAGTAGAGTAGAAGAGTGCTCTTTTCTCAAAAGCAGAGTGTGTTTCTTGTAAAGCAAGCTAGAGTTTGTTTCCCAGTCCTAAATGGAGTTGAGTCACATGCAGTTTTTTGTTCTATGAGCAAGAGTTGTTTTCTGGTAAAACGAGGCACTATTGTGCTCCAATTGCCATTCACAGTGCAAATAGCACTGGCGTCTGTTCCCAGCAAGTACAGTGTATTGGACTGAAGAGGATCTACTGTTCTTGTCAGTTTCCTAAGCAGAGTTGAACTAGATATGGCCCGTGTGTGGGAAGCACAGTTCTTTTGTTCTGAGCAAGCTCACTGTTCGGACCCCATAGGAAACACAGTAGAGTAGAAGAGTGCTCTTTTCTCTAAAGCAGTGTGTTTCTTGTAAGGAGAGCTAGCGTTTGTTTCCCAGTCCTAAATGGAGTTGAATCACATGCAGTTTCTGGTCCTACGAGCAAGAGTTGTTTTCTGGTAAGGAAAGACATTATTGCGCTCCCATTGCCATACACAGTGCAAATAGTACATGCGTCTGTTCCCAGCAAGTACAGTGTATTGGACTGAAGAGGAGCTACTGTTCTTCTCAGTTTCCTAAGCAGAGTAGAACTAGATATGGCCCGTGTGTAGGAAGCACAGTTCTTTGTTCTGAGCAAGCTCATTGTTCTGGCCCTATAGGAAACACAGTAGAGTAGAAGAGTGCTCTTTTCTCTAAAGCAGAGTGTATTTCTGTAAGGTGAGCTAGCTTTTGTTTCCCAGTCCTAAATGGAGTTGAATCACATGCAGTTTCTGGTCCTACGATCAAGAGTTGTTTTATGGTAAGAAGAGTCACTATTGTGCTGCCATTGCCATACACAGGACAAATAGCACTGGCGTCTGTTCCCAGCACATACAGTGTATTGGAACGAAAAGGATCTACTGTTATTGTCAGGTTCCTAAGCAGAATTGAGCTACATATGGCCATGTGTGTAGGAAGCACAGTTCTTTTGTTCTGAGCAAGCTCACTGTTCAGACAGCATAGGAAACACAGTAGAGTAGAAGAGTGCTCTTTTCTCAAAAGCAGAGTGTGTTTTTGTAAGGCGAGCTAGCGTTTGTTTCCTAGTCCTAAATGGAGTTGAATCACATGCAGTTTCTGGTCCTACGAGCAAGAGTTGTTTTCTGGTAAGGAAAGTCACTATTGCGCACCCATTACCCTATACAAGGCAAATAGCACTTGAGTCTTTTCCCAGCCAGTACAGTGTATTGGAGTGAATAGGAGCTACTGTTCTTGTCAGTTTCCTAAGAAGAGTTGAACTAGATATGGTCCGTATGTGTAGGAAGCACAGTTCTTTTGTTCTGAGCAAGCTCACTGTTCGGACCCCATAGGAAACACAGTAGAGTAAAAGAGTGCTCTTTTCTCTAAAGCAGAGTGTGTTTTTGTAAGGCGACTAGCATTTGTTTCCCAGTCCTAAATGGAGTGGAATCACATGCAGTTTCTGGTCCTACGAGCAAGAGTTGTTTTCTGGTAAGGAAAGTCACTATTGCGCTCCCATTGCCATACACAGTGCAAATAGCCCTCACGTCTGTTCCCAGCAAGTACAGTGTATTGGACTGAAGAGGACCTACTGTTCTTCTCAGTTTCCTAAGCAGAGTTGAACTAGATATGGTCCGTGTGTGTAGGAAGCACAGCTCATTTTTTCTGAGCAAGCTCACTGTTCTGGCCCTATAGGAAACACAGTAGAGTAGAAGAGTGCTCTTTTCTCAAAAGCAGAGTGTGTTTCTTGTAAAGCGAGCTAGAGTTTGTTTCCCAGTCCTAAATTGAGATGAATCACATGCAGTTTCTGGTCCTACGAGCAAGAGTTGTTTTCTGGTAAGAAGAGTCACTATTGCGCTGCCATTGACATACACAGAACAAATAGCACTCGCATCTATTCCCAGCAAGTACAGTGTATTGGACTGAAGAGGATCTACTGTTCTTGTCAGGTTCCTAAGCAGACTTGAACTAGATATGGCCATGTGTGTAGGAAGCACAGTTTTTTTGTTCTGAGCAAGCTCACTGTTCGGAACACATAGGAAACACAGTAGAGTAGAAGAGTGCTCTTTTCTCTAAAGCAGTGTGTTTCTTGTAAGGCGAGCTAGCGTTTGTTTCCCAGTCCTAAATGGAGTTGAATCACATGCAGTTTCTGGTCCTATGAGCAAGAGTTGTTTTCTGGTAAGGAAAGTCACCATTGTGCTCCCATTGCCATACACAGTGCAAATAGCACATGCGTCTGTTCCCAGCAAGTACAGTGTATTGGACTGAAGAGGAGCTACTGTTCTTGTCAGTTTCCTAAGCAGAGTTGAACTAGTTATGGCCCTGTGTTGGAAGCACAGTTCTTTTTTTCTGAGCAAGCTCACTGTTCTGGCCCTATAGGAAACACAGTAGAGTAGAAGAGTGCTCTTTTCTCTAAAGCAGAGTGTGTTTCTTGTAAGGAGAGCTAGAGTTTGTTTCCCAGTCCTAAATGGAGTTGAATCACATGCAGTTTCTAGTCTTACGAGCAAGAGTTGTTTTATGGTAACAAGAGTCACTATTGCTATGCCATTGCCATACACAGGACAAATAGCACTGGCGTCTGTTCCCAGCAAGTACAGTGTATTGGACTGAAGAGGATCTACTGTTCTTGTCAGGTTCCTAAGCAGAATTGAACTAGATATGGCCGTGTGTGTAGGAAGCACAGTTTTTTTGTTCTGAGGAAGCTAACTGTTCAGAACACATAGGAAACAGAGTAGAGTAGAAGAGTGCTCTTTTCTCAAAAGCAGAGTGTGTTTCTTGGAAGTCGAGCTAGCGTTTGTTTTCCAGTCCTAAATGGAGTTGAGTCACATGCAGTTTTTTGTCCTATGAGCCAGAGTTGTTTTCTGGTAAGACAAGTCACTATTGTGCTCCAATTGCCATACACAGTGCAAATAGCACTCGCGTCTGTTCGCGGAGAGTACTGTGTATGGGACTGAAGAGGAGCTAGTGTTCTTGTCAGTTTCCTAAGCAGAGTTGAACTAGATATGGCCCGTGTGTGTAGGAAGCACAGTTCTTTTGTTCTGAGCAAGCTCACTGTTCAGACCCCATAGGAAACACAGTAGAGTAGAAGAGTGCTCTTTTCTCAAAAGCAGAGTGTGTTTCATGTAAGGCGAGCTAGCATTTGTTTCCCAGTCCTAAATGGAGTTGAATCACATGCAGTTTCTGGTCCTACGAGCAAGAGTTGTTTCCTGGAAAGGAAAGTCACTATTGCGCTCCCATTGCCATACACAGTACAAATAGCACTCGCGTCTGTTCCCAGCAAGTACAGTGTATCGGAATGAAGAGGAGCTACTGTTCCTGTCAGTTTCCTAAGCAGAGTTGAACTAGATATGGCTCGTGTGTAGGAAGTACAGTTCTTTGTTCTGAGCATTCTCACTGTTCTGGCCCTATAGGAAACACAGTAGAGTAGAAGAGTGCTCTTTTCTCTAAAGCAGAGTGTGTTTCTTGGAAGTCGAGCTAGCGTTTGTTTCCCAGTCCTAAATGGAGTTGAGTCACATGCAGTTTTTTGTCCAACGAGCAAGAGTTGTTTTCTGGTAAGACAAGTCACTATTGTGCTCCAATTGCCATACACAGTGCAAATATCACTCGCTTCTGTTCCTCACAAGTACAGTGTATCGGACTGAAGAGGAGCTACTGTTCTTGTCAGTTTCCTAAGCAGAGTTGAACTAGATATGGCCCGTGTGTGTAGGAAGCACAGTTCTTATGTTCTGAGCAAGCTCACTGTTCTGGCCCTATAGGAAACACAGTAGAGTAGAAGAGTGCTCTTTTCTCAAAAGCAGAGTGTGTTTCTTGTAAAGCGAGCTAGAGTTTGTTTCCCAGTCCTAAATGGAGTTGAATCACATGCAGTTTCTGGTCCTACAAACAAGAGTTGTTTTCTGGTAAGGAAAGTCACTATTGCGCTCCCATTGCCCTACACAAGGCAAATAGCACTCGCGTCTTTTCCCAGGAAGTACAGTGTATTGGACTGAATAGGAGCTACTATTCTTGTCAGTTTCCTAAGCAGAGTTGAACTAGATGTGGTCCGTGTGTGTATTAAGCACAGTTCTTTTATTCTGAGCAAGCTCACTGTTTGGACCCCATAGGAAACACAGTAGAGTAGAAGAGTGCTATTTTCTCTAAAGCAGAGTTTGTTTCTTGTAAGGCGAGCTAGCATTTTTTTCCCAGTCCTAAATGGAGTGGAATCACATGCAGTTTCTAGTCCTATGAGCAAGAGTTGTTTTCTGGTAAGGAAAGTCACTATTGCGCTCCCATTGACATACACAGTGCAAATAGCACATGCGCCTTTTGCCAGCAAGTACAGTGTATTGGACTGAAGAGGAGCTACTGTTCTTGTCAGTTTCCTAAGCAGAGTTGAACTAGATATGACCCGTGTGTGTAGGAAGCACAGTTCTTTTGTTCTGAGCAAGCTCACTGTTCGGACCTCATAGGAAACACAGTAGAGTAGAAGAGTGCTCTTTAATCAAAAGCAGAGTGTGTTTCATGTAAGGCGAGCTAGCATTTGTTTCCCAGTCCTAAATGGAGTTGAATCACATGCAGTTTCTGGTCCTATGAGCAAGAGTGGTTTTCTGGAAAGGAAAGTCACTATTGCGCTCCCATTGCCATACACAGTGCAAATAGCACTCGCGTCTGTTCCCAGCATGTACAGTGTATCGGACTGAAGAGGAGCTACTGTTCCTGTCAGTTTCCTAAGCAGAGTTGAACTAGATATGGCTCGTGTGCAGGAATCACAGTTCTTTGTTCTGAGCATTCTCACTGTTCTGGCCCTATAGGAAACACAGTAGAGTAGAAGAGTGCTCTTTTCTCTAAAGCAGAGTGTGTTTCTGTAAGGTGAGCTAGCTTTTGTTTCCCAGTCCTAAATGGAGTTGAATCACATGCAGTTTCTGGTCCTACGAGCAAGAGTTTTTTTATGGTAAGAAGAGTCACTATTGTGCTGCTATTGCCATACACAGGACAAATAGCACTGGCGTCTGTTCCCAGCACATACAGTGTATTGGACTGAAGAGGATCTACTGTTCTTGTCAGGTTCCTAAGCAGAATTGAACTAGATATGGCCATGTGTGTAGGAAGCACAGTTCTTTTGTTCTGAGCACGCTCAATGTTCGGACACCATAGGAAACACAGTAGAGTAGAAGAGTGCTCTTTTCTCAAAAGCAGAGTGTGTTTTTGTAAGGCGAGCTAGCGTTGTTTCCTTCTCCTAAATGGAGTTGAATCACATGCAGTTTCTGGTCCTACGAGCAAGAGTTGTTTTCTGGTAAGGAAAGTCACTATTGTGCTCCCATTGCCCTACACAAGGCAAATAGCACACGTGTCTTTTCCCAGCAAGTACAGTGTATTGGACTGATAAGAAGCTACTGGTCTTGTCAGTTTCCTAAGCAGAGTTGAACTAGATATGGTCCGTGTGTGTAGGAAGCACAGTTATTTTGTTCTGAGCAATCTCACTGTTTGGACCCCATAGGAAACACAGTAGAGTAGAAGAGTGCTCTTTTCTCTAAAGCAGAGTTTGTTTTTGTAAGGCGAGCTAGCATTTGTTTCCCAGTCCTAAATGGAGTGGAATCACATGCAGTTTCTGGTCCTACGAGCAAGAGTTGTTTTCTGGTAAGGAAAGTCACTATTGCGCTCCCATTGCCATACTCAGGGCAAATAGCCCTCCCGTCTGTTCCCAGCAAGTACATTGTATTGGACTGAAGAGGAGCTACTGTTCTTGTCAGTTTCCTAAGCAGAGTTGAACTAGATATGGTCCGTGTGTGTAGGAAGCACAGTTCTTTTTTTCTGAGCAAGCTCACTGTTCTGGCCCTATAGGAAACACAGTAGAGTAGAAGAGTGCTCTTTTCTCAAAAGCAGAGTGTGTTTCTTGTAAAGCGAGCTAGAGTTTGTTTCCCAGTCCTAAATGGAGATGAATCACATGCAGTTTCTGGTCCTACGAGCAAGAGTTGTTTTCTGGTAAGAAGAGTCACTATTGCGCTGCCAGTGACATACACAGGACAAATAGCACATGCGTCTGTTCCCAGCAAGTACAGTGTATTGGACTGAAGAGGATCTACTGTTCTTGTCAGGTTCCTAAGCAGACTTGAACTAGATATGGCCGTGTGTGTAGGAAGCACAGTTTTTTTGTTCTGAGCAAGCTCACTGTTCGGAACACATAGGAAACACAGTAGAGTAGAAGAGTGCTCTTTTCTCAAAAGCAGAGTGTGTTTCTTGGAAGTCGAGCTAGCGTTTGTTTCCCAGTCCTAAATGGAGTTGAGTCACATGCAGTTTTTTGTCCAACGAGCAAGAGTTGTTTTCTGGTAAGACAAGTCACTATTGGGCTCCAATTGCCATACACAGTGCAAATATCACTCGCTTCTGTTCCCCACAAGTACAGAGTATCGGACTGAAGAGGAGCTACTGTTCTTGTCAGTTTCCTAAGCAGAGTTGAACTAGATATGGCCCGTGTGTGTAGGAAGCACAGTTCTTTTGTTCTGAGCAAGCTCACTGTTTGGACCCCATAGGAAACACAGTAGAGTAGAAGAGTGCTATTTTCTCTAAAGCAGAGTGTGTTTCTTGTAAGGCGAGCTAGCATTTGTTTCCCAGTCCTAAATGGAGTGGAATCACATGCAGTTTCTAGTCCTACGAGCAAGAGTTGTTTTCTGGTAAGGAAAGTCACGATTGCGCTCCCATTGGCATACACAGTGCAAATAGCACATGCGTCTGTTCCCAGCAAGTACAGTGTATTGGACTGAAGAGGAGCTACTGTTCTTGTCAGTTTCTCAAGCAGAGTTGAACTAGATATGGTCCGTGTGTGTAGGAAGCACAGTTCTTTTGTTCTGAGCAAGCTCACTGTTTGGACCCCATAGGAAACACAGTAGAGTAGAAGAGTGCTCTTTTCTCAAAAGCAGAGTGTGTTTCTTGTAAGGCGACCTAGCGTTTGCTTCCCAGTCCTAAATGGAGTGGAATCACATGCAGTTTCTGGTCCTACGAGCAAGAGTTGTTTTCTGGTAAGGAAAGTCACTATTGCGCTCCCAATGCCATACTCAGTGCAAATAGCACTTGCATCTGTTCCCAGCAAGTACAGTGTATGGAACTGAAGAGGAGCTACTGTTCTTGTCAGTTTCCTAAGCAGAGTTGAACTAGATATGGCCCGTGTGTGTAGGAAGCACAGTTCTTTTGTTCTGAGCAAGCTCACTGTTCTGGCCCTATAGGAAACACAGTAGAGTAGAAGAGTGCTCTTTTCTCTAAAGCAGAGTGTGTTTCTTGTAAGGCGAGCTAGCGTTTGTTTCCCAGTCCTAAATGGAGTTGAATCACATGGAGTTTCTACTCTTACAAGCAAGAGTTGTTTTATGGTAACAAGAGTCACTATTGCTCTGCCATTGCCATACACAGGACAAAGAGCACTGGCGTCTGTTCCCAGCAAGTACAGTGTAATGGACTGAAGAGGATCTACTGTTCTTGTCAGGTTCCTAAGCAGAATTGAACTAGATATGGCCGTGTGTATAGGAAGCACAGTTTTTTTGTTCTGAGGAAGCTCACTGTTCGGAACACATAGGAAACACAGTAGAGTAGAAGAGTCCTCTTTTCTCAAAAGCAGAGTGTGTTACTTGGAAGTCGAGCTAGCGTTTGTTTCCCAGTCCTAAATGGAGTTGAGTCACATGCAGGTTTTGTCCTACGAGCAAGAGTTGTTTTCTGGTAAGACAAGTCACTATTGTGCTCCAATTGCCGTACACAGTGCCAATAGCACTCACGTCTGTTCCCCGAAAGTACAGTGTATTGGACTGAAGAGGAGCTAGTGTTCTTGTCAGTTTCCTAAGCAGAGTTGAACTAGATATGGTCCGTGTGTGTAGGAAGCACAGTTCTTTTGTTCTGAGCAAGCTCACTGTTCGGACCCCATAGGAAACACAGTAGAGTAGAAGAGTGCTCTTTTCTCAAAAGCAAAGTGTGTTTCTTGTAAAGCGAGCTAGAGTTTGTTTCCCAGTCCTAAATGGAGTTGAATCACATGCAGTTTCTGGTCCTACGTGCAAGAGTTGTTTTCTGGTAAGAAGAGTCACTATTGCGCTGTCATTGACATACACAGGACAAATTGCACTGGCGTCTGTTCATAGCAAGTACAGTGTATTGGAATGAAGAGGATCTACTGTTCTTGTCAGGTTCCTAAGCTACTTGAACTAGATATGGCCGTGTGTGTAGGAAGCACAGTTTTTTTGTTCTGAGCAAGCTCACTGTTCGGAACACATAGGAAACACAGTAGAGTAGAAGAGTGCTCTTTTCTCAAAAGCAGAGTGTGTTTCTTGGAAGTCGAGCTAGCGTTTGTTTCCCAGTCCTAAATGGAGTTGAGTCACATGCAGTTTTTTGTCCAACGAGCAAGAGTTGTTTTCTGGTAAGACAAGTCACTATTTTGCTCCAATTGCAATACACAGTGCAAATATCACTCGCTTCTGTTCCCCACAAGTACAGATTATCGGACTGAAGAGGAGCTACTGTTCTTGTCAGTTTCCTAAGCAGAGTTGAACTAGATATGGCCCGTGTTTGTAGGAAGCACAGTTCTTATGTTCTGAGCAAGCTCACTGTTCTGGCCCTATAGGAAACACAGTAGAGTAGAAGAGTGCTCTTTTCTCAAAAGCAGAGTGTGTTTCTTGTAAAGCGAGCTAGAGTTTGTTTCCCAGTCGTAAATGGAGTTGAATCACATGCAGTTTCTGGTCCTACGAAGAAGAGTTGTTTTCTGGTAAGGAAAGTCACTATTGCGCTCCCATTGCCCTACACAAGGCAAATAGCACTCGCGTCTTTTCCCAGCAAGTACAGAGTATTGGACTGAATAGGAGCTACTGTTCTTGTCAGTTTCCTAAGCAGAGTTGAACTAGATGTGGTCCGTGTGTGTATTAAGCACAGTTCTTTTGTTCTGAGCAAGCTCACTGTTTGGACCCCATAGGAAACACAGTAGAGTAGAAGAGTGCTCTTTTCTCAAAAGCAGAGTGTGTTTCTTGTAAGGCGACCTAGCGTTTGCTTCCCAGTCCTAAATGGAGTGGAATCACATGCAGTTTCTGGTCCTACGAGCAAGAGTTGTTTTCTGGTAAGGAAAGTCACTATTGCGCTCCCAATGCCATACTCAGTGCAAATAGCACTTGCATCTGTTCCCAGCAAGTACAGTGTATGGAACTGAAGAGGAGCTACTGTTCTTGTCAGTTTCCTAAGCAGAGTTGAACTAGATATGGCCCGTGTGTGTAGGAAGCACAGTTCTTTTGTTCTGAGCAAGCTCACTGTTCTGGCCCTATTGGAAACACAGTAGAGTAGAAGAGTGCTCTTTTCTCTAAAGCAGAGTGTGTTTCTTGTAAGGCGAGCTAGCGTTTGTTTCCCAGTCCTAAATGGAGTTGAATCACATGGAGTTTCTACTCTTACAAGCAAGAGTTGTTTTATGGTAACAAGAGTCACTATTGCTCTGCCATTGCCATACACAGGACAAAGAGCACTGGCGTCTGTTCCCAGCAAGTACAGTGTAATGGACTGAAGAGGATCTACTGTTCTTGGCAGGTTCCTAAGCAGAATTGAACTAGATATGGCCGTGTGTATAGGAAGCACAGTTTTTTTGTTCTGAGGAAGCTCACTGTTCGGAACACATAGGAAACACAGTAGAGTAGAAGAGTGCTCTTTTCTCAAAAGCAGAGTGTGTTACTTGGAAGTCGAGCTAGCGTTTGTTTCCCAGTCCTAAATGGAGTTGAGTCACATGCAGTTTTTTGTCCTACGAGCAAGAGTTGTTTTCTGGTAAGACAAGTCACTATTGTGCTCCAATTGCCGTACACAGTGCCAATAGCACTCACGTCTGTTCCCCGAAAGTACAGTGTATTGGACTGAAGAGGAGCTAGTGTTCTTGTCAGTTTCCTAAGCAGAGTTGAACTAGATATGGTCCGTGTGTGTAGGAAGCACAGTTCTTTTGTTCTGAGCAAGCTCACTGTTCGGACCCCATAGGAAACACAGTAGAGTAGAAGAGTGCTCTTTTCTCAAAAGCAAAGTGTGTTTCTTGTAAAGCGAGCTAGAGATTGTTTCCCAGTCCTAAATGGAGTTGAATCACATGCAGTTTCTGGTCCTACGAGCAAGAGTTGTTTTCTGGTAAGAAGAGTCACTATTGCGCTGTCATTGACATACACAGGACAAATTGCACTGGCGTCTGTTCATAGCAAGTACAGTGTATTGGACTGAAGAGGATCTACTGTTCTTGTCAGGTTCCTAAGCTACTTCAACTAGATATGGCCGTGTGTGTAGGAAGCACAGTTTTTTTGTTCTGAGCAAGCTCACTGTTCGGAACACATAGGAAACACAGTAGAGTAGAAGAGTGCTCTTTTCTCAAAAGCAGAGTGTGTTTCTTGGAAGTCGAGCTAGCGTTTGTTTCCCAGTCCTAAATGGAGTTGAGTCACATGCAGTTTTTTGTCCAACGAGCAAGAGTTGTTTTCTGGTAAGACAAGTCACTATTTTGCTCCAATTGCAATACACAGTGCAAATATCACTCGCTTCTGTTCCCCACAAGTACAGATTATCGGACTGAAGAGGAGCTAGTGTTCTTGTCAGTTTCCTAAGCAGAGTTGAACTAGATATGGCCCGTGTGTGTAGGAAGCACAGTTCTTATGTTCTGAGCAAGCTCACTGTTCTGGCCCTATAGGAAACACAGTAGAGTAGAAGAGTGCTCTTTTCTCAAAAGCAGAGTGTGTTTCTTGTAAAGCGAGCTAGAGTTTGTTTCCCAGTCCTAAAAGGAGTTGAATCACATGCAGTTTCTGGTCCTACGAAGAAGAGTTGTTTTCTGGTAAGGAAAGTCACTATTGCGCTCCCATTGCCCTACACAAGGCAAATAGCACTCGCGTCTTTTCCCAGCAAGTACAGAGTATTGGACTGAATAGGAGCTACTGTTCTTGTCAGTTTCCTAAGCAGAGTTGAACTAGATGTGGTCCGTGTGTGTATTAAGCACAGTTCTTTTGTTCTGAGCAAGCTCACTGTTTGGACCCCATAGGAAACACAGTAGAGTAGAAGAGTGCTATTTTCTCTAAAGCAGAGTGTGTTTCTTGTAAGGCGAGCTAGCATTTGTTTCCCAGTCCTAAATGGAGTGGAATCACATGAAGTTTCTAGTCCTACGAGCAAGAGTTGTTTTCTGGAAAGGAAAGTCACTATTGTGCTCCCTTTGGCATACACAGTGCAAATAGCACATGCGTCTGTTCCCAGCAAGTACAGTGTATTGGACTGAAGAGGAGCTACTGTTCTTGTCAGTTTCCTAAGCAGAGTTGAACTAGATATGGTCCGTGTGTGTAGGAAGCACAGTTCTTTTTTTCTGAGCAAGCTCACTGTTCTGGCCCTATAGGAAACACAGTAGAGTAGAAGAGTGCTCTTTTCTCAAAAGCAGAGTGTGTTTCTTGTAAGGCGAGCTAGCATTTGCTTCCCAGTCCTAAATGGAGTGGAATCACATGCAGTTTCTGGTCCTACGAGCAAGAGTTGTTTTCTGGTAAGAAGAGTCACTATTGCGCTGTCATTGACATACACAGGACAAATTGCACTGGCGTCTGTTCATAGCATGTACAGTGTATTGGACTGAAGAGGATCTACTGTTCTTGTCAGGTTCCTAAGCTACTTGAACTAGATATGGCCGTGTGTGTAGGAAGCACAGTTTTTTTGTTCTGAGCAAGCTCACTGTTCGGAACACATAGGAAACACAGTAGAGTAGAAGAGTGCTCTTTTCTCAAAAGCAGAGTGTGTTTCTTGGAAGTCGAGCTAGCGTTTGTTTCCCAGTCCTAAACGGAGTTGAGTCACATGCAGTTTTTTGTCCAACGAGCAAGAGTTGTTTTCTGGTAAGACAAGTCACTATTTTGCTCCAATTGCAATACACAGTGCAAATATCACTCGCTTCTGTTCCCCACAAGTACAGATTATCGGACTGAAGAGGAGCTAGTGTTCTTGTCAGTTTCCTAAGCAGAGTTGAACTAGATATGGCCCGTGTGTGTAGGAAGCACAGTTCTTATGTTCTGAGCAAGCTCACTGTTCTGGCCCTATAGGAAACACAGTAGAGTAGAAGAGTGCTCTTTTCTCAAAAGCAGAGTGTGTTTCTTGTAAAGCGAGCTAGAGTTTGTTTCCCAGTCCTAAATGGAGTTGAATCACATGCAGTTTCTGGTCCTACGAACAAGAGTTGTTTTCTGGTAAGGAAAGTCACTATTGCGCTCCCATTGCCCTACACAAGGCAAATAGCACTCGCGTCTTTTCCCAGCAAGTACAGAGTATTGGACTGAATAGGAGCTACTGTTCTTGTCAGTTTCCTAAGCAGAGTTGAACTAGATGTGGTCCGTGTGTGTATTAAGCACAGTTCTTTTGTTCTGAGCAAGCTCACTGTTTGGACCCCATAGGAAACACAGTAGAGTAGAAGAGTGCTATTTTCTCTAAAGCAGAGTGTGTTTCTTGTAAGGCGAGCTAGCATTTGTTTCCCAGTCCTAAATGGAGTGGAATCACATGAAGTTTCTAGTCCTACGAGCAAGAGTTGTTTTCTGGAAAGGAAAGTCACTATTGTGCTCCCTTTGGCATACACTGTGCAAATAGCACATGCGTCTGTTCCCAGCAAGTACAGTGTATTGGACTGAAGAGGAGCTACTGTTCTTGTCAGTTTCCTAAGCAGAGTTGAACTAGATATGGTCCGTGTGTGTAGGAAGCACAGTTCTTTTTTTCTGAGCAAGCTCACTGTTCTGGCCCTATAGGAAACACAGTAGAGTAGAAGAGTGCTCTTTTCTCAAAAGCAGAGTGTGTTTCTTGTAAGTCGAGCTAGCATTTGCTTCCCAGTCCTAAATGGAGTGGAATCACATGCAGTTTCTGGTCCTACGAGCAAGAGTTGTTTTCTGGTAAGCAAAGTCACTATTGCGCTCCCATTGCCATACACAGTGCAAATAGCACTCGCGTCTGTTCCCAGCAAGTACAGTGTATCGGACTGAAGAGGATCTACTGTTCTTGTCATGTTCCTAAGCAGAATTGAACTAGTTATGGCCGTGTGTGTAGGAAGCACAGTCCTTTTGTTCTGAGCAAGCTCATTTTTCAGACCCAAAAGGAAACACAGTAGAGTAGAAGAGTGCTCTTTTTTCAAAAGCAGAGTGTGTTTCTCGTAAGGCGAGCTAGCATTTGTTTCCCAGTCTTAAATGGAGTTGAGTCAAATGCAGTTTTTTGTCCTACGAGCAAGAGTTGTTTTCTGGTAAGACGAGTCACTATTGTGCTCCAATTGCCATACACAGTGCAAATAGCACTCGCGTCTGTTCGCCGACAGTACAGTGTCTTGGACTGAAAAGGGGCTACTGTTCTTCTCAGTTTCCTAAGCAGAGTTGAACTAGATATGGCCGGTGTGTGTAGGAAGCACAGTTCTTTTGTTCTGAGCAAGCTCACTGTTCGGACCATATAGGAAGCACAGTAGAGTAGAAGAGTGCTCTATTCTCAAAAGCAGAGTGTGTTTCATGTAAGGCGAGGTTGCATTTGTATCCCAGTCATAAATGGAGTTGAATCACATGCAGTTTCTGGTTCTATGAGCAATAGTTGTTTTCTGGTAAGGAAAGTCACTATTGCGCTCCCATTGCCATACTCAGTGCAAATAGCCCACCCGTCTGTTCCCAGCAAGTACAGTGTATTGGACTGAAGAGGAGCTACTGTTCTTCTCAGATTCCTAAGCAGAGTTGAACTAGATATGGTCCGTGTGTGTAGGAAGCACAGTTCTTTTTTTCTGAGCAAGCTCACTGTTCTGGCCCTATAGGAAACACAGTAGAGTAGAAGAGTGCTCTTTTCTCAAAAGCAGAGTGTGTTTTTGTAAAGCGAGCTAGCGTTTGTTTCCTAGTCCTAAATGGAGTTGAATCACATGCAGTTTCTGGTCCTATGAGCAAGAGTTGTTTTCTGGTAAGGAAAGTCACTATTGCGCTCCCATTATTCTACACAAGGCAAATAGCACTCGCGTCTTTTCCCAGCAAGTACAGTGTAATGGAGTGAATAGGAGCTACTGTTCTTGTCAGTTTCCTAAGCAGAGTTGAACTAGATATGGTCCGTATGTGTAGGAAGTACAGTTCTTTTGTTCTGAGCAAGCTCACTGTTTGGATCCCATAGGAAACACAGTAGAGTAAAAGAGTGCTCTTTTCTCTAAAGCAGAGTGTGTTTTTGTAAGGCGAGCTAGCATTTGTTTCCCATTCCTAAATGGAGTGGAATCACATGCAGATTGTGATCCTACGAGCAAGAGTTGTTTTCTGGTAAGGAAAGTCACTATTGTGCTCCCATTGCCATACTCAGTGCAAATAGCCCACCCGTCTGTTCCCAGCAAGTACAGTGTATTGGACTGAAGAGGAGCTACTGTTCTTCTCAGTTTCCTAAGCAGAGTTGAACTAGATATGGTCCGTGTGTGTAGGAAGCACAGTTCTTTTTTTCTGAGCAAGCTCACTGTTCTGGCCCTATAGGAAACACAGTAGAGTAGAAGAGTGCTCTTTTCTCAAAAGCAGAGTGTGTTTCTTGTAAAGCGAGCTAGAGTTTGTTTCCCAGTCCTAAATGGAGATGAATCACATGCAGTTTCTGGTCCTACGAGCAAGAGTTGTTTTCTGGTAAGAAAAGTCACTATTGCACTGCCATTGACATACACAGGACAAATAGCACTCGCGTCTGTTCCCAGCAAGTACAGTGTATTGAACTGAAGAGGATCTACTGTTCTTGTCAGGTTCCTAAGCAGACTTGAACTAGATATGGCCGTGTGTGTAGGAAGCACAGTTTTTTTGTTCTGAGCAAGCTCACTGTTCGGACCTCATAGGAAACACAGTAGAGTAGAAGAGTGCTCTTTAATCAAAAGCAGAGTGTGTTTCATGTAAGGCGAGCTAGCATTTGTTTCCCAGTCCTAAATGGAGTTGAATCACATGCAGTTTCTGGTCCTATGAGCAAGAGTGGTTTTCTGGAAAGGAAAGTCACTATTGCGCTCCCATTGCCATACACAGTTCAAATAGCACTCGCGTCTGTTCCCAGCAAGTACAGTGTATCAGACTGAAGAGGAGCTACTGTTCCTGTCAGGTTCCTAAGCAGAGTTGAACTAGATATGGCTCGTGTGCAGGAATCACAGTTCTTTGTTCTGAGCATTCTCACTGTTCTGGCCCTATAGGAAACAGTAGAGTAGAAGAGTGCTCTTTTCTCTAAAGCAGAGTGTGTTTCTGTAAGGTGAGCTAGCTTTTGTTTCCCAGTCCTAAATGGAGTTGAATCACATGCAGTTTCTGGTCCTACGAGCAAGAGTTTTTTTATGGTAAGAAGAGTCACTATTGTGCTGCCATTGCCATACACAGGACAAATAGCACTGGCGTCTGTTCCCAGGAAGTACAGTGTATTGGACTGAAGAGTATCTACTGTTCTTGTCAGGTTCCTAAGCAGAATTGAACTAGATATGGCCATGTGTGTAGGAAGCACAGTTCTTTTGTTCTGAGCAAGCTCACTGTTTGGACCCCATAGGAAACACAGTAGAGTAGAAGAGTGCTCTTTTCTCAAAAGCAGAGTGTGTTTCTTGTAAGGCGAGCTAGCGTTTGCTTCCCAGTCCTAAATGGAGTGGAATCACATGCAGTTTCTGGTCCTACGAGCAAGAGTTGTTTTCTGGTAAGGAAAGTCACTATTGCGCTCCCAATGCCATACTCAGTGCAAATAGCACTTGCATCTGTTCCCAGCAAGTACAGTGTATGGAACTGAAGAGGAGCTACTGTTCTTGTCAGTTTCCTAAGCAGAGTTGAACTAGATATGGCCCGTGTGTGTAGGAAGCACAGTTCTTTTGTTCTGAGCAAGCTCACTGTTCTGGCCCTATAGGAAACACAGTAGAGTAGAAGAGTGCTCTTTTCTCTAAAGCAGAGTGTGTTTCTTGTAAGGCGAGCTAGCGTTTGTTTCCCAGTCCTAAATGGAGTTGAATCACATGGAGTTTCTAGTCTTACGAGCAAGAGTTGTTTAATGGTAACAAGAGTCACTATTGCTCTGCCATTGCCATACACAGGACAAAGAGCACTGGCGTCTGTTCCCAGCAAGTACAGTGTAATGGACTGAAGAGGATCTACTGTTCTTGTCAGTTTCCTAAGCAGAATTGAACTAGATATGGCCGTGTGTGTAGGAAGCACAGTTCTTTTGTTCTGAGCACGCTCAATGTTCGGACACCATAGGAAACACAGTAGAGTAGAAGAGTGCTCTTTTCTCAAAAGCAGAGTGTGTTTTTGTAAGGCGAGCTAGCGTTGTTTCCTTCTCCTAAATGGAGTTGAATCACATGCAGTTTCTGGTCCTACGAGCAAGAGTTGTTTTCTGGTAAGGAAAGTCACTATTGCGCTCCCATTGCCCTACACAAGGCAAATAGCACACGTGTCTTTTCCCAGCAAGTACAGTGTATTGGACTGAATAGAAGCTACTGTTCTTGTCAGTTTCCTAAGCAGAGTTGAACTAGATATGGTCCGTGTGTGTAGGAAGCACAGTTATTTTGTTCTGAGCAAGCTCACTGCTTGGACCCCATAGGAAACACAGTAGAGTAGTAGAGTGCTCTTTTCTCTAAAGCAGAGTTTGTTTTTGTAAGGCGAGCTAGCATTTGCTTCCCAGTCCTAAATGGAGTGGAATCACATGCAGTTTCTGGTCCTACGAGCAAGAGTTGTTTTCTGGTAAGGAAAGTCACTATTGCGCTCCCATTGCCATACTCAGTGCAAATAGCCCTCCCGTCTGTTCCCAGCAAGTACAGTGTATTGGACTGAAGAGGAGATACTGTTCTTCTCAGTTTCCTAAGCAGAGTTGAACTAGATATGATCTGTGTGTGTAGGAAGCACAGTTCTTTTTTTCTGAGCAAGCTCACTGTTCTGGCCCTATAGGAAACACAGTAGAGTAGAAGAGTGCTCTTTTCTCAAAAGCAGAGTGTGTTTCTTGTAAAGCGAGCTAGAGTTTGTTTCCCAGTCCTAAATGGAGATGAATCACATGCAGTTTCTGGTCCTACGAGCAAGAGTTGTTTTCTGGTAAGAAGAGTCACTATTGCGCTGCCATTGACACACACAGGACAAATAGCACTCGCGTCTGTTCCCAGCAAGTACAGTGTATTGTACTGAATAGGATCTACTGTTCTTGTCAGGTTCCTAAGCAGACTTGAACTAGATATGGCCCTGTGTGTAGGAAGCACAGTTTTTTTGTTCTGAGCAAGCTCACTGTTCGGAACACATAGGAAACACAGTAGAGTAGAAGAGTGCTCTTTTCTCAAAAGCAGAGTGTGTTTCTTGGAAGTCGAGCTAGCGTTTGTTTCCCAGTCCTAAATGGAGTTGAGTCACATGCAGTTTTTTGTCCAACGAGCAAGAGTTGTTTTCTGGTAAGACAAGTCACTATTGGGCTCCAATTGCCATACACAGTGCAAATATCACTCGCTTCTGTTCCCCACAAGTACAGAGTATCGGACTGAAGAGGAGCTACTGTTCTTGTCAGTTTCCTAAGCAGAGTTGAACTAGATACGGCCCGTGTGTGTAGGAAGCACAGTTCTTTTGTTCTGAGCAAGCTCACTGTTTGGACCCCATAGGAAACACAGTAGAGTAGAAGAGTGCTATTTTCTCTAAAGCAGAGTGTGTTTCTTGTAAGGCGAGCTAGAATTTGTTTCCCAGTCCTAAATGGAGTGGAATCACATGCAGTTTCTGGTCCTACGAGCAAGAGTTGTTTTCTGGTAAGGAAAGTCACTATTGCGCTCCCATTGGCATACACAGTGCAAATAGCACATGCGTCTGTTCCCAGCAAGTACAGTGTATTGGACTGAAGAGGAGCTACTGTTCTTGTCAGTTTCCTAAGCAGAGTTGAACTAGATATGGTCCGTGTGTGTAGGAAGCACAGTTCTTTTGTTCTGAGCAAGCTCACTGTTTGGACCCCATAGGAAACACAGTAGAGTAGAAGAGTGCTCTTTTCTCTAAAGCAGAGTGTGTTTGTTGTAAGGCGAGCTAGCGTTTGCTTCCCCGTCCTAAATGGAGTGGAATCACATGCAGTTTCTGGTCCTACGAGCAAGAGTTGTTTTCTGGTAAGGAAAGTCACTATTGTGCTCCCAATGCCATACTCAGTGCAAATAGCACTTGCATCTGTTCCCAGCAAGTACAGTGTATGGAACTGAAGAGGAGCTACTGTTCTTGTCAGTTTCCTAAGCAGAGTTGAACTAGATATGGCCCGTGTGTAGGAAGCACAGTTCTTTTGTTCTGAGCAAGCTCACTGTTCTGGCCCTATAGGAAACACAGTAGAGTAGAAGAGTGCTCTTTTCTCTAAAGCAGAGTGTGTTTCTTGTAAGGCGAGCTAGCGTTTGTTTCCCAGTCCTAAATGGAGTTGAATCACATGGAGTTTCTAGTCTTACGAGCAAGAGATGTTTTATGGTAACAAGAGTCACTATTGCTCTGCCATTGCCATACACAGGACAAAGAGCACTGGCATCTGTTCCCAGCAAGTACAGTGTAATGGACTGAAGAGGATCTACTGTTCTTGTCAGGTTCCTATGCAGAATTGAACTAGATATGGCCATTTGTGTAGGAAGCACAGTTCTTTTGTTCTGAGCACGCTCAATGTTCGGACACCATAGGAAACACAGTAGAGTAGAAGAGTGCTCTTTTCTCAAAAGCAGAGTGTGTTTTTGTAAGGCGAGCTAGCGTTGTTTCCTTCTCCTAAATGGAGTTGAATCACATGCAGTTTCTGGTCCTACGAGCAAGAGTTGTTTTCTGGTAAGGAAAGTCACTATTGCGCTCCCATTGCCCTACACAAGGCAAATAGCACACGTGTCTTTTCCCAGCAAGTACAGTGTATTGGACTGAATAGAAGCTACTGTTCTTGTCAGTTTCCTAAGCAGAGTTGAACTAGATATGGTCCGTGTGTAGGAAGCACAGTAATTTTGTTGTGAGCAAGCTCACTGTTTGGACCCCATAGGAAACACAGTAGAGTAGAAGAGTGCTCTTTTCTCTAAAGCAGAGTTTGTTTTTGTAAGGCGAGCTAGCATTTGTTTCCCAGTCCTAAATGGAGTGGAATCACATGCTGTTTCTGGTCCTACGAGCAAGAGTTGTTTTCTGGTAAGGAAAGTCACTATTGCGCTCCCATTGCCATACTCAGTGCAAATAGCCCTCCCGTCTGTTCCCAGCAAGTACAGTGTATTGGACTGAAGAGGAGCTACTGTTCTTCTCAGTTTCCTAAGCAGAGTTGAACTAGATATGGTCTGTGTGTGTAGGAAGCACAGTTCTTTTTTTCTGAGCAAGCTCACTGTTCTGGCCCTATAGGAAACACAGTAGAGTAGAAGAGTGCTCTTTTCTCAAAAGCAGAGTGTGTTTCTTGTAAAGCGAGCTAGAGTTTGTTTCCCAGTCCTAAATGGAGATGAATCACATGCAGTTTCTGGTCCTACGAGCAAGAGTTGTTTTCTGGTAAGAAGAGTCACTATTGCACTGCCATTGACATACACAGGACAAATAGCACTCGCGTCTGTTCCCAGCAAGTACAGTGTATTGGACTGAATAGGATCTACTGTTCTTGTCAGGTTCCTAAGCTGACTTGAACTAGATATGGCCGTGTGTGTAGGAAGCACAGTTTTTTTGTTCTGAGCAAGCTCACTGTTCGGACACCATAGGAAACACAGTAGAGTAGAAGAGTGCTCTTTTCTCAAAAGCAGAGTGTGTTTCTTGGAAGTCGAGCTAGCGTTTGTTTCCCAGTCCTAAATGGAGTTGAGTCACATGCAGTTTTTTGTCCTACGAGCAAGAGTTGTTTTCTGGTAAGACAAGTCACTATTGGGCTCCAATTGCCATACACAGTGCAAATATCACTCCCTTCTGTTCCCCACAAGTACAGAGTATCGGACTGAAGAGGAGCTACTGTTCTTGTCAGTTTCCTAAGCAGAGTTGAACTAGATATGGCCCGTGTGTGTAGGAAGCACAGTTCTTTTGTTCTGAGCAAGCTCACTGTTTGGACCCCATAGGAAACACAGTAGAGTAGAAGAGTGCTCTTTTCTCTAAAGCAGAGTGTGTTTCTTCTAAGGCGAGCTAGCATTTGTTTCCCAGTCCTAAATGGAGTGGAATCACATGCAGTTTCTAGTCCTACGAGCAAGAGTTGTTTTCTGGTAAGGAAAGTCACTATTGCGCTCCCATTGGCATACACAGTGCAAATAGCACATGCGTCTGTTCCCAGCAAGTACAGTGTATTGGACTGAAGAGGAGCTACTGTTCTTGTCAGTTTCCTAAGCAGAGTTGAACTAGATATGGTCCGTGTGTGTAGGAAGCACAGTTCTTTTGTTCTGAGCAAGCTCACTGTTTGGACCCCATAGGAAACACAGTAGAGTAGAAGAGTGCTCTTTTCTCTAAAGCAGAGTGTGTTTCTTGTAAGGCGAGCTAGCGTTTGCTTCCCAGTCCTAAATGGAGTGGAATCACATGCAGTTTCTGGTCCTACGAGCAAGAGATGTTTTCTGGTAAGGAAAGTCACTATTGCGCTCCCAATGCCAAACTCTGTGCAAATAGCACTTGCATCTGTTCCCAGCAAGTACAGTGTATGGAACTGAAGAGGAGCTACTGTTCTTGTCAGTTTCCTAAGCAGAGTTGAACTAGATATGGCCCGTGTGTGTAGGAAGCACAGTTCTTTTGTTCTGAGCAAGCTCACTGTTCTGGCCCTATAGGAAACACAGTAGAGTAGAAGAGTGCTCTTTTCTCTAAAGCAGAGTGTGTTTCTTGTAAGGCGAGCTAGCGTTTGTTTCCCAGTCCTAAATGGAGTTGAATCACATGGAGTTTCTAGTCTTACGAGCAAGAGTTGTTTTATGGTAACAAGAGTCACTATTGCTCTGCCATTGCCATACACAGGACAAAGAGCACTGGCGTCTGTTCCCAGCAAGTACAGTGTAATGGACTGAAGAGGTTCTACTGTTCTTGTCAGGTTCCTAAGCAGAATTGAACTAGATATGTCCGTGTGTATAGGAAGCACAGTTTTTTTGTTCTGAGGAAGCTCACTGTTCGGAACACATAGGAAACACAGTAGAGTAGAAGAGTGCTCTTTTCTCAAAAGCAGAGTGTGTTACTTGGAAGTCGAGCTAGCGTTTGTTTCCCAGTCCTAAATGGAGTTGAGTCACATGCAGTTTTTTGTCCTACGAGCAAGAGTTGTTTTCTGGTAAGACAAGTCACTATTGTGCTCCAATTGCCGTACACAGTGCAAATAGCACTCGCGTCTGTTCCCCGAAAGTACAGTGTATTGGACTGAAGAGGAGCTAGTGTTCTTGTCAGTTTCCTAAGCAGAGTTGAACTAGATATGGTCCGTGTGTGTAGGAAGCACAGTTCTTTTGTTCTGATCAAGCTCACTGTTCGGACCCCATAGGAAACACAGTAGAGTAGAAGAGTGCTCTTTTCTCTAAAGCAAAGTGTGTTTCTTGTAAAGCGAGCTAGAGTTTGTTTCCCAGTCCTAAATGGAGTTGAATCACATGCAGTTTCTGGTCCTATGAGGAAGAGTTGTTTTCTGGTAAGAAGAGTCACTATTGTGCTGTCATTGACATACACAGGACAAATTGCACTGGCGTCTGTTCATAGCAAGTACTGTGTATTGGACTGAAGAGGATCTACTGTTCTTGTCAGGTTCCTAAGCTACTTGAACTAGATATAGCCGTGTGTGTAGGAAGCACAGTTTTTTTGTTCTGAGCAAGCTCACTGTTCGGAACACATAGGAAACACAGTAGAGTAGAAGAGTGCTCTTTTATCAAAAACAGAGTGTGTTTCTTGGAAGTCGAGCTAGCGTTTGTTTCCCAGTCCTAAATGGAGTTGAGTCACATGCAGTTTTTTGTCCAACGAGCAAGAGTTGTTTTCTGGTAAGACAAGTCACTATTGTGCTCCAATTGCCATACACAGTGCAAATATCACTCGCTTCTGTTCCCCACAAGTAAAGTGTATCGGACTGAAGAGGAGCTACTGTTCTTCTCAGTTTCCTAAGCAGAGTTGAACTAGATATGGCCCGTGTGTGTAGGAAGCACAGTTCTTATCTTCTGAGCAAGCTCACTGTTCTGGCCCTATAGGAAACACAGTAGAGTAGAAGAGTGCTCTTTTCTCAAAAGCAGAGTGTGTTTCTTGTAAAGCAAGCTAGAGTTTGTTTCCCAGTCCTCAATGGAGTTGAATCACATGCAGTTTCTGGTCCTACGAGCAAGAGGTTTTTTTTGGTAAGAAGAGTCACTATTGTGCTGCCATTGCCAAACACAGGACAAATAGCACTGGCGTCTGTTCCCAGCACGTACAGTGTATTGGACTGAAGAGGATCTACTGTTCTTGTCAGGTTCCTAAGCAGAATTGAACTCGATATGGCCATGTGTGTAGGAAGCACAGTTCTTTTGGTCTGAGCAAGCTCACTGTTTGGACCCTATAGGAAACACAGTAGAGTAGAAGAATGCTCTTTTCTCAAAAGCAGAGTGTGTTTTTGTAAGGCGAGCTAGCGTTTGTTTCCTAGTCCTAAATGGAGTTGAATCACATGCAGTTTCTGGTCCTACGAGCAAGAGTTGTTTTCTGGTAAGGAAAGTCACTATTGCGCTCCCATTGCCCTACACAAGGCAAATAGCACTCGCGTCTTTTCCCAGCAAGTACAGAGTATTGGACTGAATAGGAGCTACTGTTCTTGTCAGTTTCCTAAGCAGAGTTGAACTAGATGTGGTCCGTGTGTGTATTAAGCACTGTTCTTTTATTCTGAGCAAGCTCACTGTTTGGACCCCATAGGAAACACAGTAGAGTAGAAGAGTGCTATTTTCTCTAAAGCAGAGTGTGTTTCATGTAAGGCGAGGTAGCATTTGTATCCCAGTCCTAAATGGAGTTGAATCACATGCAGTTTCTGGTTCTATGAGCAATAGTTGTTTTCTGGTAAGGAAAGTCACTATTGCGCTCCCATTGCCATACTCAGTGCAAATAGCCCACCCGTCTGTTCCCAGCAAGTACAGTGTATTGGACTGAAGAGGAGCTACTGTTCTTCTCAGTTTCCTAAGCAGAGTTGAACTAGATATGCTCTGTGTGTGTAGGAAGCACAGTTCTTTTTTTCTGAGCAAGCTCACTGTTCTGGCCCTATAGGAAACACAGTAGAGTAGAAGAGTGCTCTTTTCTCAAAAGCAGAGTGTGTTTTTGTAAAGCGAGCTAGCGTTTGTTTCCTAGTCCTAAATGGAGTTGAATCACATGCAGTTTCTGGTCCTACGAGCAAGAGTTGTTTTCTGGTAAGAAGAGTCACTATTGTGCTCCAATTGCCATACACAGTGCAAATAGCACTCGCGTCTGTTCCCCGAGAGTACTGTGTATGGGACTGAAGAGGAGCTAGTGTTCTTGTCAGTTTCCTAAGCAGAGTTGAACTAGATATGGCCCGTGTGTGTAGGAAGCACAGTTCTTTTTTTCTGAGCAAGCTCACTGTTCTGGCCCTATAGGAAACACAGTAGAGTGGAAGAGTGCTATTTTCTCTAAAGCAGAGTGTGTTTCTTGTAAGGCGAGCTAGCATTTGTTTCCCATTCCTAAATGGAGTGGAATCACATGCAGTTTCTAGTCCTATGAGCAAGAGTTGTTTTCTGGTAAGGAAAGTCACTATTGCTCTCCCGTTGACATACACAGTGCAAATAGCACATGCGCCTGTTGCCAGCAGGTACAGTGTATTGTACTGAAGAGGAGCTACTGTTCTTGTCAGTTTCCTAAGCAGAGTTGAACTAGATATGGCCCGTGTGTGTAGGAAGCACAGTTCTTTTGTTCTGAGCAAGCTCACTGTTCGGACCTCATAGAAAACACAGTAGAGTAGAAGAGTGCTCTTTAATCAAAAGCAGAGTGTGTTTCATGTAAGGCGAGCTAGCATTTGTTTCCCAGTACTAAATGGAGTTGAATCACATGCAGTTTCTGGTCCTACGAGCAAGAGCTGTTTTCTGGTAAGGAAAGTCACTATTTTGCTCCCATTGCCATCGACAGTGCAAATAGCCCTCCCGTCTGTTCCCAGCAAGTACAGTGTATTGGACGAAAGAGGAGCTACTGTTCTTGTCAGTTTCCTAAGCAGAATTGAACTAGTTATGGCCCTGTGTTGGAAGCACAGTTCTTTTGTTCTGAGCAAGCTCACTGTTCTGGCCCTATAGGAAACACAGTAGAGTAGAAGAGTGCTCTTTTCTCTAAAGCAGAGTGTGTTTCTTGTAAGGCGAGCTAGCGTTTGTTTCCCAGTCCTAAATGGAGTTGAATCACATGCAGTTTCTAGTCTTACGAGCAAGAGTTGTTTTATGGTAACAAGAGTCACTACTGCTATGCCATTGCCATACACAGGACAAATAGCACTGGCGTCTTTTCCCAGCAAGTACAGTGTATTGGACTGAAGAGGATCTACTGTTCTTGTCAGGTTCCTAAGCAGAATTGAACTAGAATTGGCCGTGTGTGTAGGAAGCACAGTTTTTTTGTTCTGAGGAAGCTCACTGTTCGGAACACATAGGAAACACAGTACAGTAGAAGAGTGCTCTTTTCTCAAAAGCAGAGTGTGTTTCTTGGAAGTTGAGCTAGCGTTTGTTTTCCAGTCCTAAATGGAGTTGAGTCACATGCAGTTTTTTGTCCTACGAGCCAGAGTTGTTTTCTGGTAAGACAAGTCACTATTGTGCTCCAATTGCCATACACAGTGCAAATAGCACTCGCGTCTGTTCCCCGAGAGTACTGTGTATGGGACTGAAGAGGAGCTAGTGTTCTTGTCAGTTTCCTAAGCAGAGTTGAACTAGATATGGCCCGTGTGTGTAGGAAGCACAGTTCTTATGTTCTGAGCAAGCTCACTGTTCTGGCCCTATAGGAAACACAGTAGAGTAGAAGAGTGCTCTTTTCTCAAAAGCAGAGTGTGTTTCTTGTAAAGCGAGCTAGAGTTTGTTTCCCAGTCCTAAATGGAGTTGAATCACATGCAGTTTCTGGTCCTACGAACAAGAGTTGTTTTCTGGTAAGGAAAGTCACTATTGCGCTCCCATTGCCCTACACAAGGCAAATAGCACTCGCGTCTTTTCCCAGCAAGTACAGTGTATTGGACTGAATAGGAGCTACTGTTCTTGTCAGTTTCCTAAGCATAGTTGAACTAGATGTGGTCCGTGTGTGTATTAAGCACAGTTCTTTTATTCTGAGCAAGCTCACTGTTTGGACCCCATAGGAAACACAGTAGAGTAGAAGAGTGCTATTTTCTCTAAAGCAGAGTGTGTTTCTTGTAAGGCGAGCTAGCATTTGTTTCCCAGTCCTAAATGGAGTGGAATCACATGCAGTTTCTAGTCCTATGAGCAAGAGTTGTTTTCTGGTAAGGAAAGTCACTATTGCGCTCCCATTGACATACACAGTGCAAATAGCACATGCGCCTTTTGCCAGCAAGTACAGTGTATTGGACTGAAGAGGAGCTACTGTTCTTGTCAGTTTCCTAAGCAGAGTTGAACTAGATATGGCTCGTGTGTAGGAAGTACAGTTCTTTGTTCTGAGCATTCTCACTGTTCTGGCCCTATAGGAAACACAGTAGAGTAGAAGAGTGCTCTTTTCTCTAAAGCAGAGTGTGTTTCTGTAAGGTGAGCTAGCTTTTGTTTCCCAGTCCTAAATGGAGTTGAATCACATGCAGTTTCTGGTCCTACAAGCAAGAGTTTTTTTTTGGTAAGAAGAGTCACTATTGTGCTGCCATTGCCAAACACAGGACAAATAGCACTGGCGTCTGTTCCCAGCACGTACAGTGTATTGGACTGAAGAGGATCTACTGTTCTTGTCAGGTTCCTAAGCAGAATTGAACTAGACATGGCCATGTGTGTAGGAAGCACAGTTCTTTTGTTCTGAGCAAGCTCAATGTTCGGACACCATAGGAAACACAGTAGAGTAGAAGAATGCTCTTTTCTCAAAAGCAGAGTGTGTTTTTGTAAGGCGAGCTAGCGTTTGTTTCCTAGTCCTAAATGGAGTTGAATCACATGCAGTTTCTGGTCCTATGAGCAAGAGTTGTTTTCTGGTAAGGAAAGTCACTATTGCGCTCCCATTGCCCTACACAAGGCAAATAGCACTCGCGTCTTTTCCCAGCAAGTACAGTGTATTGGACTGAATAGAAGCTACTGTTCTTGTCAGTTTCCTAAGCAGAGTTGAACTAGATATGGTCCGTGTGTGTAGGAAGCACAGTTATTTTGTTCTGAGCAAGCTCACTGTTTGGACCCCATAGGAAACACAGTAGAGTAGAAGAGTGCTCTTTTCTCTAAAGCAGAGTTTGTTTTTGTAAGGCGAGCTAGCATTTGTTTCCCAGTCCTAAATGGAGTGGAATCACATGCAGTTTCTGGTCCTACGAGCAAGAGTTGTTTTCTGGTAAGGAAAGTCACTATTGCGCTCCCATTGCCATACTCAGTGCAAATAGCCCTCCCGTCTGTTCCCAGCAAGTACAGTGTATTGGACTGAAGAGGAGCTACTGTTCTTCTCAGTTTCCTAAGCAGAGTTGAACTAGATATGGTCCGTGTGTGTAGGAAGCACAGTTCTTTTTTTCTGAGCAAGCTCACTGTTCTGGCCCTATAGGAAACACAGTAGAGTAGAAGAGTGCTCTTTTCTCAAAAGCAGAGTGTGTTTCTTGTAAAGCGAGCTAGAGTTTGTTTCCCAGTCCTAAATGGAGATGAATCACATGCTGTTTCTGGTCCTACGAGCAAGAGTTGTTTTCTGGTAAGAAGAGTCACTATTGCGCTGCCATTGACATACACAGGACAAATAGCACTCGCGTCTGTTCCCAGCAAGTACAGTGTATTGGACTGAAGAGGATGTACTGTTCTTGTCAGGTTCCTAAGCAGACTTGAACTAGATATGTCCGTGTGTGTAGGAAGCACAGTTTTTTTGTTCTGAGCAAGCTCACTGTTCGGAACACAAAGGAAACACAGTAGAGTAGAAGAGTGCTCTTTTCTCAAAAGCAGAGTGTGTTTCTTGGAAGTCGAGCTAGCGTTTGTTTCCCAGTCCTAAATGGAGTTGAGTCACATGCAGTTCTTTGTCCAAGGAGCAAGAGTTGTTTTCTGGTAAGACAAGTCACTATTGTGCTCCAATTGCCATACACAGTGCAAATATCACTCGCTTCTGTTCCCCACAAGTACAGTGTATCGGACTGAAGAGGAGCTACTGTTCTTGTCAGTTTCCTAAGCAGAGTTGAACTAGATATGGCCCGTGTGTGTAGGAAGCACAGTTCTTATGTTCTGAGCAAGCTCACTGTTCTGGCCCTATAGGAAACACAGTAGAGTAGAAGAGTGCTCTTTTCTCAAAAGCAGAGTGTGTTTCTTGTAAAGCGAGCTAGAGTTTGTTTCCCATTCCTAAATGGAGTTGAATCTCATGCAGTTTCTGGTCCTACGAACAAGAGTTGTTTTCTGGTAAGGAAAGTCACTATTGCGCTCCCATTGCCCTACACAAGGCAAATAGCACTCGCGTCTTTTCCCAGCAAGTACAGTGTATTGGACTGAATAGGAGCTACTGTTCTTGTCAGTTTCCTAAGCAGAGTTGAACTAGATGTGGTCCGTGTGTGTATTAAGCACAGTTCTTTTATTCTGAGCAAGCTCACTGTTTGGACCCCATAGGAAACACAGTAGAGTAGAAGAGTGCTATTTTCTCTAAAGCAGAGTGTGTTTCTTGTAAGGCGAGCTAGCATTTGTTTCCCAGTCCTAAATGGAGTGGAATCACATGCAGTTTCTAGTCCTATGAGCAAGAGTTGTTTTCTGGTAAGGAAAGTCACTATTGCGCTCCCATTGACATACACAGTGCAAATAGCACATGCGCCTTTTGCCAGCAAGTACAGTGTATCGGACTGAAGAGGAGCTAGTGTTCCTGTCAGTTTCCTAAGCAGAGTTGAACTAGATATGGCTCGTGTGTAGGAATCACAGTTCTTTGTTCTGAGCATTCTCACTGTTCTGGCCCTATAGGAAACACAGTAGAGTAGAAGAGTGCTCTTTTCTCTAAAGCAGAGTGTGTTTCTGTAAGGTGAGCTAGCTTTTGTTTCCCAGTCCTAAATGGAGTTGAATCACATGCAGTTTCTGGTCCTACGAGCAAGAGTTTTTTTATGGTAAGAAGAGTCACTATTGTGCTGCCATTGCCATACACAGGACAAATAGCACTGGCGTCTGTTCCCAGCACGTACAGTGTATTGGACTGAAGAGTATCTACTGTTCTTGTCAGGTTCCTAAGCAGAATTGAACTAGATATGGCCATTTGTGTAGGAAGCACAGTTCTTTTGTTCTGAGCACGCTCAATGTTCGGACACCATAGGAAACACAGTAGAGTAGAAGAGTGCTCTTTTCTCAAAAGCAGAGTGTGTTTTTGTAAGGCGAGCTAGCGTTGTTTCCTTCTCCTAAATGGAGTTGAATCACATGCAGTTTCTGGTCCTACGAGCAAGAGTTGTTTTCTGGTAAGGAAAGTCACTATTGCGCTCCCATTGCCCTACACAAGGCAAATAGCACACGTGTCTTTTCCCAGCAAGTACAGTGTATTGGACTGAATAGAAGCTACTGTTCTTGTCAGTTTCCTAAGCAGAGTTGAACTAGATATGGTCTGTGTGTGTAGGAAGCACAGTTCTTTTTTTCTGAGCAAGCTCACTGTTCTGGCCCTATAGGAAACACAGTAGAGTAGAAGAGTGCTCTTTTCTCAAAAGCAGAGTGTGTTTCTTGTAAAGCGAGCTAGAGTTTGTTTCCCAGTCCTAAATGGAGATGAATCACATGCAGTTTCTGGTCCTACGAGCAAGAGTTGTTTTCTGGTAAGAAGAGTCACTATTGCACTGCCATTGACATACACAGGACAAATAGCACTCGCGTCTGTTCCCAGCAAGTACAGTGTATTGGACTGAATAGGATCTACTGTTCTTGTCAGGTTCCTAAGCTGACTTGAACTAGATATGGCCGTGTGTGTAGGAAGCACAGTTTTTTTGTTCTGAGCAAGCTCACTGTTCGGACACCATAGGAAACACAGTAGAGTAGAAGAGTGCTCTTTTCTCAAAAGCAGAGTGTGTTTCTTGGAAGTCGAGCTAGCGTTTGTTTCCCAGTCCTAAATGGAGTTGAGTCACATGCAGTTTTTTGTCCTACGAGCAAGAGTTGTTTTCTGGTAAGACAAGTCACTATTGGGCTCCAATTGCCATACACAGTGCAAATATCACTCCCTTCTGTTCCCCACAAGTACAGAGTATCGGACTGAAGAGGAGCTACTGTTCTTGTCAGTTTCCTAAGCAGAGTTGAACTAGATATGGCCCGTGTGTGTAGGAAGCACAGTTCTTTTGTTCTGAGCAAGCTCACTGTTTGGACCCCATAGGAAACACAGTAGAGTAGAAGAGTGCTATTTTCTCTAAAGCAGAGTGTGTTTCTTCTAAGGCGAGCTAGCATTTGTTTCCCAGTCCTAAATGGAGTGGAATCACATGCAGTTTCTAGTCCTACGAGCAAGAGTTGTTTTCTGGTAAGGAAAGTCACTATTGCGCTCCCATTGGCATACACAGTGCAAATAGCACATGCGTCTGTTCCCAGCAAGTACAGTGTATTGGACTGAAGAGGAGCTACTGTTCTTGTCAGTTTCCTAAGCAGAGTTGAACTAGATATGGTCCGTGTGTGTAGGAAGCACAGTTCTTTTGTTCTGAGCAAGCTCACTGTTTGGACCCCATAGGAAACACAATAGAGTAGAAGAGTGCTCTTTTCTCTAAAGCAGAGTGTGTTCCTTGTAAGGCGAGCTAGCGTTTGCTTCCCAGTCCTAAATGGAGTGGAATCACATGCAGTTTCTGGTCCTACGAGCAAGAGATGTTTTCTGGTAAGGAAAGTCACTATTGCGCTCCCAATGCCATACTCTGTGCAAATAGCACTTGCATCTGTTCCCAGCAAGTACAGTGTATGGAACTGAAGAGGAGCTACTGTTCTTGTCAGTTTCCTAAGCAGAGTTGAACTAGATATGGCCCGTGTGTGTAGGAAGCACAGTTCTTTTGTTCTGAGCAAGCTCACTGTTCTGGCCCTATAGGAAACACAGTAGAGTAGAAGAGTGCTCTTTTCTCTAAAGCAGAGTGTGTTTCTTGTAAGGCGAGCTAGCGTTTGTTTCCCAGTCCTAAATGGAGTTGAATCACATGGAGTTTCTAGTCTTACGAGCAAGAGTTGTTTTATGGTAACAAGAGTCACTATTGCTCTGCCATTGCCATACACAGGACAAAGAGCACTGGCGTCTGTTCCCAGCAAGTACAGTGTAATGGACTGAAGAGGATCTACTGTTCTTGTCAGGTTCCTAAGCAGAATTGAACTAGATATGTCCGTGTGTATAGGAAGCACAGTTTTTTTGTTCTGAGGAAGCTCACTGTTCGGAACACATAGGAAACACAGTAGAGTAGAAGAGTGCTCTTTTCTCAAAAGCAGAGTGTGTTACTTGGAAGTCGAGCTAGCGTTTGTTTCCCAGTCCTAAATGGAGTTGAGTCACATGCAGTTTTTTGTCCTACGAGCAAGAGTTGTTTTCTGGTAAGACAAGTCACTATTGTGCTCCAATTGCCGTACACAGTGCAAATAGCACTCGCGTCTGTTCCCCGAAAGTACAGTGTATTGGACTGAAGAGGAGCTAGTGTTCTTGTCAGTTTCCTAAGCAGAGTTGAACTAGATATGGTCCGTGTGTGTAGGAAGCACAGTTCTTTTGTTCTGATCAAGCTCACTGTTCGGACCCCATAGGAAACACAGTAGAGTAGAAGAGTGCTCTTTTCTCTAAAGCAAAGTGTGTTTCTTGTAAAGCGAGCTAGAGTTTGTTTCCCAGTCCTAAATGGAGTTGAATCACATGCAGTTTCTGGTCCTACGAGGAAGAGTTGTTTTCTGGTAAGAAGAGTCACTATTGTGCTGTCATTGACATACACAGGACAAATTGCACTGGCGTCTGTTCATAGCAAGTACTGTGTATTGGACTGAAGAGGATCTACTGTTCTTGTCAGGTTCCTAAGCTACTTGAACTAGATATAGCCGTGTGTGTAGGAAGCACAGTTTTTTTGTTCTGAGCAAGCTCACTGTTCGGAACACATAGGAAACACAGTAGAGTAGAAGAGTGCTCTTTTATCAAAAGCAGAGTGTGTTTCTTGGAAGTCGAGCTAGCGTTTGTTTCCCAGTCCTAAATGGAGTTGAGTCACATGCAGTTTTTTTCCAATGAGCAAGAGTTGTTTTCTGGTAAGACAAGTCACTATTGTGCTCCAATTGCCATACACAGTGCAAATATCACTCGCTTCTGTTCCCCACAAGTAAAGTGTATCGGACTGAAGAGGAGCTACTGTTCTTCTCAGTTTCCTAAGCAGAGTTGAACTAGATATGGCCCGTGTGTGTAGGAAGCACAGTTCTTATCTTCTGAGCAAGCTCACTGTTCTGGCCCTATAGGAAACACAGTAGAGTAGAAGAGTGCTCTTTTCTCAAAAGCAGAGTGTGTTTCTTGTAAAGCAAGCTAGAGTTTGTTTCCCAGTCCTCAATGGAGTTGAATCACATGCAGTTTCTGGTCCTACGAGCAAGAGGTTTTTTTTGGTAAGAAGAGTCACTATTGTGCTGCCATTGCCAAACACAGGACAAATAGCACTGGCGTCTGTTCCCAGCACGTACAGTGTATTGGACTGAAGAGGATCTACTGTTCTTGTCAGGTTCCTAAGCAGAATTGAACTCGATATGGCCATGTGTGTAGGAAGCACAGTTCTTTTGGTCTGAGCAAGCTCACTGTTTGGACCCTATAGGAAACACAGTAGAGTAGAAGAATGCTCTTTTCTCAAAAGCAGAGTGTGTTTTTGTAAGGCGAGCTAGCGTTTGTTTCCTAGTCCTAAATGGAGTTGAATCACATGCAGTTTCTGGTCCTACGAGCAAGAGTTGTTTTCTGGTAAGGAAAGTCACTATTGCGCTCCCATTGCCCTACACAAGGCAAATAGCACTCGCGTCTTTTCCCAGCAAGTACAGAGTATTGGACTGAATAGGAGCTACTGTTCTTGTCAGTTTCCTAAGCAGAGTTGAACTAGATGTGGTCCGTGTGTGTATTAAGCACTGTTCTTTTATTCTGAGCAAGCTCACTGTTTGGACCCCATAGGAAACACAGTAGAGTAGAAGAGTGCTATTTTCTCTAAAGCAGAGTGTGTTTCTTGTAAGGCGAGCTAGCATTTGTTTCCCAGTCCTAAATGGAGTGGAATCACATGAAGTTTCTAGTCCTACGAGCAAGAGTTGTTTTCTGGTAAGGAAAGTCACTATTGTGCTCCCTTTGGCATACACAGTGCAAATAGCACATGCGTCAGTTCCCAGCAAGTACAGTGTATTGGACTGAAGAGGAGCTACTGTTCTTGTCAGTTTCCTAAGCAGAGTTGAACTAGATATGGTCCGTGTGTGTAGGAAGCACAGTTCTTTTTTTCTGAGCAAGCTCACTGTTCTGGCCCTATAGGAAACACAGTAGAGTAGAAGAGTGCTCTTTTCTCAAAAGCAGAGTGTGTTTCTTGTAAGGCGAGCTAGCATTTGCTTCCCAGTCCTAAATGGAGTGGAATCACATGCAGTTTCTGGTCCTACGAGCAAGAGTTGTTTTCTGGTAAGGAAAGTCACTATTGCGCTCCCATTGCCATACACAGTGCAAATAGCACTCGCGTCTGTTCCCAGCAAGTACAGTGTATCGGACTGAAGAGGATCTACTGTTCTTGTCAGGTTCCTAAGCAGAATTGAACTAGTTATGGCCGTGTGTGTAGGAAGCACAGTCCTTTTGTTCTGAGCAAGCTCATTGTTCAGACCCAAAAGGAAACTCTGTAGAGTAGAAGACTGCTCTTTTTTCAAAAGCAGAGTGTGTTTCTCGTAAGGCGAGCTAGTGTTTGTTTCCCAGTCTTAAATGGAGTTGAGTCACATGCAGTTTTTTGTCCTACGAGTAAGAGTTGTTTTCTGGTAAGACGAGTCACTATTGTGCTCCAATTGCCATACACAGTGCAAATAGCACTCGCGTCTGTTCGCCGACAGTACAGTGTCTTGGACTGAAAGGGGCTACTGTTCTTCTCAGGTTCCTAAGCAGAGTTGAACTAGATATGGCCGGTGTGTGTAGGAAGCACAGTTCTTTTGTTCTGAGCAAGCTCACTGTTCGGACCATATAGGAAGCACAGTAGAGTAGAAGAGTGCTCTATTCTCAAAAGCAGAGTGTGTTTCATGTAAGGCGAGGTAGCATTTGTATCCCAGTCCTAAATGGAGTTGAATCACATGCAGTTTCTGGTTCTATGAGCAATAGTTGTTTTCTGGTAAGGAAAGTCACTATTGCGCTCCCATTGCCATACTCAGTGCAAATAGCCCACCCGTCTGTTCCCAGCAAGTACAGTGTATTGGACTGAAGAGGAGCTACTGTTCTTCTCAGTTTCCTAAGCAGAGTTGAACTAGATATGCTCTGTGTGTGTAGGAAGCACAGTTCTTTTTTTCTGAGCAAGCTCACTGTTCTGGCCCTATAGGAAACACAGTAGAGTAGAAGAGTGCTCTTTTCTCAAAAGCAGAGTGTGTTTTTGTAAAGCGAGCTAGCGTTTGTTTCCTAGTCCTAAATGGAGTTGAATCACATGCAGTTTCTGGTCCTACGAGCAAGAGTTGTTTTCTGGTAAGAAGAGTCACTATTGTGCTCCAATTGCCATACACAGTGCAAATAGCACTCGCGTCTGTTCCCCGAGAGTACTGTGTATGGGACTGAAGAGGAGCTAGTGTTCTTGTCAGTTTCCTAAGCAGAGTTGAACTAGATATGGCCCGTGTGTGTAGGAAGCACAGTTCTTTTTTTCTGAGCAAGCTCACTGTTCTGGCCCTATAGGAAACACAGTAGAGTAGAAGAGTGCTATTTTCTCTAAAGCAGAGTGCGTTTCTTGTAAGGCGAGCTAGCATTTGTTTCCCATTCCTAAATGGAGTGGAATCACATGCAGTTTCTAGTCCTATGAGCAAGAGTTGTTTTCTGGTAAGGAAAGTCACTATTGCGCTCCCGTTGACATACACAGTGCAAATAGCACATGCGCCTGTTGCCAGCAGGTACAGTGTATTGGACTGAAGAGGAGCTACTGTTCTTGTCAGTTTCCTAAGCAGAGTTGAACTAGATATGGCCCGTGTGTGTAGGAAGCACAGTTCTTTTGTTCTCAGCAAGCTCACTGTTCGGACCTCATAGGAAACACAGTAGAGTAGAAGAGTGCTCTTTAATCAAAAGCAGAGTGTGTTTCATGTAAGGCGAGCTAGCATTTGTTTCCCAGTACTAAATGGAGTTGAATCACATGCAGTTTCTGGTCCTACGAGCAAGAGCTGTTTTCTGGTAAGGAAAGTCACTATTTTGCTCCCATTGCCATCGACAGTGCAAATAGCCCTCCCGTCTGTTCCCAGCAAGTACAGTGTATTGGACGAAAGAGGAGCTACTGTTCTTGTCAGTTTCCTAAGCAGAATTGAACTAGTTATGGCCCTGTGTTGGAAGCACAGTTCTTTTGTTCTGAGCAAGCTCACTGTTCTGGCCCTATAGGAAACACAGTAGAGTAGAAGAGTGCTCTTTTATCTAAAGCAGAGTGTGTTTCTTGTAAGGCAAGCTAGCGTTTGTTTCCCAGTCCTAAATGGAGTTGAATCACATGCAGTTTCTAGTCTTACGAGCAAGAGTTGTTTTATGGTAACAAGAGTCACTACTGCTATGCCATTGCCATACACAGGACAAATAGCACTGGCGTCTTTTCCCAGCAAGTACAGTGTATTGGACTGAAGAGGATCTACTGTTCTTGTCAGGTTCCTAAGCAGAATTGAACTAGATATGGCCGTGTGTGTAGGAAGCACAGTTTTTTTGTTCTGAGGAAGCTCACTGTTCGGAACACATAGGAAACACAGTACAGTAGAAGAGTGCTCTTTTCTCAAAAGCAGAGTGTGTTTCTTGGAAGTTGAGCTAGCGTTTGTTTTCCAGTCCTAAATGGAGTTGAGTCACATGCAGTTTTTTGTCCTACGAGCCAGAGTTGTTTTCTGGTAAGACAAGTCACTATTGTGCTCCAATTGCCATACACAGTGCAAATAGCACTCGCGTCTGTTCCCCGAGAGTACTGTGTATGGGACTGAAGAGGAGCTAGTGTTCTTGTCAGTTTCCTAAGCAGAGTTGAACTAGATATGGCCCGTGTGTGTAGGAAGCACAGTTCTTATGTTCTGAGCAAGCTCACTGTTCTGGCCCTATAGGAAACACAGTAGAGTAGAAGAGAGCTCTTTTCTCAAAAGCAGAGTGTGTTTCTTGTAAAGCGAGCTAGAGTTTGTTTCCCAGTCCTAAATGGAGTTGAATCACATGCAGTTTCTGGTCCTACGAACAAGAGTTGTTTTCTGGTAAGGAAAGTCACTATTGCGCTCCCATTGCCCTACACAAGGCAAATAGCACTCGCGTCTTTTCCCAGCAAGTACAGTGTATTGGACTGAATAGGATCTACTGTTCTTGTCAGGTTCCTAAGCAGAATTGAACTAGACATGGCCATGTGTGTAGGAAGCACAGTTCTTTTGTTCTGAGCAAGCTCAATGTTCGGACACCATAGGAAACACAGTAGAGTAGAAGAATGCTCTTTTCTCAAAAGCAGAGTGTGTTTTTGTAAGGCGAGCTAGCGTTTGTTTCCTAGTCCTAAATGGAGTTGAATCACATGCAGTTTCTGGTCCTATGAGCAAGAGTTGTTTTCTGGTAAGGAAAGTCACTATTGCGCTCCCATTGCCCTACACAAGGCAAATAGCACTCGCGTCTTTTCCCAGCAAGTACAGTGTATTGGACTGAATAGAAGCTACTGTTCTTGTCAGTTTCCTAAGCAGAGTTGAACTAGATATGGTCCGTGTGTGTAGGAAGCACAGTTATTTTGTTCTGAGCAAGCTCACTGTTTGGACCCCATAGGAAACACAGTAGAGTAGAAGAGTGCTCTTTTCTCTAAAGCAGAGTTTGTTTTTGTAAGGCGAGCTAGCATTTGTTTCCCAGTCCTAAATGGAGTGGAATCACATGCAGTTTCTGGTCCTACGAGCAAGAGTTGTTTTCTGGTAAGGAAAGTCACTATTGCGCTCCCATTGCCATACTCAGTGCAAATAGCCCTCCCGTCTGTTCCCAGCAAGTACAGTGTATTGGACTGAAGAGGAGCTACTGTTCTTCTCAGTTTCCTAAGCAGAGTTGAACTAGATATGGTCCGTGTGTGTAGGAAGCACAGTTCTTTTTTTCTGAGCAAGCTCACTGTTCTGGCCCTATAGGAAACACAGTAGAGTAGAAGAGTGCTCTTTTCTCAAAAGCAGAGTGTGTTTCTTGTAAAGCGAGCTAGAGTTTGTTTCCCAGTCCTAAATGGAGATGAATCACATGCTGTTTCTGGTCCTACGAGCAAGAGTTGTTTTCTGGTAAGAAGAGTCACTATTGCGCTGCCATTGACATACACAGGACAAATAGCACTCGCGTCTGTTCCCAGCAAGTACAGTGTATTGGACTGAAGAGGATGTACTGTTCTTGTCAGGTTCCTAAGCAGACTTGAACTAGATATGTCCGTGTGTGTAGGAAGCACAGTTTTTTTGTTCTGAGCAAGCTCACTGTTCGGAACACATAGGAAACACAGTAGAGTAGAAGAGTGCTCTTTTCTCAAAAGCAGAGTGTGTTTCTTGGAAGTCGAGCTAGCGTTTGTTTCCCAGTCCTAAATGGAGTTGAGTCACATGCAGTTCTTTGTCCAACGAGCAAGAGTTGTTTTCTGGTAAGACAAGTCACTATTGTGCTCCAATTGCCATACACAGTGCAAATATCACTCGCTTCTGTTCCCCACAAGTACAGTGTATCGGACTGAAGAGGAGCTACTGTTCTTGTCAGTTTCCTAAGCAGAGTTGAACTAGATATGGCCCGTGTGTGTAGGAAGCACAGTTCTTATGTTCTGAGCAAGCTCACTGTTCTGGCCCTATAGGAAACACAGTAGAGTAGAAGAGTGCTCTTTTCTCAAAAGCAGAGTGTGTTTCTTGTAAAGCGAGCTAGAGTTTGTTTCCCAGTCCTAAATGGAGTTGAATCACATGCAGTTTCTGGTCCTACGAACAAGAGTTGTTTTCTGGTAAGGAAAGTCACTATTGCGCTCCCATTGCCCTACACAAGGCAAATAGCACTCGCGTCTTTTCCCAGCAAGTACAGTGTATTGGACTGAATAGGAGCTACTGTTCTTGTCAGTTTCCTAAGCAGAGTTGAACTAGATGTGGTCCGTGTGTGTATTAAGCACAGTTCTTTTATTCTGAGCAAGCTCACTGTTTGGACCCCATAGGAAACACAGTAGAGTAGAAGAGTGCTATTTTCTCTAAAGCAGAGTGTGTTTCTTGTAAGGCGAGCTAGCATTTGTTTCCCAGTCCTAAATGGAGTGGAATCACATGCAGTTTCTAGTCCTATGAGCAAGAGTTGTTTTCTGGTAAGGAAAGTCACTATTGCGCTCCCATTGACATACACAGTGCAAATAGCACATGCGCCTTTTGCCAGCAAGTACAGTGTATCGGACTGAAGAGGAGCTAGTGTTCCTGTCAGTTTCCTAAGCAGAGTTGAACTAGATATGGCTCGTGTGTAGGAATCACAGTTCTTTGTTCTGAGCATTCTCACTGTTCTGGCCCTATAGGAAACACAGTAGAGTAGAAGAGTGCTCTTTTCTCTAAAGCAGAGTGTGTTTCTGTAAGGTGAGCTAGCTTTTGTTTCCCAGTCCTAAATGGAGTTGAATCACATGCAGTTTCTGGTCCTACGAGCAAGAGTTTTTTTATGGTAAGAAGAGTCACTATTGTGCTGCCATTGCCATACACAGGACAAATAGCACTGGCGTCTGTTCCCAGCACGTACAGTGTATTGGACTGAAGAGTATCTACTGTTCTTGTCAGGTTCCTAAGCAGAATTGAACTAGATATGGCCATGTGTGTAGGAAGCACAGTTCTTTTGTTCTGAGCAAGCTCAATGTTCGGACACCATAGGAAACACAGTAGAGTAGAAGAGTGCTCTTTTCTCAAAAGCAGAGTGTGTTTTTGTATGGTGAGCTAGCGTTTGTTTCCTTCTCCTAAATGGAGTTGAATCACATGCAGTTTCTGGTCCTACGAGCAAGAGTTGTTTTCTGATAAGGAAAGTCACTATTGCGCTCCCATTGCCCTACACAAGGCAAATAGCACTCGCGTCTTTTCCCAGCAAGTATACTGTATTGGACTGAATAGGAGCTACTGTTCTTGTCAGTTTCCTAAGCAGAGTTGAAATAGAAATGGTCCGTGTGTGTAGGAAGCACAGTTATTTTGTTCTGAGCAAGCTCACTGTTGGGACCCCATAGGAAACACAGTAGAGTAGAAGAGTGCTATTTTCTCTAAAGCAGAGTGTGTTTCTTGTAAGGCGAGCTAGCATTTGTTTCCCATTCCTAAATGGAGTGGAATCACATGCAGTTTCTAGTCCTATGAGCAAGAGTTGTTTTCTGGTAAGGAAAGTCACTATTGCGCTCCCGTTGACATACACAGTGCAAATAGCACATGCGCCTGTTGCCAGCAGGTACAGTGTATTGGACTGAAGAGGAGCTACTGTTCTTGTCAGTTTCCTAAGCAGAGTTGAACTAGATATGGCCCGTGTGTGTAGGAAGCACAGTTCTTTTGTTCTGAGCAAGCTCACTGTTCAGACCTCATAGGAAACACAGTAGAGTAGAAGAGTGCTCTTTAATCAAAAGCAGAGTGTGTTTCATGTAAGGCGAGCTAGCATTTGTTTCCCAGTACTAAATGGAGTTGAATCACATGCAGTTTCTGGTCCTACGAGCAAGAGCTGTTTTCTGGTAAGGAAAGTCACTATTTTGCTCCCATTGCCATCGACAGTGCAAATAGCCCTCCCGTCTGTTCCCAGCAAGTACAGTGTATTGGACGAAAGAGGAGCTACTGTTCTTGTCAGTTTCCTAAGCAGAATTGAACTAGTTATGGCCCTGTGTTGGAAGCACAGTTCTTTTGTTCTGAGCAAGCTCACTGTTCTGGCCCTATAGGAAACACAGTAGAGTAGAAGAGTGCTCTTTTCTCTAAAGCAGAGTGTGTTTCTTGTAAGGCGAGCTAGCGTTTGTTTCCCAGTCCTAAATGGAGTTGAATCACATGCAGTTTCTAGTCTTACGAGCAAGAGTTGTTTTATGGTAACAAGAGTCACTACTGCTATGCCATTGCCATACACAGGACAAATAGCACTGGCGTCTTTTCCCAGCAAGTACAGTGTATTGGACTGAAGAGGATCTACTGTTCTTGTCAGGTTCCTAAGCAGAATTGAACTAGATATGGCCGTGTGTGTAGGAAGCACAGTTTTTTTGTTCTGAGGAAGCTCACTGTTCGGAACACATAGGAAACACAGTACAGTAGAAGAGTGCTCTTTTCTCAAAAGCAGAGTGTGTTTCTTGGAAGTTGAGCTAGCGTTTGTTTTCCAGTCCTAAATGGAGTTGAGTCACATGCAGTTTTTTGTCCTACGAGCCAGAGTTGTTTTCTGGTAAGACAAGTCACTATTGTGCTCCAATTGCCATACACAGTGCAAATAGCACTCGCGTCTGTTCCCCGAGAGTACTGTGTATGGGACTGAAGAGGAGCTAGTGTTCTTGTCAGTTTCCTAAGCAGAGTTGAACTAGATATGGCCCGTGTGTGTAGGAAGCACAGTTCTTATGTTCTGAGCAAGCTCACTGTTCTGGCCCTATAGGAAACACAGTAGAGTAGAAGAGTGCTCTTTTCTCAAAAGCAGAGTGTGTTTCTTGTAAAGCGAGCTAGAGTTTGTTTCCCAGTCCTAAATGGAGTTGAATCACATGCAGTTTCTGGTCCTACGAACAAGAGTTGTTTTCTGGTAAGGAAAGTCACTATTGCGCTCCCATTGCCCTACACAAGGCAAATAGCACTCGCGTCTTTTCCCAGCAAGTACAGTGTATTGGACTGAATAGGAGCTACTGTTCTTGTCAGTTTCCTAAGCATAGTTGAACTAGATGTGGTCCGTGTGTGTATTAAGCACAGTTCTTTTATTCTGAGCAAGCTCACTGTTTGGACCCCATAGGAAACACAGTAGAGTAGAAGAGTGCTATTTTCTCTAAAGCAGAGTGTGTTTCTTGTAAGGCGAGCTAGCATTTCTTTCCCAGTCCTAAATGGAGTGGAATCACATGCAGTTTCTAGTCCTATGAGCAAGAGTTGTTTTCTGGTAAGGAAAGTCACTATTGCGCTCCCATTGACATACACAGTGCAAATAGCACATGCGCCTTTTGCCAGCAAGTACAGTGTATTGGACTGAAGAGGAGCTACTGTTCTTGTCAGTTTCCTAAGCAGAGTTGAACTAGATATGGCTCGTGTGTAGGAAGTACAGTTCTTTGTTCTGAGCATTCTCACTGTTCTGGCCCTATAGGAAACACAGTAGAGTAGAAGAGTGCTCTTTTCTCTAAAGCAGAGTGTGTTTCTGTAAGGTGAGCTAGCTTTTGTTTCCCAGTCCTAAATGGAGTTGAATCACATGCAGTTTCTGGTCCTACAAGCAAGAGTTTTTTTTTGGTAAGAAGAGTCACTATTGTGCTGCCATTGCCAAACACAGGACAAATAGCACTGGCGTCTGTTCCCAGCACGTACAGTGTATTGGACTGAAGAGGATCTACTGTTCTTGTCAGGTTCCTAAGCAGAATTGAACTAGACATGGCCATGTGTGTAGGAAGCACAGTTCTTTTGTTCTGAGCAAGCTCAATGTTCGGACACCATAGGAAACACAGTAGAGTAGAAGAATGCTCTTTTCTCAAAAGCAGAGTGTGTTTTTGTAAGGCGAGCTAGCGTTTGTTTCCTAGTCCTAAATGGAGTTGAATCACATGCAGTTTCTGGTCCTATGAGCAAGAGTTGTTTTCTGGTAAGGAAAGTCACTATTGCGCTCCCATTGCCCTACACAAGGCAAATAGCACTCGCGTCTTTTCCCAGCAAGTACAGTGTATTGGACTGAATAGAAGCTACTGTTCTTGTCAGTTTCCTAAGCAGAGTTGAACTAGATATGGTCCGTGTGTGTAGGAAGCACAGTTATTTTGTTCTGAGCAAGCTCACTGTTTGGACCCCATAGGAAACACAGTAGAGTAGAAGAGTGCTCTTTTCTCTAAAGCAGAGTTTGTTTTTGTAAGGCGAGCTAGCATTTGTTTCCCAGTCCTAAATGGAGTGGAATCACATGCAGTTTCTGGTCCTACGAGCAAGAGTTGTTTTCTGGTAAGGAAAGTCACTATTGCGCTCCCATTGCCATACTCAGTGCAAATAGCCCTCCCGTCTGTTCCCAGCAAGTACAGTGTATTGGACTGAAGAGGAGCTACTGTTCTTCTCAGTTTCCTAAGCAGAGTTGAACTAGATATGGTCCGTGTGTAGGAAGCACAGTTCTTTTTTTCTGAGCAAGCTCACTGTTCTGGCCCTATAGGAAACACAGTAGAGTAGAAGAGTGCTCTTTTCTCAAAAGCAGAGTGTGTTTCTTGTAAAGCGAGCTAGAGTTTGTTTCCCAGTCCTAAATGGAGATGAATCACATGCTGTTTCTGGTCCTACGAGCAAGAGTTGTTTTCTGGTAAGAAGAGTCACTATTGCGCTGCCATTGACATACACAGGACAAATAGCACTCGCGTCTGTTCCCAGCAAGTACAGTGTATTGGACTGAAGAGGATGTACTGTTCTTGTCAGGTTCCTAAGCAGACTTGAACTAGATATGTCCGTGTGTGTAGGAAGCACAGTTTTTTTGTTCTGAGCAAGCTCACTGTTCGGAACACATAGGAAACACAGTAGAGTAGAAGAGTGCTCTTTTCTCAAAAGCAGAGTGTGTTTCTTGGAAGTCGAGCTAGCGTTTGTTTCCCAGTCCTAAATGGAGTTGAGTCACATGCAGTTCTTTGTCCAACGAGCAAGAGTTGTTTTCTGGTAAGACAAGTCACTATTGTGCTCCAATTGCCATACACAGTGCAAATATCACTCGCTTCTGTTCCCCACAAGTACAGTGTATCTGACTGAAGAGGAGCTACTGTTCTTGTCAGTTTCCTAAGCAGAGTTGAACTAGATATGGCCCGTGTGTGTAGGAAGCACAGTTCTTATGTTCTGAGCAAGCTCACTGTTCTGGCCCTATAGGAAACACAGTAGAGTAGAAGAGTGCTCTTTTCTCAAAAGCAGAGTGTGTTTCTTGTAAAGCGAGCTAGAGTTTGTTTCCCAGTCCTAAATGGAGTTGAATCACATGCAGTTTCTGGTCCTACGAACAAGAGTTGTTTTCTGGTAAGGAAAGTCACTATTGCGCTCCCATTGCCCTACACAAGGCAAATAGCACTCGCGTCTTTTCCCAGCAAGTACAGTGTATTGGACTGAATAGGAGCTACTGTTCTTGTCAGTTTCCTAAGCAGAGTTGAACTAGATGTGGTCCGTGTGTGTATTAAGCACAGTTCTTTTATTCTGAGCAAGCTCACTGTTTGGACCCCATAGGAAACACAGTAGAGTAGAAGAGTGCTATTTTCTCTAAAGCAGAGTGTGTTTCTTTTAAGGCGAGCTAGCATTTGTTTCCCAGTCCTAAATGGAGTGGAATCACATGCAGTTTCTAGTCCTATGAGCAAGAGTTGTTTTCTGGTAAGGAAAGTCACTATTGCGCTCCCATTGACATACACAGTGCAAATAGCACATGCGCCTTTTGCCAGCAAGTACAGTGTATTGGACTGAAGAGGAGCTACTGTTCTTGTCAGTTTCCTAAGCAGAGTTGAGCTAGATATGACCCGTGTGTGTAGGAAGCACAGTTCTTTTGTTCTGAGCAAGCTCACTGTTTGGACCTCATAGGAAACACAGTAGAGTAGAAGAGTGTTCTTTAATCAAAAGCAGAGTGTGTTTCATGTAAGGCGAGCTAGCATTTGTTTCCCAGTCCTAAATGGAGTTGAATCACATGCAGTTTCTGGTCCTATGAGCAAGAGTGGTTTTCTGGAAAGGAAAGTCACTATTGCGCTCCCATTGCCATACACAGTGCAAATAGCACTCGCGTCTGTTCCCAGCAAGTACAGTGTATCGGACTGAAGAGGAGCTAGTGTTCCTGTCAGTTTCCTAAGCAGAGTTGAACTAGATATGGCTCGTGTGTAGGAATCACAGTTCTTTGTTCTGAGCATTCTCACTGTTCTGGCCCTATAGGAAACACAGTAGAGTAGAAGAGTGCTCTTTTCTCTAAAGCAGAGTGTGTTTCTGTAAGGTGAGCTAGCTTTTGTTTCCCAGTCCTAAATGGAGTTGAATCACATGCAGTTTCTGGTCCTATGCGCAAGAGTTTTTTTATGGTAAGAAGAGTCACTATTGTGCTGCCATTGCCATACACAGGACAAATAGCACTGGCGTCTGTTCCCAGCACGTACAGTGTATTGGACTGAAGAGTATCTACTGTTCTTGTCAGGTTCCTAAGCAGAATTGAACTAGATATGGCCATGTGTGTAGGAAGCACAGTTCTTTTGTTCTGAGCAAGCTCAATGTTCGGACACCATAGGAAACACAGTAGAGTAGAAGAGTGCTCTTTTCTCAAAAGCAGAGTGTGTTTTTGTATGGTGAGCTAGCATTTGTTTCCTTCTCCTAAATGGAGTTGAATCACATGCAGTTTCTGGTCCTACGAGCAAGAGTTGTTTTCTGATAAGGAAAGTCACTATTGCGCTCCCATTGCCCTACACAAGGCAAATAGCACTCGCGTCTTTTCCCAGCAAGTATACTGTATTGGACTGAATAGAAGCTACTGTTCTTGTCAGTTTCCTAAGCAGAGTTGAAATAGATATGGTCCGTGTGTGTAGGAAGCACAGTTATTTTGTTCTGAGCAAGCTCACTGTTGGGACCCCATAGGAAACACAGTAGAGTAGAAGAGTGCTATTTTCTCTAAAGCAGAGTGTATTTCTTGTAAGGCGAGCTAGCATTTGTTTCCCATTCCTAAATGGAGTGGAATCACATGCAGTTTCTAGTCCTATGAGCAAGAGTTGTTTTCTGGTAAGGAAAGTCACTATTGCGCTCCCGTTGACATACACAGTGCAAATAGCACATGCGCCTGTTGCCAGCAGGTACAGTGTATTGGACTGAAGAGGAGCTACTGTTCTTGTCAGTTTCCTAAGCAGAGTTGAACTAGATATGGCCCGTGTGTGTAGGAAGCACAGTTCTTTTGTTCTGAGCAAGCTCACTGTTCGGACCTCATAGGAAACACAGTAGAGTAGAAGAGTGCTCTTTAATCAAAAGCAGAGTGTGTTTCATGTAAGGCGAGCTAGCATTTGTTTCCCAGTACTAAATGGAGTTGAATCACATGCAGTTTCTGGTCCTACGAGCAAGAGCTGTTTTCTGGTAAGGAAAGTCACTATTTTGCTCCCATTGCCATCGACAGTGCAAATAGCCCTCCCGTCTGTTCCCAGCAAGTACAGTGTATTGGACGAAAGAGGAGCTACTGTTCTTGTCAGTTTCCTAAGCAGAATTGAACTAGTTATGGCCCTGTGTTGGAAGCACAGTTCTTTTGTTCTGAGCAAGCTCACTGTTCTGGCCCTATAGGAAACACAGTAGAGTAGAAGAGTGCTCTTTTCTCTAAAGCAGAGTGTGTTTCTTGTAAGGCGAGCTAGCGTTTGTTTCCCAGTCCTAAATGGAGTTGAATCACATGCAGTTTCTAGTCTTACGAGCAAGAGTTGTTTTATGGTAACAAGAGTCACTACTGCTATGCCATTGCCATACACAGGACAAATAGCACTGGCGTCTTTTCCCAGCAAGTACAGTGTATTGGACTGAAGAGGATCTACTGTTCTTGTCAGGTTCCTAAGCAGAATTGAACTAGATATGGCCGTGTGTGTAGGAAGCACAGTTTTTTTGTTCTGAGGAAGCTCACTGTTCGGAACACATAGGAAAAACAGTACAGTAGAAGAGTGCTCTTTTCTCAAAAGCAGAGTGTGTTTCTTGGAAGTTGAGCTAGCGTTTGTTTTCCAGTCCTAAATGGAGTTGAGTCACATGCAGTTTTTTGTCCTATGAGCCAGAGTTGTTTTCTGGTAAGACAAGTCACTATTGTGCTCCAATTGCCATACACAGTGCAAATAGCACTCGCGTCTGTTCCCCGAGAGTACTGTGTATGGGACTGAAGAGGAGCTAGTGTTCTAGTCAGTTTCCTAAGCAGAGTTGAACTAGATATGGCCCGTGTGTGTAGGAAGCACAGTTCTTATGTTCTGAGCAAGCTCACTGTTCTGGCCCTATAGGAAACACAGTAGAGTAGAAGAGTGCTCTTTTCTCAAAAGCAGAGTGTGTTTCTTGTAAAGCGAGCTAGAGTTTGTTTCCCAGTCCTAAATGGAGTTGAATCACATGCAGTTTCTGGTCCTACGAACAAGAGTTGTTTTCTGGTAAGGAAAGTCACTATTGCGCTCCCATTGCCCTACACAAGGCAAATAGCACTCGCGTCTTTTCCCAGCAAGTACAGTGTATTGGACTGAATAGGATCTACTGTTCTTGTCAGGTTCCTAAGCAGAATTGAACTAGACATGGCCATGTGTGTAGGAAGCACAGTTCTTTTGTTCTGAGCAAGCTCAATGTTCGGACACCATAGGAAACACAGTAGAGTAGAAGAATGCTCTTTTCTCAAAAGCAGAGTGTGTTTTTGTAAGGCGAGCTAGCGTTTGTTTCCTAGTCCTAAATGGAGTTGAATCACATGCAGTTTCTGGTCCTATGAGCAAGAGTTGTTTTCTGGTAAGGAAAGTCACTATTGCGCTCCCATTGCCCTACACAAGGCAAATAGCACTCGCGTCTTTTCCCAGCAAGTACAGTGTATTGGACTGAATAGAAGCTACTGTTCTTGTCAGTTTCCTAAGCAGAGTTGAACTAGATAAGGTCCGTGTGTGTAGGAAGCACAGTTATTTTGTTCTGAGCAAGCTCACTGTTTGGACCCCATAGGAAACACAGTAGAGTAGAAGAGTGCTCTTTTCTCTAAAGCAGAGTTTGTTTTTGTAAGGCGAGCTAGCATTTGTTTCCCAGTCCTAAATGGAGTGGAATCACATGCAGTTTCTGGTCCTACGAGCAAGAGTTGTTTTCTGGTAAGGAAAGTCACTATTGCGCTCCCATTGCCATACTCAGTGCAAATAGCCCTCCCGTCTGTTCCCAGCAAGTACAGTGTATTGGACTGAAGAGGAGCTACTGTTCTTCTCAGTTTCCTAAGCAGAGTTGAACTAGATATGGTCCGTGTGTGTAGGAAGCACAGTTCTTTTTTTCTGAGCAAGCTCACTGTTCTGGCCCTATAGGAAACACAGTAGAGTAGAAGAGTGCTCTTTTCTCAAAAGCAGAGTGTGTTTCTTGTAAAGCGAGCTAGAGTTTGTTTCCCAGTCCTAAATGGAGATGAATCACATGCTGTTTCTGGTCCTACGAGCAAGAATTGTTTTCTGGTAAGAAGAGTCACTATTGCGCTGCCATTGACATACACAGGACAAATAGCACTCGCGTCTGTTCCCAGCAAGTACAGTGTATTGGACTGAAGAGGATGTACTGTTCTTGTCAGGTTCCTAAGCAGACTTGAACTAGATATGGCCGTGTGTGTAGGAAGCACAGTTTTTTTGTTCTGAGCAAGCTCACTGTTCGGAACACATAGGAAACAGAGTAGTGTAGAAGAGTGCTCTTTTCTCAAAAGCAGAGTGTGTTTCTTGGAAGTCGAGCTAGCGTTTGTTTCCCAGTCCTAAATGGAGTTGAGTCACATGCAGTTCTTTGTCCAACGAGCAAGAGTTGTTTTCTGGTAAGACAAGTCACTATTGTGCTCCAATTGCCATACACAGTGCAAATATCACTCGCTTCTGTTCCCCACAAGTACAGTGTATCGGACTGAAGAGGAGCTACTGTTCTTGTCAGTTTCCTAAGCAGAGTTGAACTAGATATGGCCCGTGTGTGTAGGAAGCACAGTTCTTATGTTCTGAGCAAGCTCACTGTTCTGGCCCTATAGGAAACACAGTAGAGTAGAAGAGTGCTCTTTTCTCAAAAGCAGAGTGTGTTTCTTGTAAAGCGAGCTAGAGTTTGTTTCCCAGTCCTAAATGGAGTTGAATCACATGCAGTTTCTGGTCCTACGAACAAGAGTTGTTTTCTGGTAAGGAAAGTCACTATTGCGCTCCCATTGCCCTACACAAGGCAAATAGCACTCGCGTCTTTTCCCAGCAAGTACAGTGTATTGGACTGAATAGGAGCTACTGTTCTTGTCAGTTTCCTAAGCAGAGTTGAACTAGATGTGGTCCGTGTGTGTATTAAGCACAGTTCTTTTATTCTGAGCAAGCTCACTGTTTGGACCCCATAGGAAACACAGTAGAGTTGAAGAGTGCTATTTTCTCTAAAGCAGAGTGTGTTTCTTGTAAGGCGAGCTAGCATTTGTTTCCCAGTCCTAAATGGAGTGGAATCACATGCAGTTTCTAGTCCTATGAGCAAGAGTTGTTTTCTGGTAAGGAAAGTCACTATTGCGCTCCCATTGACATACACAGTGCAAATAGCACATGCGCCTTTTGCCAGCAAGTACAGTGTATTGGACTGAAGAGGAGCTACTGTTCTTGTCAGTTTCCTAAGCAGAGTATGACCCGTGTGTGTAGGAAGCACAGTTCTTTTGTTCTGAGCAAGCTCACTGTTCGGACCTCATAGGAAACACAGTAGAGTAGAAGAGTGCTCTTTAATCAAAAGCAGAGTGTGTTTCATGTAAGGCGAGCTAGCATTTGTTTCCCAGTCCTAAATGGAGTTTAATCACATGCAGTTTCTGGTCCTATGAGCAAGAGTGGTTTTCTGGAAAGGAAAGTCACTATTGCGCTCCCATTGCCATACACAGTGCAAATAGCACTCGCGTCTGTTCCCAGCAAGTACAGTGTATCGGACTGAAGAGGAGCTAGTGTTCCTGTCAGTTTCCTAAGCAGAGTTGAACTAGATATGGCTCGTGTGTAGGAATCACAGTTCTTTGTTCTGAGCATTCTCACTGTTCTGGCCCTATAGGAAACACAGTAGAGTAGAAGAGTGCTCTTTTCTCTAAAACAGAGTGTGTTTCTGTAAGGTGAGCTAGCTTTTGTTTCCCAGTCCTAAATGGAGTTGAATCACATGCAGTTTCTGGTCCTACGAGCAAGAGTTTTTTTATGGTAAGAAGAGTCACTATTGTGCTGCCATTGCCATACACAGGACAAATAGCACTGGCGTCTGTTCCCAGCACGTACAGTGTATTGGACTGAAGAGTATCTACTGTTCTTGTCAGGTTCCTAAGCAGAATTGAACTAGATATGGCCATGTGTGTAGGAAGCACAGTTCTTTTGTTCTGAGCAAGCTCAATGTTCGGACACCATAGGAAACACAGTAGAGTAGAAGAGTGCTCTTTTCTCAAAAGCAGAGTGTGTTTTTGTATGGTGAGCTAGCGTTTGTTTCCTTCTCCTAAATGGAGTTGAATCACATGCAGTTTCTGGTCCTACGAGCAAGAGTTGTTTTCTGATAAGGAAAGTCACTATTGCGCTCCCATTGCCCTACACAAGGCAAATAGCACTCGCGTCTTTTCCCAGCAAGTATACTGTATTGGACTGAATAGAAGCTACTGTTCTTGTCAGTTTCCTAAGCAGAGTTGAAATAGATATGGTCCGTGTGTGTAGGAAGCACAGTTATTTTGTTCTGAGCAAGCTCACTGTTGGGACCCCATAGGAAACACAGTAGAGTAGAAGAGTGCTATTTTCTCTAAAGCAGAGTGTGTTTCTTGTAAGGCGAGCTAGCATTTGTTTCCCATTCCTAAATGGAGTGGAATCACATGCAGTTTCTAGTCCTATGAGCAAGAGTTGTTTTCTGGTAAGGAAAGTCACTATTGCGCTCCCGTTGACATACACAGTGCAAATAGCACATGCGCCTGTTGCCAGCAGGTACAGTGTATTGGACTGAAGAGGAGCTACTGTTCTTGTCAGTTTCCTAAGCAGAGTTGAACTAGATATGGCCCGTGTGTGTAGGAAGCACAGTTCTTTTGTTCTGAGCAAGCTCACTGTTCGGACCTCATAGGAAACACAGTAGAGTAGAAGAGTGCTCTTTAATCAAAAGCAGAGTGTGTTTCATGTAAGGCGAGCTAGCATTTGTTTCCCAGTACTAAATGGAGTTGAATCACATGCAGTTTCTGGTCCTACGAGCAAGAGCTGTTTTCTGGTAAGGAAAGTCACTATTTTGCTCCCATTGCCATCGACAGTGCAAATAGCCCTCCCGTCTGTTCCCAGCAAGTACAGTGTATTGGACGAAAGAGGAGCTACTGTTCTTGTCAGTTTCCTAAGCAGAATTGAACTAGTTATGGCCCTGTGTTGGAAGCACAGTTCTTTTGTTCTGAGCAAGCTCACTGTTCTGGCCCTATAGGAAACACAGTAGAGTAGAAGAGTGCTCTTTTCTCTAAAGCAGAGTGTGTTTCTTGTAAGGCGAGCTAGCGTTTGTTTCCCAGTCCTAAATGGAGTTGAATCACATGCAGTTTCTAGTCTTACGAGCAAGAGTTGTTTTATGGTAACAAGAGTCACTACTGCTATGCCATTGCCATACACAGGACAAATAGCACTGGCGTCTTTTCCCAGCAAGTACAGTGTATTGGACTGAAGAGGATCTACTGTTCTTGTCAGGTTCCTAAGCAGAATTGAACTAGATATGGCCGTGTGTGTAGGAAGCACAGTTTTTTTGTTCTGAGGAAGCTCACTGTTCGGAACACATAGGAAACACAGTACAGTAGAAGAGTGCTCTTTTCTCAAAAGCAGAGTGTGTTTCTTGGAAGTTGAGCTAGCGTTTGTTTTCCAGTCCTAAATGGAGTTGAGTCACATGCAGTTTTTTGTCCTACGAGCCAGAGTTGTTTTCTGGTAAGACAAGTCACTATTGTGCTCCAATTGCCATACACAGTGCAAATAGCACTCGCGTCTGTTCCCCGAGAGTACTGTGTATGGGACTGAAGAGGAGCTAGTGTTCTTGTCAGTTTCCTAAGCAGAGTTGAACTCGATATGGCCCGTGTGTGTAGGAAGCACAGTTCTTATGTTCTGAGCAAGCTCACTGTTCTGGCCCTATAGGAAACACAGTAGAGTAGAAGAGTGCTCTTTTCTCAAAAGCAGAGTGTGTTTCTTGTAAAGCGAGCTAGAGTTTGTTTCCCAGTCCTAAATGGAGTTGAATCACATGCAGTTTCTGGTCCTACGAACAAGAGTTGTTTTCTGGTAAGGAAAGTCACTATTGCGCTCCCATTGCCCTACACAAGGCAAATAGCACTCGCGTCTTTTCCCAGCAAGTACAGTGTATTGGACTGAATAGGAGCTACTGTTCTTGTCAGTTTCCTAAGCATAGTTGAACTAGATGTGGTCCGTGTGTGTATTAAGCACAGTTCTTTTATTCTGAGCAAGCTCACTGTTTGGACCCCATAGGAAACACAGTAGAGTAGAAGAGTGCTATTTTCTCTAAAGCAGAGTGTGTTTCTTGTAAGGCGAGCTAGCATTTGTTTCCCAGTCCTAAATGGAGTGGAATCACATGCACTTTCTAGTCCTATGAGCAAGAGTTGTTTTCTGGTAAGGAAAGTCACTATTGCGCTCCCATTGACATACACAGTGCAAATAGCACATGCGCCTTTTGCCAGCAAGTACAGTGTATTGGACTGAAGAGGAGCTACTGTTCTTGTCAGTTTCCTAAGCAGAGTTGAACTAGATATGACCCGTGTGTGTAGGAAGCACAGTTCTTTTGTTCTGAGCAAGCTCACTGTTCGGACCTCATAGGAAACACAGTAGAGTAGAAGAGTGCTCTTTAATCAAAAGCAGAGCGTGTTTCATGTAAGGCGAGCTAGCATTTGTTTCCCAGTCCTAAATGGAGTTGAATCACATGCAGTTTCTGGTCCTATGAGCAAGAGTGGTTTTCTGGAAAGGAAAGTCACTATTGCGCTCCCATTGCCATACACAGTGCAAATAGCACTCGCGTCTGTTCCCAGCAAGTACAGTGTATCGGACTGAAGAGGAGCTAGTGTTCCTGTCAGTTTCCTAAGCAGAGTTGAACTAGATATGGCTCGTGTGTAGGAATCACAGTTCTTTGTTCTGAGCATTCTCACTGTTCTGGCCCTATAGGAAACACAGTAGAGTAGAAGAGTGCTCTTTTTTCAAAAGCAGAGTGTGTTTCTTGTAAGGCGAGCTAGCGTTTGTTTCCCAGTCCTAAATGGAGTTGAATCACATGCAGTTTTTGGTCCTACGAGCAAGACTTGTTTTCTCGTAATCAAAGTCACCATTGTGCTCCCATTGCCATACACAGTGCAAATAGCCCTCGCGCCTTTGGCCAGCAAGTACAGTGTATTGGACTGAAGAGGAGCTACTGTTCTTGTCAGTTTCCTAAGCAGAATTGAACTAGATATGGCCCATGTGTGTAGGAAGCCCAGTTCTTTTGTTCTGAGCAAGCTCAATGTTCGGACCTCATATGAACCACAGTAGAATAGAAGACTGCTCTTTTCTCAAAAGCAGAGTGTGTTTCTTTTAAGGCGAGCTAGCGTTTGTTTCCCAGTCCTAAATGGAGTTGAATCACATGCAGTTTTTTTCCTACGAGCAAGAATTGTTTTCACTATTGCGCTCCCTTTGCCATACACAGTGCAAATAGCACTCGCGTCTGTTCCCAGCAAGTTCAGTGTATTGAACTGAATAGGAGCTACTGTTCTTGTCAGTTTCCTAAGCAGAGTTGAACTAGATATGGCCCCTGTGTGTAGGAAGCACAGTTCTATTGTTCTGAACAAGCTCACTGTTTGGACCCCATAGGAAACACAGTAGAGTAGAAGAGTGCTCTTTTCTCAAAATCAAAGTGTGTTTCTAGTAAGGCAAGCTAGCGTTTATTTCCCAGTCCTAAATGGAGTTGAATCAAATCCGGTTTTTGGTCCTACGAGCAAGAGTTGTTTTCTGGTAAGGAAAGTCACTATTGCACTCCCATTGCCATACACAGTACAAATAGCACTCGCATCTGTTCCCAGCAAGTACAGTGTATTGGACTGAAGAGGAGCTACTGTTCTTGTCAATTTCCTAAGCAGAGTTGAACTAGATATGGCCCCTGTGTGTAGGAAGCACAGTTCTTTTGTTCTGAGCAAGCTCACTGTTCGGGCCCCATAGGATACACAGTAGAGTAGAAGAGTGCTCTTTTCTCAAAAGCAGAGTGTGTTTCTTGTAAGGAGAGCTAGCATTTGTTTCCCAGTCCTAAATGGAGTTGAATCACATCCAGTTTCTGGTCCTACGAGCAAGAGTTGTTTTCTGGTAAGAAGAGTCACTATTGCACTCCCATTTTCATACACAGGACAAATAGCACTGGCGTCTGTTCCCAGCATGTACAGTGTATTGGACTGATAAGGATCTACTGTTCTTTTCAGTTTCATAACCAGAATTGAACTAGATATGGCAGTATTTTTATGAAGCACAGTTCTTTTGTTCTGAGCAAGCTCACTGTTCTGGCCTTATAGGAAACACAGTAGAGTAGAAGACTGCTCTTTTCTCAAAAGCAGAGTGTGTTTCTTGTAAGGCGAGCTAGCGTTTGTTTCCCAGTCCTAAATGGAGTTGAATCACATGCAGTTTTTGGTCCTATGAGCAAGAGTTGTTTTCTGGTAAGGAAAGTCACTATTGCGCTCCCTTTGCCATACACAGTGCAAATAGCACTCGCGTCTGTTCCCAGCAAGTACAGTGTATTGAACTGAAGAGGAGCTACTGTTCTTGTCATTTTCCTAAGCAGAGTTTAACTAGATATGGCCCATGTGTGTAGGAAGCACAGTTCTTTTGTTCTCAGCAAGCTCACTGTTCGGACACCATATGAACCACAGTGAAATAGAAGACTGCTCTTTTCTCAAAAGCAGAGTGTGTTTCTTGTAAGGCGAGCTAGCGTTTGTTTCCCAGTCCTAAATGGAGTTGAATCACATGCAGTTTTTGGTCCTACGAGCAAGAGTTTTTTTCTTTTGTTCTGAGCAAGCTCACTGTTCAGACCCCCTAGAAAACACAGTAGAGTAGAAGAGTGCTATTTTCTCAAAAGCATAGTGTGTTTTTTGTAAGGCGAGATAGCGTTTGTTTCCCAGTCCTAAATGGAGTTGAATCACATGCAATTTTTTGTCCTACGACCAAGAGTTTTTTTCTGGTAAGGAAAGTCACTATTGCGCTCCCTTTTTCATACACAGTGCAAATAGCACTCGTGTCTGTTCCCAGCAAGTACAGTGTATTGGACTGAAGCGGAGCTACTGTTCTTGTCAGTTTCCTAAGCAGAGTTGAACTAGATATGGCCCCTGTGTGTAGGAAGCACAGTTCTTCTGTTCTGAGCAAGCTCACTATTCGGACCCCATAGGAAACACAGTAGAGGAGAAGAGAGCTCTTTTCTCAAAATCAGAGAGTCTTTCTTGTAAGGCGAGCTAGTGTTTGTTTCCCAGTCAGAAATGGAGTTGAATCCCATGCAGTTTCTGGTCCTACAAGCAAGAGTTGTTTTCTGGTAAGGAAAGTCACTATTGCGCTCCCATTGCCATACACAGTGCCAATAGCACTCGCGTCTGTTCCCAGCAAGTACAGTGTATTGGACTGAAGTGGAGCTACTGTTCTTGTCAATTTCCTAAGCAGAGTTGAACTAGATATGGCCCGTGTGTTTAGGAAGCACAGTTCTTTTGTTCTGAGCAAGCTCACTGTTCGGACCCCATAGGAAACACAGTAGAGTAGAAGACTGCTCTTTTCTCAAAAGCAGAGTGTGTTTCTTGTAAGGCGAGCTAGCGTTTGTTTCCAAGTCCTAAATGGAGTTGAATCACATGCAGGTTTTGGTCCTACGAGCAAGAGTTGTTTTCTGGTAATAAAGTCACTGTTGTGCTCCCATTGCCATATACAGTGTAAATAGCACTCGCATCTGTTCCCAGCAAGTACAGTGTATTGGACTGAAGCGGAGCTACTGTTCTTGTCAGTTTCCTAAGCAGAGTTGAACTAGATATGGCCCCTGTGTGTAGGAAGCACAGTTCTTTTGTTCTGAGCAAGCTCAATGTTCGGACCCCATAGGAAACACAGTAGAGTAGAAGAGTGCTCTTTTCTCAAAAGCAGAGTGTGTTTCTTGTAAGGCGAGCTAGCGTTTGTTTCCCAGTCCTAAATGGAGTTGAATCACATGCAGTTTTTGGTCCTACGAGCAAGAGTTGTTTTCTGGTAATAAAGTCACTGTTGCACTCCCATTGCCTAACACAGTATAAATAGCACTCGCATCTGTTCCCAGCAAGTACAGTGTAATGGACTGAATAGGAGCTACTGTTCTTGTCAGTTTCCTAAGCAGAGTTGAACTAGATATGGCCCGTGTGTGTAGGAAGCCCAGTTCTTTTGTTCTGAGCAAGCTCACTGTTCGGACCCCATAGGATACACAGTCGATTAGAAGAGTGCTCTTTTCTCAAAAGCAGAGTGTGTTTCTTGTTACGTGAGCTAGCGTTTGTTTCCCTGTCCTAAATGGAGTTGAATCACATGCAGTTTCTTGTCCTACGAGCAAGAGTTGTTTTCTGGTAATAAGAGTCACTATTGCGCTCCCATTGTCATACACAGGGCAAATAGCACTGGCGTCTGTTCCCAGAATGTACAGTGTATTGCACTGAACAGGAGCTACTGTTCTTTTCAGTTTCCTAAGCAGAATTGAACTAGATATGGCAGTATTTGTATGAAGCACAGTTCTTTTGTTCTGAGCAAGCTCACTGTTCTGGCCCTATAGGAAACACAGTAGAGTAGAAGAGTGCTCTTTTCTCAAAAGCAGAGTGTGTTTCTTTTAAGGCGAGCTAGCATTTGTTTCCCAGTCCTAAACGGAGTTGAATCACATGCAGTTTTTGGTCCTACGAGCAAGAGTTGTTTTCTGGTAAGGAAAGTCACTGTTGCGCTCCCATTTCCATACTCAGTGCAAATAGCACTCGCGTCTGTTCCCAGCAAGTACAGTGTATTGGACTGAAGCGTAGCTACTGTTCTTGTCAGTTTCCTAAGCAGAGTTGTACTAGATATGGAACATGTGTGTAGGAAGCACAGTTCTTTTGTTCTGAGCAAGCTCACTATTTGGACCCCATAGGAAACACATTAGAGTAGAGGAGTGCGCTTTTCTCAAAAGGAGAGTGTGTTTCTTGTAACGCGAGCTAGTGTTTGTTTTCCAGTCAGAAATGGAGTTGAAACCCATGCAGTTTCTTGTCCTACGAGCAAGAGTTGTTTTCTGGTAAGAAGAGTCACTATTGTGCTCCCATTGTCATACACAGGGCAAATAGCACTGGCGTCTGTTCAAAGCAAGTACAGTGCATTGGACTGAAGTGGAGCTACTGTTCTTGTCAGTTTCCTAAGCAGAGTTGAACTAGATATGGCCCCTGTGTGTAGGAAGCACAGTACTTTTGTTCTGAGCAAGGTCACTGTTCGGACCCCATAGAAAAGACATTAGAGTAGAAGAGTGCTCTTTTCTCAAAAGCAGAGTGTGTTTCTTATAAGGCGAGCTAGTGTTTGTTTCCCAGTCAGAAATGGAGTTGAATCCCATGCAGTTTCTGGTCCTATGAGCAAGAGGTGTTTTCTGATAAGAGTCACTATTGCGCTCCTATTGCCATACACAGTGCAAATACCACTCGCGTGTGTTCCCAGCTAGTACAGTGTATTGGACTGAAGAGGAGCTACCATTCTTGTCAGTTTCCGAAGCAGAGTTGAACTAGATATGGCTCGTGTGTGTAGGAAGCACAGTTCTTTTGTTCTGAGCAAGCTCACTCTTCGGACCCCATAGGAAACACAGTAGAGTAGAAGAGTGCTCTTTTCTCAAAAGCAGAGTGTGTTTCTTGTAAGGCAAGTTAGCATTTGTTTCCCAGTCCTAAATGGAGTTGAATCACATCCTGTTTTTGGTACTACGAGCAAGAGTTGTTTTCTGGTAAGGAAAGTCACTATTGTACTCCCATTGCCATACACAGTGCAAATAGCACTCACGTCTGTTCCCAGCTAGTACAGTGTATTCGACTGAAGAGGAGCTGCGGTTCTTGTCAATTTCCAAAGCAGAGTTGAACTAGATATGGCCCCTGTGTGTAGGAAGCACAGTTCTTTTGTTCTGAGCAAGCTCATAGTTCCGACCCCATAGGATACACAGTAGAGTAGAAGAGTGCTCTTTTCTCAAAAGCAGAGTGTGTTTCTTGTAAGGAGAGCTAGCGTTTGTTTCCCAGTCCTAAATGGAGTTGAATCACATACAGTTTCTGGTCCTACGAGCAAGAGTTGTTTTCTGGTAAGAAGAGTCACTATTGTGCTCCCATTGTCATACAGAGGGCAAATAGCCCTGGCGTCTGTTTCCAGCATGTACAGTGTATTGGACTGAAGAGGATCTACTGTTCTTTTCAGTTTCCTAAGCAGAATTGAACTATATATGGCAGTATTTGTATGAAGCACAGTTCTTTTGTTCTGAGCAAGCTCACTGTTCTGGCCCAATAGGAAACACACTAGAGTAGAAGAGTGCTCTTTTCTCAAAAGCAGAGTGTGTTTCTTGTAATGCGAGCTGGCATTTGTTTTCCAGTCCTAAGTGGAGTTGAATCACATGCAGTTTTTGGTCCTACGACCAAGAGTTGTTTTCTGGTAAGGAAAGTCATTATTGTGCTCCCATTTAAATACGCAGTGCAAATAGCACTCGCGACTGTTCCCAGCAATTACAGTGTATTGGACTGAAGCGGAGCTACTGTTCTTGTCAGTTTCCTAAGCAGAGTTGAACTAGATATGGCCCCTGTGTGTAGGAAGCACAGTTCTTTTGTTCTGAGCAAGCTCACTGTTCGGTCCCCATAGGAAACACAGTAGAGTAGAAGAGTGCTCTTTTCTCAAAATCAGAGAGTCTTTCTTGTAAGGCGAGCTAGTGTTTGTTTCCCAGTCAGAAATGGAGTTGAATCCCATGCAGTTTCTTGTCCTATGAGTAAGAGTTGTTTTCTGATAAGAAGAGTCACTATTGTGCTCCTATTGCCATACACAGTGCAAATAGCACTCGCGTCTGTTCCCAGCTAGTACAGTGTATTGGACTGAAGAGGAGCTACCGTTCTTGTCAGTTTCCTAAGCAGAGTTGAACTAGATATGGCCCGTGTGTGTAGGAAGCACAGTTCTTTTGTTCTGAGCAAGCTCACTGTTCGGACCCAATAGGAAACACAGTAGAGTAGAAGAGTGCTCTTTTCTCAAAAGCAGAGTGTGTTTCTTGTAAGGCGAGCTAGCGTTTGTTTCCCAGTCCTAAATGGAGTTGTATCCCATGCAGTTTCTGCTCCTACAAGCAAGAGTTGTTTTCTGGTAATAAAGTCACTTTTGCGCTCCCATTGCCATACACAGTGTAAATAGCACTCGCATCTGTTCCCAGCAAGTACAGTGTATTGGATTGAAGAGGAGCTACTGTTCTTGTCAGTTTCCTAAGCAGAGTTGAACTAGATATGGCCCGTGTGTGTAGGAAGCACAGTTCTTTTGTTCTGAGCAAGCTCACTGTTCGGACCCCATAGGATACACAGTCGAGTAGAAGAGTGCTCTTTTCTCAAAGCAGAGTGTGATTCTTGTTAGGTGAGCTAGCGTTTGTTTCGGAGTCCTAAATGGAGTTGAATCAAATGCAGATTCTTGTCCTACGAGCAAGAGTTGTTTTCTGGTAAGAAGAGTCACTATTGCGCTCCCATTGTCATACACAGTGCAAATAGCACTGGCGTCTGTTCCCAGCATGTACAGTGTATTGGACTGAACAGGAGCTACTGTTCTTTTCAGTTTCCTAAGCAGAGTTGAACTAGATATGGCAGTATTTGTAGGAAGCACAGTTCTTTTGTTCTGAGCAAGCTCACTCTTCTGGCCCTATAAGAAACACAGTACAGTAGAAGAGTGCTCTTTTCTCAAAAGCAGAGTGTGTTTCTTGTAAGGCGAGCTAGCGTTTGTTTCCCAGTCCTAAATGGAGTTGAATCACATGCAGTTTTTGGTCCTACGAGCAAGAGTTGTTTTCTGGTAATAAAGTCACTATTGCGCTCCCATTGCAATACACAGTGCAAATAGCACTCGCATCTGTTCCCAGCAAGTACAGTGTATTGGACTGAAGCGGAGCTACTGTTCTTGTCAGTTTCCTAAGCAGAGATGAACTAGATATGGTCCGCATGTGTAAGAAGCACAGTTCTTTTGTTCTGAGCAAGCTCACTGTTCAGACCCCCTAGGAAACACAGTAGAGTAGAAGAGTGCTCTTTTCTCAAAAGCAGAGTGTGTTTCTTTTAAGGCGAGCTAGCATTTGTTTCCCAGTCCTAAACGGAGTTGAATCACATGCAGTTTTTGGTCCTACGAGCAAGAGTTGTTTTCTGGTAAGGAAAGTCACTGTTGCGCTCCCATTTCCATACTCAGTGCAAATAGCACTCGCGTCTGTTCCCAGCAAGTACAGTGTATTGGACTGAAGCGTAGCTACTGTTCTTGTCAGTTTCCTAAGCAGAGTTGTACTAGATATGGAACATGTGTGTAGGAAGCACAGTTCTTTTGTTCTGAGCAAGCTCACTATTTGGACCCCATAGGAAACACATTAGAGTAGAGGAGTGCGCTTTTCTCAAAAGGAGAGTGTGTTTCTTGTAACGCGAGCTAGTGTTTGTTTTCCAGTCAGAAATGGAGTTGAAACCCATGCAGTTTCTTGTCCTACGAGCAAGAGTTGTTTTCTGGTAAGAAGAGTCACTATTGTGCTCCCATTGTCATACACAGGGCAAATAGCACTGGCGTCTGTTCAAAGCAAGTACAGTGCATTGGACTGAAGTGGAGCTACTGTTCTTGTCAGTTTCCTAAGCAGAGTTGAACTAGATATGGCCCCTGTGTGTAGGAAGCACAGTACTTTTGTTCTGAGCAAGGTCACTGTTCGGACCCCATAGAAAAGACATTAGAGTAGAAGAGTGCTCTTTTCTCAAAAGCAGAGTGTGTTTCTTATAAGGCGAGCTAGTGTTTGTTTCCCAGTCAGAAATGGAGTTGAATCCCATGCAGTTTCTGGTCCTATGAGCAAGAGGTGTTTTCTGATAATAAGAGTCACTATTGCGCTCCTATTGCCATACACAGTGCAAATAGCACTCGCGTCTGTTCCCAGCATGTACAGTGTATTGGACTGAAGAGGATCTACTGTTCTTTTCAGTTTCCTAAGCAGAGTTTAACTAGATATGGCCCCTGTGTGTAGGAAGCACAGTTCTTTTGTTCTGAGCAAGCTCACTATTCGGACCCCATAGGAAACACAGTATAGTAGAAGAGTGCTCTTTTCTCAAAATCAGAGTGTGTTTCTTGTAAGGCGAGGTAGCATTTGTTTCTCAGTCCTAAATGGAGCTGTATCACATGCAGTTTCTGGTCCTACGAGCAAGAGTTGTTTTCTGGTAAGGAAAGTCACTATTGCGCTCCCATTGCATTACACAGTGCCAATAGCACTCGCGTCTGTTCCCAGCAAGTAAAGTGTATTGGACTGAAGAGGAGCTACTGTTCTTGTCAGTTTCCTAAGCAGAGTTGAACTAATTATGGCCCCTGTGTGTAGGAAGCACAGTTCTTTTGTTCTGAGCTAGCTCACTGTTCAGACCCCATAGGATACACAGTCGAGTAGAAGAGTGCTCTTTTCTCAAAAGCAGAGTGTGTTTCTTGTAAGGCGAGCTAGAGTTTGTTTCCCAATCCTAAATGGAGTTGAACCACATGCAGTTTCTTGTCCTACGAGCAAGAGTTGTTTTCTGGTAATAAGAGTCACTATTGCGCTCCCATTGTCATACACAGGGCAAATAGCACTGGCGTCTGTTCCCAGCATGTACAGTGTATTGGACTGAACAGGAGCTACTGTTCTTTTCAGTTTCCTAAGCAGAATTGAACTATATATGGCAGTATTTGTATGAAGCACAGTTCTTTTGTTCTGAGCAAGCTCACTGTTCTGGCCCAATAGGAAACACACTAGAGTAGAAGAGTGCTCTTTTCTCAAAAGCAGAGTGTGTTTCTTGTAATGCGAGCTGGCATTTGTTTTCCAGTCCTAAGTGGAGTTGAATCACATGCAGTTTTTGGTCCTACGACCAAGAGTTGTTTTCTGGTAAGGAAAGTCATTATTGTAATCCCATTTAAATACGCAGTGCAAATAGCACTCGCGACTGTTCCCAGCAATTACAGTGTATTGGACTGAAGCGGAGCTACTGTTCTTGTCAGTTTCCTAAGCAGAGTTGAACTAGATATGGCCCCTGTGTGTAGGAAGCACAGTTCTTTTGTTCTGAGCAAGCTCACTGTTCGGTCCCCATAGGAAACACAGTAGAGTAGAAGAGTGCTCTTTTCTCAAAATCAGAGAGTCTTTCTTGTAAGGCGAGCTAGTGTTTGTTTCCCAGTCAGAAATGGAGTTGAATCCCATGCAGTTTCTTGTCCTATGAGTAAGAGTTGTTTTCTGATAAGAAGAGTCACTATTGTGCTCCTATTGCCATACACAGTGCAAATAGCACTCGTGTCTGTTCCCAGCTAGTACAGTGTATTGGACTGAAGAGGAGCTACCGTTCTTGTCAGTTTCCTAAGCAGAGTTGAACTAGATATGGCCCGTGTGTGTAGGAAGCACAGTTCTTTTGTTCTGAGCAAGCTCACTGTTCGGACCCAATAGGAAACACAGTAGAGTAGAAGAGTGCTCTTTTCTCAAAAGCAGAGTGTGTTTCTTGTAAGGCGAGCTAGCGTTTGTTTCCCAGTCCTAAATGGAGTTGTATCCCATGCAGTTTCTGCTCCTACAAGCAAGAGTTGTTTTCTGGTAATAAAGTCACTGTTGCGCTCCCATTGCCATACACAGTGTAAATAGCACTCGCATCTGTTCCCAGCAAGTACAGTGTATTGGATTGAAGAGGAGCTACTGTTCTTGTCAGTTTCCTAAGCAGAGTTGAACTAGATATGGCCCGTGTGTGTAGGAAGCACAGTTCTTTTGTTCTGAGCAAGCTCACTGTTCGGACCCCATAGGATACACAGTCGAGTAGAAGAGTGCTCTTTTCTCAAAGCAGAGTGTGATTCTTGTTAGGTGAGCTAGCGTTTGTTTCGGAGTCCTAAATGGAGTTGAATCAAATGCAGATTCTTGTCCTACGAGCAAGAGTTGTTTTCTGGTAAGAAGAGTCACTATTGCGCTCCCATTGTCATACACAGTGCAAATAGCACTGGCGTCTGTTCCCAGCATGTACAGTGTATTGGACTGAACAGGAGCTACTGTTCTTTTCAGTTTCCTAAGCAGAGTTGAACTAGATATGGCAGTATTTGTAGGAAGCACAGTTCTTTTGTTCTGAGCAAGCTCACTCTTCTGGCCCTATAAGAAACACAGTACAGTAGAAGAGTGCTCTTTTCTCAAAAGCAGAGTGTGTTTCTTGTAAGGCGAGCTAGCGTTTGTTTCCCAGTCCTAAATGGAGTTGAATCACATGCAGTTTTTGGTCCTACGAGCAAGAGTTGTTTTCTGGTAATAAAGTCACTATTGCGCTCCCATTGCAATACACAGTGCAAATAGCACTCGCATCTGTTCCCAGCAAGTACAGTGTATTGGACTGAAGCGGAGCTACTGTTCTTGTCAGTTTCCTAAGCAGAGATGAACTAGATATGGTCCGCATGTGTAAGAAGCACAGTTCTTTTGTTCTGAGCAAGCTCACTGTTCAGACCCCCTAGGAAACACAGTAGAGTAGAAGAGTGCTCTTTTCTCAAAAGCAGAGTGTGTTTCTTGTAAGGCAAGCTAGCATTTTTTCCCAGTCCTAAATGGAGATGAATCACATGCAGTTTTTGGTCCTCCGACCAAGAGTTGTTTTCTGGTAATAAAGTCAGTATTGAGCTCCCATTGCCATACACAGTGCAAATAGCACTCTCGTCTGTTCTTAGCAAGTACAGTGTATTGGACTGAAGCGGAGCTACTGTTCTTGTCAGTTTCCTAAGCCGAATTGAACTAGATATGGCCCGTGTGTGTAGGAAGCACAGTTCTTTTGTTCTGAGCAAGCTCACTGTTCGGACCTTATAGGAAACACAGTAGAGTAGAAGAGTGCTCTTTTCTCAAAAGCAGAGTGTGTTTCTTGTAAGGCGAGCTAGCGTTTGTTTCCCAGTTAGAAATGGAGTTGAATCCCATGCAGTTTCTGGTCCTACGAGCAAGAGTTGTTTTCTGGTAAAGAAAGTCACTATTGTGCTCCCATTTCCATACACAGTGCAAATAGCACTCGCGTCTGTTCCCAGCAAGTTCAGTGTATTGGACCGAAGCGTAGCTACTGTTCTTGTCAGTTTCCTAAGCAGAGTTGAACTAGATATGGCCCCTGTGTGTAGGAAGCACAGTTCTTTTGTTCTGAGCAAGCTCACTATTCGGACACCATAGGAAACACAGTAGAGTAGAAGAGTGCTCTTTTCTCAAAATCAGAGTGCCTTTCTTCTAAGGCGAGCTAGTGTTTGTTTCCCAGTCAGAAATGGAGTTGAATCACATGCAGTTTCTGGTCCTATGAGCAAGAGTTGTTTTCTGATAAGAAGAGACACTATTGTGCTCCTATTGCCATACACAGTGCAAATAGCACTGGTGTCTGTTCCCAGCAAATACAGTGTATTGGACTGAAGAGGAGCTACTGTTCTTGTCAGTTTCCTAAGCAGAGTTGAACTACATATGGTCCGTGTGTGTAGGAAGCACAGTTCTTTTGTTCTGAGCAAGCTCACTGTTCGGACACCATAGGAAACACAGTAGAGTAGAAGAGTGCTCTTTTCTCAAAAGCAGAGTGTGTTTCTTGTAAGGCGAGCTAGCATTTGTTTACCAGTCTTAAATGGAGCTGAATCACATGCAGTTTCTGGTCCTACGAGCAAGAGTTGTTTTCTGGTAAGGAAAGTCACTATTGTGCTCCCATTGCCATACACAGTGCCAATAGCACTCGCGTCTGTTCCCAGCAAGTACAGTGTATTGGACTGAAGAGGAGCTACTGTTCTTGTCAGTTTCCTAAGCAGATTTGAACTAGATATTCCCCGTGTGTGTAGGAAGCACAGTTCTTTTGTTCTGAGCAAGCTCACTGTTCGGACCCCATAGGAAACACAGTAGAGTAGAAGAGTGCTCTTTTCTCAAAAGCAGAGTGTGTTTCTTGTAAGGCAAGCTAGCGTTTGTTTCCCAGTCCTAAATGGAGTTGAATCACATGCAGTTTTTGGTCCTATGAGCAAGAGTTGTTTTCTGGTAATAAAGTCACTGTTGCGCTCCCATTGCCATACACAGTGTAAATAGCACTCGCATCTGTTCCCAGCAAGTACAGTGTATTGGACTGAATCGGAGTTACTGTTCTTCTCAGTTTGCTAAGCAGAGTTGAAATAGATATGGCCCGTGTGTGTAGGAAGCACAGTTCTTTTCTTCTGAGCAAGCTCACTGTTCGGACCCCATAAGATACACAGTCGAGTAGAAGAGTGCTCTTTTCTCAAAGCAGAGTGTGATTCTTGTTAGGCGAGCTAGCGTTTGTTTCGGAGTCCTAAGTGGAGTTGAATCAAATGCAGATTCTTGTCCTACGAGCAAGAGTTGTTTTCTGGTAAGAAGAGTCACTATTGCGCTCCCATTGTCATACACAGGGCAAATAGCACTCGCGTCTGTTCCCAGCATGTAGAGTGTATTGGACTGAACAGGAGCTACTGTTCTTTTCAGTTTCCTAAGCAGAATTGAACTAGATATGGCAGTATTTGTAGGAAGCACAGTTCTTTTGTTCTGAGCAAGCTCACTCTTCTGGCCCTCTAAGAAACACAGTACAGTAGAAGAGTGCTCTTTTCTCAAAAGCAGAGTGTGTTTCTTGTAAGGCGAGCTGGCGTTTGTTTCCCAGTCCTAAATGGAGTTGAATCACATGCAGTTTTTGGTCCTACGAGCAAGAGTTGTTTTCTGGTAATAAAGTCACTATTGCGCTCCCGTTGCAATACACAGTGCAAATAGCACTCGCATCTGTTCCCAGCAAGTACAGTGTATTGGACTGAAGCGGAGCTACTGTTCTTGTCAGTTTCCTAAGCAGATTTGAACTAGATATGGCCCGTGTGTGTATTAAGCACAGTTCTTTTGTTCTGAGCAAGCTCACTGTTCGAACTCCATAGGAAACACAGTAGAGTAGAAGAGTGCTCTTTTCTCAAAAGCAGAGTGTGTTTCTTGTAAGGCGAGCTAGTGTTTGTTTCCCAGTCAGAAATGGAGTTGAATCCCATACAGTTTCTGGTCCTACGAGCAAGAGGTGTTTTCTGGTAAGGAACGTCACTATTGCGCTCCCATTTAAGTAAACAGTGCAAATAATACTTGCGTCTGTTCCCAGCAAGTACAGTGTATTGGACTGAAGCGGAGCTACTGTTCTTGTCAGTTTCCTAAGCAGAGATGAACTAGATATGGTCGGTGTGTGTAAGAAGCACAGTTCTTTTGTTCTGAGCAAGCTCACTGTTCAGACCCCCTAGGAAACACAGTAGAGTAGAAGAGTGCTCTTTTCTCAAAAGCAGAGTGTGTTTCTTGTAAGGCCAGCTAGCATTTGTTTCCCAGTCCTAAATGGAGATGAATCACATGCAGTTTTTGGTCCTCCGACCAAGAGTTGTTTTCTGGTAAGGAAAGTCACTATTGCGCTCCCATTTCCATACACAGTGCAAATAACACTCGCGTCTGTTCCCAGCAATTACAGTGTATCGGACTGAAGCGGAGCTACTGTTCTTGTCAGTTTCCTAAGCAGAGTTGAACTAGATATGGCCCCTGTGTGTAGGAAGCACAGTTCTTTTGTTCTGAGCAAGCTCACTATTTGGACCCCAGAGGAAACACAGTAGAGTAGAAGAGTGCTCTTTTCTCAAAATCAGAGAGTCTTTCTTGTAAAGTGAGCTAGTGTTAGTTTCCCAGTCAGAAATGGAGTTGAATCCCATGCAGTTTCTTGTCCTATGAGTAAGAGTTGTTTTCTGATAAGAAGAGTCACTATTGTGCTCCTATTGCCTTACACAGGGCAAATAGCACTCGCGTCTGTTCCCAGCTAGTACAGTGTATTGGACTGAAGAGCAGCTACCGTTCTTGTCAGTTTCCTAAGCAGAGTTGAACTAGATATGGCCCGTGTGTGTAGGAAGCACAGTTCTTTTGTTCTGAGCAAGCTCACTGTTCGGACCCCATAGGAAACACAGTAGAGTAGAAGAGTGCTCTTTTCTCAAAAGCAAAGTGTGTTTCTTGTAAGGCGAGCTAGCGTTTGTTTACCAGTCCTAAATGGAGTTGAATCACATCCAGTTTTTGGTCCTACGAGCAAGAGTTGTTTTCTGGTAAAGAAAGTCACTATTGCGCTCCCATTTCCATACACAGAGCAAATAGCACTCGCGTCTGTTCCCAGCAAGTTCAGTGAATTGGACCGAAGAGTAGCTACTGTTCTTGTCATTTTCCTAAGCAGAGTTGAACTAGATATGGCCCCTGTGTGTAGGAAGCACAGTTCTTTTGTTCTGAGCAAGCTCACTATTCGGACACCATAGGAAACACAGTAGAGTAGAAGAGTGCTCTTTTCTCAAAATCAGAGTGCCTTTCTTCTAAGGCGAGCTAGTGTTTGTTTCCCAGTCAGAAATGGAGTTGAATCCCATGCAGTTTCTGGTCCTATGAGCAAGAGTTGTTTTCTGATAAGAAGAGACACTATTGTGCTCCTATTGCCATACACAGTGCAAATAGCCCTGGCGTCTGTTCCCAGCAAGTACAGTGTATTGGACTGAAGAGGAGCTACTGTTCTTGTCAGTTTCGTAAGCAGAGTTGAACTACATATGGTCCGTGTGTGTAGGAAGCACAGTTCTTTTGTTCTGAGCAAGCTCAATGTTCGGACCCCATAGGAAACACAGTAGAGTAGAAGAGTGCTCTTTTCTCAAAAGCAGAGTGTGTTTCTTGTAAGGCGAGCTAGCATTTGTTTACCAGTCCTAAATGGAGCTGAATCACATGCAGTTTCTGGTCCTACGAGCAAGAGTTGTTTTCTGGTAAGGAAAGACACTATTGTGCTCCCATTGCCATACACAGTGCCAATAGCACTCGCGTCTGTTCCCAGCAAGTACAGTGTATTGGACTGAAGAGGAGCTACTGTTCTTGTCAGTTTCCTAAGCAGAGTTGAACTAGATATGCCCCGTGTGTGTAGGAAGCACAGTTCTTTTGTTCTGAGCAAGCTCACTGTTTGGACCCCATAGGAAACACAGTAGAGTAGAAGACTGCTCTTTTCTCAAAAGCAGAGTGTGTTTCTTGTAAGGCGAGCTAGTGTTTGTTCCCCAGTCAGAAATGGAGTTGAATCCCATGCAGTTTTTGTTCCTACGAGGAAGAGGTGTTTTCTGATAAGAAGAGTCACTATTGCGCTCCTATTTCTATACACAGTACAAATAGGCCTCGCGTCTGTTCCCAGCTAGTACAGTGTATTGGACTGAAGAGGAGCTACCGTTCTTGTCAGTTTCCTAAGCAGAGTTGAACTAGATATGCCCCGTGTGTGTACGAAGCACAGTTCTTTTGTTCTGAGCAAGCTCACTGTTCGGACCCCATAGGAAACACAGTAGAGCAGAAGAGTGCTCTTTTCTCAAAAGCAGAGTGTGTTTCTTGTAAGGCAAGCTAGCGTTTGTTTCCCAGTACTAAATGGAGTTGAATCACACCCTGTTTTTGGTCCTACGAGCAAGAGTTGTTTTCTGGTAAGGAAAGTCACTACTGCGCTCCCATTGTCAGACACAGGGCAAATAGCACTGGCGTCTGTTCCCAGCATGTACAGTGTATTGGACTGAAGAGGAGCTACTGTTCTTGTCAGTTTCCTAAGCAGAATTGAACTAGATATGGCCGTATTTGTAGGAAGCACAGTTCTTTTGTTCTGAGCAAACTCACTGTTCTGGCCCTATAGGAAACACAGTAGAGTAGAAGAGTCCTCTTTTCTCAAAAGCAGAGTGTGTTTCTTGTAAGGCGAGCTAGCGTTTGTTTCCCAGTCCTAAATGGAGTTGAATCCCATGCAGTTTCTGGTCCTACCAGCAAGAGTTGTTTTCTGGTAAGGAAAGTCACTATTGAGCTCCCATTTCCATACACAGTGCAAATAGCACTTGCATCTGTTCCCAGACAGTACAGTGTATTGAACTGAAGAGGAGCTACTGTTCTTGTCAGTTTCCTAAGCAGAGTTGAACTAGATATGGCCCCTGTGTGTAGGAAGCACAGTTCTATTGTTCTGAACAAGCTTACTGTTCAGACCCCATAGGAAACACAGTAGAGTAGAAGAGTGCTCTTTTCTCAAAAGCAGAGTGTGTTTCTTGTAAGGCGAGCTAGTGTTTGTTTCCCAGTCAGAAATGGAGTTGAATCCCATGCAGTTTCTGGTCCTACGAGCAAGAGGTGTTTTCTGGTAAGGAACGTCACTATTGCGCTCCCATTTACATACACAGTGCAAATAATACTTGCGTCTGTTCCCAGCAAGTACAGTGTATTGGACTGAAGCGGAGCTACTGTTCTTGTCAGTTTCCTAAGCAGAGATGAACTAGATATGGTCGGTGTGTGTAAGAAGCACAGTTCTTTTGTTCTGAGCAAGCTCACTGTTCAGACCCCCTAGGAAACACAGTAGAGTAGAAGAGTGCTCTTTTCTCAAAAGCAGAGTGTGTTTCTTGTAAGGCCAGCTAGCATTTGTTTCCCAGTCCTAAATGGAGATGAATCACATGCAGTTTTTGGTCCTCCGACCAAGAGTTGTTTTCTGGTAAGGAAAGTCACTATTGCGCTCCCATTTCCATACACAGTGCAAATAACACTCGCGTCTGTTCCCAGCAATTACAGTGTATTGGACTGAAGCGGAGCTACTGTTCTTGTCAGTTTCCTAAGCAGAGTTGAACTAGATATGGCCCCTGTGTGTAGGAAGCACAGTTCTTTTGTTCTGAGCAAGCTCACTATTTGGACCCCAGAGGAAACACAGTAGAGTAGAAGAGTGCTCTTTTCTCAAAATCAGAGAGTCTTTCTTGTAAAGCGAGCTAGTGTTAGTTTCCCAGTCAGAAATGGAGTTGAATCCCATGCAGTTTCTTGTCCTATGAGTAAGAGTTGTTTTCTGATAAGAAGAGTCACTATTGTGCTCCTATTGCCTTACACAGGGCAAATAGCACTCGCGTCTGTTCCCAGCTAGTACAGTGTATTGGACTGAAGAGCAGCTACCGTTCTTGTCAGTTTCCTAAGCAGAGTTGAACTAGATATGGCCCGTGTGTGTAGGAAGCACAGTTCTTTTGTTCTGAGCAAGCTCACTGTTCGGACCCCATAGGAAACACAGTAGAGTAGAAGAGTGCTCTTTTCTCAAAAGCAGAGTGTGTTTCTTGTAAGGCGAGCTAGCGTTTGTTTACCAGTCCTAAATGGAGTTGAATCACATCCAGTTTTTGGTCCTACGAGCAAGAGTTGTTTTCTGGTAAAGAAAGTCACTATTGCGCTCCCATTTCCATACACAGTGCAAATAGCACTCGCGTCTGTTCCCAGCAAGTTCAGTGTATTGGACCGAAGCGTAGCTACTGTTCTTGTCAGTTTCCTAAGCAGAGTTGAACTAGATATGGCCCCTGTGTGTAGGAAGCACAGTTCTTTTGTTCTGAGCAAGCTCACTATTCGGACACCATAGGAAACACAGTAGAGTAGAAGAGTGCTCTTTTCTCAAAATCAGAGTGCCTTTCTTCTAAGGCGAGCTAGTGTTTGTTTCGCAGTCAGAAATGGAGTTGAATCCCATGCAGTTTCTGGTCCTATGAGCAAGAGTTGTTTTCTGATAAGAAGAGACACTATTGTGCTCCTATTGCCATACACAGTGCAAATAGCACTGGCGTCTGTTCCCAGCAAGTACAGTGTATTGGACTGAAGAGGAGCTACTGTTCTTGTCAGTTTCGTAAGCAGAGTTGAACTACATATGGTCCGTGTGTGTAGGAAGGACAGTTCTTTTGTTCTGAGCAAGCTCAATGTTCGGACCCCATAGGAAACACAGTAGAGTAGAAGAGTGCTCTTTTCTCAAAAGCAGAGTGTGTTTCTTGTAAGGCGAGCTAGCATTTGTTTACCAGTCCTAAATGGAGCTGAATCACATGCAGTTTCTGGTCCTACGAGCAAGAGTTGTTTTCTGGTAAGGAAAGTCACTATTGTGCTCCCATTGCCATACACAGTGCCAATAGCACTCGCGTCTGTTCCCAGCAAGTACAGTGTATTGGACTGAAGAGGAGCTACTGTTCTTGTCAGTTTCCTAAGCAGAGTTGAACTAGATATGCCCCGTGTGTGTAGGAAGCACAGTTCTTTTGTTCTGAGCAAGCTCACTGTTCGGACCCCATAGGAAACACAGTAGAGTAGAAGACTGCTCTTTTCTCAAAAGCAGAGTGTGTTTCTTGTAAGGCGAGCTAGTGTTTGTTCCCCAGTCAGAAATGGAGTTGAATCCCATGCAGTTTTTGTTCCTACGAGGAAGAGGTGTTTTCTGATAAGAAGAGTCACTATTGCGCTCCTATTTCTATACACAGTACAAATAGGACTCGCGTCTGTTCCCAGCTAGTACAGTGTATTGGACTGAAGAGGAGCTACCGTTCTTGTCAGTTTCCTAAGCAGAGTTGATCTAGATATGCCCCGTGTGTGTAGGAAGCACAGTTCTTTTGTTCTGAGCAAGCTCACTGTTCGGACCCCATAGGAAACACAGTAGAGCAGAAGAGTGCTCTTTTCTCAAAAGCAGAGTGTGTTTCTTGTAAGGCAAGCTAGCGTTTGTTTCCCAGTACTAAATGGAGTTGAATCACACCCTGTTTTTGGTCCTACGAGCAAGAGTTGTTTTCTGGTAAGGAAAGTCACTACTGCGCTCCCATTGTCAGACACAGGGCAAATAGCACTGGCGTCTGTTCCCAGCATGTACAGTGTATTGGACTGAAGAGGAGCTACTGTTCTTGTCAGTTTCCTAAGCAGAATTGAACTAGATATGGCCGTATTTGTAGGAAGCACAGTTCTTTTGTTCTGAGCAAACTCACTGTTCTGGCCCTATAGGAAACACAGTAGAGTAGAAGAGTCCTCTTTTCTCAAAAGCAGAGTGTGTTTCTTGTAAGGCGAGCTAGCGTTTGTTTCCCAGTCCTAAATGGAGTTGAATCCCATGCAGTTTCTGGTCCTACCAGCAAGAGTTGTTTTCTGGTAAGGAAAGTCACTATTGAGCTCCCATTTCCATACACAGTGCAAATAGCACTTGCATCTGTTCCCAGACAGTACAGTGTATTGAACTGAAGAGGAGCTACTGTTCTTGTCAGTTTCCTAAGCAGAGTTGAACTAGATATGGCCCCTGTGTCTAGGAAGCACAGTTCTATTGTTCTGAACAAGCTCACTGTTCAGACCCCATAGGAAACACAGCAGAGTAGAAGAGTGCTCTTTTCTCAAAAGCAGAGTGTGTTTCTTGTAAGGCGAGCTAGCGTTTGTTTCCCAGTCCTAAATGGAGTTGAATCACATCCAGTTTCTGGTCCTACGAGCAAGAGTTGTTTTCTGGTAAGAAGAGTCACTATTGCACTCCCATTTTCATACACAGGACAAATAGCACTGGCGTCTGTTCCCAGCATGTACAGTGTATTGGACTGAAGAGGATCTACTGTTCTTGTCAGTTTCCTAAGCAGAATAGAACTAGATATGGCCTTATTTGTAGGAAGCACAGTTCTTTTGTTCTGAGCAAACTCACTTTTCTGGCCCTATAGGAAACACAGTAGAGTTGAAGAGTGCTCTTTTCTGAAAAGCAGAGTGTGTTTCTTGTAAGGCGAGCTAGCGTTTGTTTCCCAGTCCTAAATGGAGTTGAATCACATGCACTTTTTGGTCCTACAAGCAAGAGTTGTTTTCTGGTAAGAAAAGTCACTATTGCACTCCCATTGCCATACACAGTGCAAGGAGCACTCGCGTCTGTTTTCAGCAAGTACAGTGTATTGGACTGAAGCGGAGCTACTGTTCTTGTCAGTTTCCTAAACAGAGTTGAACTAGATATGGCCCGTGTGTGTAGGAAGCACAGTACTTTTGTTCTGAGCAAGCTCACTTTTCGGACCCCATAGGAAACACAGTAGAGTAGAAGAGTGCTCTTTTCTCAAAATCAGAGTGTCTTTCTTGTAAGTCGAGCTAGCGTTTGTTTCCCAGTCCTAAATGGAGTTGAATCACATGCAGTTTTTGGTCCTATGAGCAAGAGTTTTTTTGTGGTAAGGAAAGTCACTATTGCGCTCCCATTTCCATACACAGTGCAAATAGCAATCGCATCTGTTCCCAGGAAGTACAGTGTATTGGACTGAAGCGGAGCTACTGTTCTTGTCAGTTTCCTAAGCAGAGTTGAACTACATATGGCCCCATGTGTAGGGAGCACAGTTCTTTTGTTCTCAGCAAGCTCACTGTTCGGACCCTATAGAAACACAGAAGAATAGAAGAGTGCTCTTTTCTCAAAAGCAGAGTGTGTTTCTTGTAAGGCGAGCTAGTGTTTGTTCTCCAGTCAGAAATGGAGTTGAATCCCATGCAGTTCCTGGTCCTACGAGCAAGAGGTGTTTTCTGATAAGAAGAGTCACTATTGCGCTCCTATTGCCATACACAGTACAAATAGGACTCGCGTCTGTTCTCAGCTAGTACAGTGTATTGGACTGAAGAAGAACTACCGTTCTTGTCCGTTTCGTAAGCAGAGTTGAACTAGATATGGCCCGTGTGTGTAGGAAGCACAGTTCTATTGTTCTGAGCAAGCTCACTGTTCGGACCCCATAGGAAACACAGTAGAGCAGAAGAGTGCTCATTTCTCAAAAGGAGAGTGTGTTTCTTGTAAGGCAAGCTAGTGTTTGTTTTCCAGTCAGAAATGGAGTTGAATCCCATGCAGTTTCTGGTCCTACGAGCAAGAGTTGTTTTCTGTTAAGAAGAGTCACTATTGCGCTCCCATTGTCATACACAGGGCAAATAGCACTGGCGTCTGTTCCCAGCAAGTACAGTGTATTGGACTGAATTGGAGATACTGTTCTTGTCAGTTTCCTAAGCAGAGTTGAACTAGATATGGCCCCTGTGTGTAGGAAGCACTGTTCTTTTGTTCTGAGCAAGCTCACTGTTCGGACCCGATAGAAAATACATTAGAGTAGAAGAGTGCTCTTTTCTCAAAAGCAGAGTGTGTTTCTTATAAGGCGAGCTAGTGTTAGTTTCCCTGTCAGAAATGGAGTTGATTCCCATGCAGTTTCTTGTCCTATGAGTAAGAGTTGTTTTCTGATAAGAAGAGTCACTATTGTGCTCCTATTGCCTTACACAGGGCAAATAGCACTCGCGTCTGTTCCCAGCTAGTACAGTGTATTGGCCTGAAGAGGAGCTACTGTTCTTGTCAGTTTCCTAAGCAGAGTTGAACTAGATATGGCCCGTGTGTGTAGGAAGCACAATTCTTTTGTTCTGAGCAAGCTCACTGTTCGGACCCCATAGGAAACACAGTAGAGTAGAAGACTGCTCTTTTCTCAAAAGCAGAGTGTGTTTCTTGTAAGGCGAGCTAGCGTTTGTTTCCCAGTCCTAAATGGAGTTGAATCACATCCAGTTTTTTGTCCTACGAGCAAGAGTTGTTTTCTGGTAATAAAGTCACTATTGAGCTCCCATTGCCATACACAGTGCAAATAGCACTCGCATCTGTTCCCAGCAAGTACAGTGTATTGGACTGAAGCGGAGCTTCTGTTCTTGTCAGTATCCTAAGCCGAGTTGAACTAGATATGGCCCGTGTGTGTAGGAAGCACAGTTCTTTTGTTCTGAGCAAGCTCACTGTTCGGACCGTATAGGAAACACAGTAGAGTAGAAGAGTGCTCTTTTCTCAAAAGCAGAGTGTGTTTCTTGTAAGCCGAGCTAGCGTTTGTTTCCCAGTTAGAAATGGAGTTGAATCCCATGCAGTTTCTGGTCCTACGAGCAAGAGTTGTTTTCTGGTAAAGAAAGTCACTATTGCGATCCCATTTAAATACACAGTGCAAATAGCACTCGCGTCTGTTCCCAGCAAGTTCAGTGTATTGGACCGAAGCGTAGCTACTGTTCTTGTCAGTTTCCTAAGCAGAGTTGAACTAGATATGGCTCCTGTGTGTAGGAAGCACAGTTCTTTTGTTCTGAGCAAGCTCACTATTCGGACACCATAGGAAACACAGTAGAGTAGAAGAGTGCTCTTTTCTCAAAATCAGAGTGCCTTTCTTCTAAGGCGAGATAGTGTTTGTTTCCCAGTCAGAAATGGAGTTGAATCCCATGCAGTTTCTGGTCCTATGAGCAAGAGTTGTTTTCTGATAAGAAGAGACACTATTGTGCTCCTATTGCCATACACAGTGCAAATAGCACTGGCGTCTGTTCCCAGCAAGTACAGTGTATTGGACTGAAGAGGAGCTACTGTTCTTGTCAGTTTCCTAAGCAGAGTTGAACTACATATGGTCCGTGTGTGTAGGAAGCACAGTTCTTTTGTTCTGAGCAAGCTCAATGTTCGGACCCCATAGGAAACACAGTAGAGTAGAAGAGTGCTCTTTTCTCAAAAGCAGAGTGTGTTTCTTGTAAGGCGAGCTAGCATTTGTTTACCAGTCCTAAATGGAGCTGAATCACATGCAGTTTCTGGTCCTACGAGCAAGAGTTGTTTTCTGGTAAGGAAAGTCACTATTGTGCTCCCATTGCCATACACAGTGCCAATAGCACTCGCGTCTGTTCCCAGCAAGTACAGTGTATTGGACTGAAGAGGAGCTACTGTTCTTGTCAGTTTCCTAAGCAGAGTTGAACTAGATATGCCCCGTGTGTGTAGGAAGCACAGTTCATTTGTTCTGAGCAAGCTCACTGTTCGGACCCCATAGGAAACACAGTAGAGTAGAAGACTGCTCTTTTCTCAAAAGCAGAGTGTGTTTCTTGTAAGGCGAGCTAGCGTTTGTTTCCCAGTCCTAAATGGAGTTGAATCACATGCAGTTTTTGGTCCTACGAGCAAGAGTTGTTTTCTGGTAATAAAGTCACTGTTGCGCTCCCATTGCCATACACAGTGTAAATAGCACTCGCATCTGTTCCCAGCAAGTACAGTGTATTGGACTAAAGCGGAGCTACTGTTCTTCTCAGTTTGCTAAGCAGAGTTGAACTAGATATGGCCCCTGTGTGTAGGAAGCACAGTTCTTTTGTTCTGAGCAAGCTCACTATTTGGACCCCATAGGAAACACAGTAGAGTAGAAGAGTGCTCTTTTCTCCAAAGCAGAGTTTGTTTCTTGTAAGGCGAGCTAGTGTTTGTTTCCCAGTCAGAAATGGAGTTGAATCCCATGCAGTTTCTGGTCCTACGAGCAAGAGGTGTTTTCTGGTAAGGAAAGTCACTATTGCGCTCCCATTTCCATACACAGTGCAAATAGCACTGGCGTCTGTTCCCAGCAAGTACAGTGTACTGGACTGAAGCGGAGCTACTGTTCTTGTCAGTTTCCTAAGCAGAGATGAACTAGATAAGGCCCGTGTGTGTAGGAAGCACAGTACTTTTGTTCTGAGCAAGCTCACTGTTCAGACCCCCTAGAAAACACAGTAGAGTAGAAGAGTGCTCTTTTCTCAAATGCAGAGTGTGTTCTTTGTAAGGCGAGATAGAATTTGTTTCCCAGTCCTAAATGGAGTTGAATCACTTGCACTTTCTTGTCCTCAGACCAAGAGTTGTTTTCTGGTAAGGAAAGTCACTATTGCGCTCCCATTTACATACACAGTGCAAATAGCACTCGCGTCTGTTCCCAGCAAGTACAGTGTTTTGGACTGAAGCGTAGCTACTGTTCTTGTAAGTTTCCTAAGCAGAGTTGAACTAGATATGGCCCCTGTGTGTAGGAAGCACAGTTCTTTTGTTCTGAGCAAGCTCACTGTTCTGGCCCTATAGTAAACACAGTAGAGTCGAAGAGTGCTCTTTTCTCAAAAGCAGAGTGTGTTTCTTGTAAGGCGAGCTAGCGTTTGTTTCCCAGTCCTAAACGGAGTTGAATCACATGCTGTTTTTGGTCCTACGAGCAAGAGTTGTTTTCTGGTAAGGAAAGTCACTATTGCGCTCCCATTTCCATACTCAGTGCAAATAGCACTCGAGTCTGTTCCCGGCAAGTACAGTGTATTGGACTGAAGTGGAGCTACTGTTCTTGTCAGTTTCCTAAGCAGAGTTGAACTAGATATGGTCCATGTGTGTAGGAAGCACAGTTCTTTTGTTATGAGCAAATTCACTGTTCTGGCCCAATAGGAAACACACTAGAGTAGAAAAGTGCTCTTTTCTCAAAAGCAGAGTGTGTTTCTTGTAATGCGAGCTGGCATTTGTTTCCCAGTCCTAAATGGAGTTGAATCACATGCAGTTTTTGGTCCTACGACCAAGAGTTGTTTTCTGGTAAGGAAAGTCATTATTGTGCTCCCATTTCCATACACAGTGCAAATAGCACTCGCGACTGTTCCCAGCAATTACAGTGTATTGGACTGAAGCGGAGCTACTGTTTTTTTCAGTTTCCTAAGCAGAGTTGAACTAGATATGGCCCCTGTGTGTAGGAAGCACAGTTCTTTTGTTCTGAGCAAGCTCACTATTTGGTCCCCATAGGAAACACAGTAGAGTAGAAGAGTGCTCTTTTCTCAAAATCAGAGATTCTTTCTTGTAAGGCGAGCTACTGTTTGTTTCCCAGTCAGAAATGGAGTTGAATCCCATGCAGTTTCTTGTCCTATGAGTAAGAGTAGTTTTCTGATAAGAAGACTCACTATTGTGCTCCTATTGCTATACACAGTGCAAATAGCACTCGCGTCTGTTCCCAGCTAGTACAGTGTATTGGACTGAAGAGGAGCTACCGTTCTTGTCAGTTTCCTAAGCAGAGTTGAACTAGATATGGCCCGTGTGTGTAGGAAGCACAGTTCTTTTGTTCTGAGCAAGCTCACTGTACGGACCCCATAGGAAACACAGTAGAGTAGAAGAGTGCTCTTTTCTCAAAAGCAGAGTGTGTTTCTTGTAGGCGAGCTAGCGTTTGTTTCCCAGTCCAAAATGGAGTTGAATCACATGCAGTTTTTGGTCCTACGAGCAAGAGTTGTTTTCTGGTAATAAAGTCACTGTTTAGCTCCCATTGCCATACACAGTGTAAATAGCACTCGCATCTGTTCCCAGCAAGTACAGTGTATTGGACTGAAGAGGAGCTACCATTCTTGTCAGTTTCCAAAGCAGAGTTGAACTAAATATGGCTCGTGTGTGTAGGAAGCACAGTTCTTTTGTTCTGAGCAAGCTCACTCTTCGGACCCCATAGGAAACACAGTAGAGTAGAAGAGTGCTCTTTTCTCAAAAGCAGAGTGTGTTTCTTGTAAGGCAAGCTAGCATTTGTTTCCCAGTACTAAATGGAGTTGAATCACATCCTGTTTTTGGTCCTACGGGCAAGAGTTGTTTTCTGGTAAGGAAAGTCACTATTGCACTCCCATTGCCATACACAGTGCAAATAGCACTCACGTCTGTTCCCAGCTAGTACAGTGTATTGGACTGAAGAGGAGCTGCTGTTCTTGTCAATTTCCAAAGCAGAGTTGAACTAGATATGGCCCCTGTGTGTAGGAAGCACAGTTCTTTTGTTCTGAGCAAGCTCACAGTTCCGACCCCATAGGATACACAGTAGAGTAGAAGAGTGCTCTTTTCTCAAAAGCAGAGTGTGTTTCTTGTGAGGAGAGCTAGCGTTTGTTTCCCAGTCCTAAATGGAGTTGAATCACATACAGTTTCTGGTCCTACGAGCAAGAGTTTTTTTCTGGTAAGAAGAGTCACTATTGTGCTCCCATTGTCATACAGAGGGCAAATAGCCCTGGCGTCTGTTCCCAGCATGTTCAGTGTATTGGACTGAAGAGGATCTACTGTTCTTTTCAGTTTCCTAAGCAGAGTTGAACTAGATATGGCCCCTGTGTAGGAAGCACAGTTGTTTTGTTCTGAGCAAGCTCATTATTCGGACCCCATAGGAAACACAGTAGAGTAGAAGAGTGCTCTTTTCTCAAAATCAGAGTGCCTTTCTTGTAAGGCGAGCTAGTGTTTGTTTCCCAGTCAGAAATGGAGTTGAATCCCATGCAGTTTCTGGTCCTATGAGCAAGAGTTGTTTTCTGGTAATAAGAGTCACTATTGTGCTCCCATTGTCATACACAGGGCAAATAGCACTGGCGTCTGTTCCCAGCATGTACAGTGTATTGGACTGAACAGGAGCTACTGTTCTTTTCAGTTTCCTAAGCAGAATTGAACTATATATGGCAGTATTTGTATGAAGCACAGTTCTTTTGTTCTGAGCAAGCTCACTGTTCTGGCCCAATAGGAAACACACTAGAGTAGAAGAGTGCTCTTTTCTCAAAAGCAGAGTGAGTTTCTTGTAATGCGAGCTGGCATTTGTTTTCCAGTCCCAAATGGAGTTGAATCACATGCAGTTTTTGGTCCTACAACCAAGAGTTGTTTTCTGGTAAGGAAAGTCATTATTGTGCTCCCATTTAAATACACAGTGCAAATAGCACTCGCGACTGTTCCCAGCAATTACAGTGTATTGGACTGAAGCGGAGCTACTGTTCTTGTCAGTTTCCTAAGCAGAGTTGAACTAGATATGGCCCCTGTGTGTAGGAAGCACAGTTCTTTTGTTCTGAGCAAGCTCACTGTTCGGACCCCATAGGAAACACAGTAGAGTAGAAGAGTGCTCTTTTCTCAAAATCAGAGAGTCTTTCTTGCAAGGTGAGCTAGTGTTTGTTTCCCAGTCAGAAATGGAGTTGAATCCCATGCAGTTTCTTGTCCTATGAGTAAGAGTTGTTTTCTGATAAGAAGAGTCACTATTGTGCTCCTATTGCCATACACAGTGCAAATAGCACTCGCGTCTGTTCCCAGCATGTACAGTGTATTGGACTGAAGAGGAGCTACCGTTCTTGTCAGTTTCCTAAGCAGAGTTGAACTAGATATGGCCCGTGTGTGTAGGAAGCACAGTTCTTTGGTCTGAGCAAGCTCACTGTTCAGACCCCCTAGAAAACACAGTAGAGTAGAAGAGTGCTCTTTTCTCAAAAGCAGAGTGTGTTTCTTGTAAGGCGAGCTAGCATTTGTTTCCCAGTCCTAAACGGAGTTGAATCACATGCTGTTTTTGGTCCTACGAGCAAGAGTTGTTTTCTGGTAAGGAAAGTCACTATTGCGCTCCCATTTCCATACACAGTGCAAATAGCACTCGCGTCTGTTCCCAGCAAGTACAGTGTATTGGACTGAAGCGGAGCTACTGTTCTTGTCAGTTTCCTAAGCAGAGTTGAACTAGATATGGTCCATGTGTGTAGGAAGCACAGTTCTTTTGTTCTGAGCAAATTCACTGTTCTGGCCCAATAGGAAATACACTAGAGTAGAAGAGTGCTCTTTTCTCAAAAGCAGAGTGTGTTTCTTGTAATGCGAGCTGGCATTTGTTTCCCAGTCCTAAATGGAGTTGAATCACATGCAGTTTTTGGTCCTACGATCAAGAGTTGTTTTCTGGTAAGGAAAGTCATTATTGTGCTCCCATTTCCATACACAGTGCAAATAGCACTCGCGACTGTTCCCAGCAATTACAGTGTATTGGACTGAAGCGGAGCTACTGTTCTTGTCAGTTTCCTAAGCAGAGTTGAACTAGATATGGCCCCTGTGTGTAGGAAGCACAGTTCTTTTGTTCTGAGCAAGCTCACTATTTGGACCCCATAGGAAACACAGTAGAGTAGAAGAGTGCTCTTTTCTCAAAATCAGAGAGTCTTTCTTGTAAGGCAAGCTACTGTTTCTTTCCCAGTCAGAAATGGAGTTGAATCCCATGCAGTTTCTTGTCCTATGAGTAAGAGTTGTTTTCTGATAAGAAGACTCACTATTGTGCTCCTATTGCCATACACAGTGATAATAGCACTCGCGTCTGTTCCCAGCATGTACAGTGTATTGGACTGAATAGGAGCTACTGTTCTTGTCAGTTTCCTAAGCAGAGTTCAACTACATATGGTCCGTGTGTGTAGGAAGCACAGTTCTTTTGTTCTGAGCAAGCTCACCTTTCGGACCCCATAGGAAACACAGTAGAGTAGAAGAGTGCTCTTTTCTCAAAAGCAGAGTGTGTTTCTTGTAAGGCGAGGTAGCATTTGTTTCTCAGTCCTAAATGGAGCTGTATCACATGCAGTTTCTGGTCCTACCAGCAAGAGTTGTTTTCTGGTAAGGAAAGTCACTATTGCGCTCCCATTGCATTACACAGTGCCAATAGCACTCGAGTCTGTCCCAGCAATTAAAGTGTATTGGACTGAAGAGGAGCTACTGTTCTTGTCAGTTTCCTAAGCAGAGTTGAACTAATTATGGCCCCTGTGTGTAGGAAGCACAGTTCTTTTGTTCTGAGCAAGCTCACTGTTCGGACCCCATAGGATACACATTCGAGTAGAAGAGTGCTCTTTTCTCAAAGCAGAGTGTGTTTCTTGTTAGGCGAGCTAGAGTTTGTTTCCCAATCCTAAATGGAGTTGAACCACAGGCAGTTTCTTGTCCTACGAGCAAGAGTTGTTTTCTGGTAATAAGAGTCACTATTGCGCTCCCATTGTATACACAGGGCAAATAGCACTGGCGTCTGTTCCCAGCATGTACAGTGTATTGGACTGAACAGGAGCTACTGTTCTTTTCAGTTTCCTAAGCAGAATTGAACTATATATGGCAGTATTTGTATGAAGCACAGTTCTTTTGTTCTGAGCAAGCTCACTCTTCTGGCCCAATAGGAAACACACTAGAGTAGAAGAGTGCTCTTTTCTCAAAAGCAGAGTGAGTTTCTTGTAATGCGAGCTGGCATTTGTTTTCCAGTCCCAAATGGAGTTGAATCACATGCAGTTTTTGGTCCTACAACCAAGAGTTGTTTTCTGGTAAGGAAAGTCATTATTGTGCTCCCATTTCCATACACAGTGCAAATAGCACTCGCGACTGTTCCCAGCAATTACAGTGTATTGGACTGAAGCGGAGCTACTGTTCTTGTCAGTTTCCTAAGCAGAGTTGAACTAGATATGGCCCGTGTGTGTAGGAAGCACAGTTCTTTGGTCTGAGCAAGCTCACTGTTCGGACCCCATAGGAAACACAGTAGAGTAGAAGACTGCTCTTTTCTCAAAAGCAGAGTGTGTTTCCTGTAAGGCGAGCTAGCGTTTGTTTCCCAGTCCTAAATGGAGTTGAATCAAATCCAGTTTTTGGTCCTACGAGCAAGAGTTGTTTTCTGGTAATAAAGTCACTATTAAGCTCCCATTGCCATACACAGTGCAAATAGCACTCGAATCTGTTCCCAGCAAGTACAGAGTATTGGACTGAAGTGGAGCTACTGTTCTTGTCAGTTTCCTAAGCCGAATTGAACTAGATATGGCCCGTGTGTGTAGGAAGCACAGTTCTTTTGTTCTGAGCAAGCTCACTGTTCGGACCTTATAGGAAACACAGTAGAGTAGAAGAGTGCTCTTTTCTCAAAAGCAGAGTGTGTTTCTTGTAAGGCGAGCTAGTGTTTGTTTCCCAGTTAGAAATGGAGTTGAATCCCATGCAGTTTCTGGTCCTACGAGCAAGAGTTGTTTTCTGGTAAAGAAAGTCACTATTGCGCTCCCTTTTCCATACACAGTGCAAATAGCACTCGCATCTGTTCCCAGCAAGTTCAGTGTATTGGACCGAAGCGTAGCTACTGTTCTTGTCAGTTTCCTAAGCAGAGTTGAACTAGATATGGCCCCTGTGTGTAGGAACCACAGTTCTTTTGTTCTGAGCAAGCTCACTATTCGGACACCATAGGAAACACAGTAGAGTAGAAGAGTGCTCTTTTCTCAAAATCAGAGTGCCTTTCTTCTAAGGCGAGCTAGTGTTTGTTTCCCAGTCAGAAATGGAGTTGAATCCCATGCAGTTTCTGGTCCTATCAGCAAGAGTTGTTTTCTGATAAGAAGAGACACTATTGTGCTCCTATTGCCATACACAGTGCAAATAGCCCTGGCGTCTGTTCCCAGCAAGTACAGTGTATTGGACTGAAGAGGAGCTACTGTTCTTGTCAGTTTCGTAAGCAGAGTTGAACTAGATATGGCCCCTGTGTGTAGGAAGCACAGTTCTTTTGTTCTGAGCAAGCTCACTCTTCTGGCCCTATAGTAAACACAGTAGAGTCGAAGAGTGCTCTTTTCTCAAAAGCAGAGTGTGTTTCTTGTAAGGCGAGCTAGCATTTGTTTCCCAGTCCTAAACGGAGTTGAATCACATGCTGGTTTTGGTCCTACGAGCAAGAGTTGTTTTCTGGTAAGGAAAGTCACTATTGCGCTCCCATTTCCATACACAGTGCAAATAGCACTCGCGACTGTTCCCAGCAATTACAGTGTATTGGACTGAAGCGGAGCTACTGTTCTTGTCAGTTTCCTAAGCAGAGTTGAACTAGATATGGTCCATGTGTGTAGGAAGCACAGTTCTTTTGTTCTGAGCAAATTCACTGTTCTGGCCCAATAGGAAACACACTAGAGTAGAAGAGTGCTCTTTTCTCAAAAGCAGAGTGTGTTTCTTGTAATGCGAGCTGGCATTTGTTTCCCAGTCCTAAATGGAGTTGAATCACATGCAGTTTTTTGTCCTACGATCAAGAGTTGTTTTCTGGTAAGGAAAGTCATTATTGTGCTCCCATTTCCATACACAGTGAAAATAGCACTCGCGACTGTTCCCAGCAATTACAGTGTATTGGACTGAAGTGGAGCTACTGTTCTTGTCAGGTTCCTAAGCAGAAGTGAACTAGATATGGCCGTGTGTGTAGGAAGCACAGTTCTTTTGTTCTGAGGAGGCTCACTGTTCGGACACCATAGGAAACACAGTAGAGTAGAAGAGTGTTCTTTTCTCAAAAGCAGAGTGTGTTCTTGTAAATCGAGCTAGCATTTGTTTCCCAGTCCTAAATGGAGTTGAGTCACATGCAGTTTTTTGTCCTACGAGCAAGAGTTGTTTTCTGGTAAGATGAGTCACTATTGTGCTCCAATGCCATACACAGTGCAAATAGCACTCGCGTCTGTTTACCGCAAGTACAGTGTATTGGACTGAAGAGGAGCTACTGTTCTTGTTTGTTTCCTAAGCAGAGTTGAACTAGATATGGACCGTGTGTGTAGAAAGCACAGTTCTTTTGTTCTGAGCAAGCTCACTGTTTGGACCCCATAGGAAACACAGTAGAGTAGAAGAGTGCTCTTTTCTCAAAAGCAGAGTGTGTTTCTTGTAAGGCAAGCTAGCATTTGTTTCCCAGTCCTAAATGGAGCTGAATCACATGCAGTTTCTGGTCCTACGAGCAAGAGTTGTTTGCTGGTAAGGAAAGTCACTATTACGCTCCCATTGCCATACACAGTGCAAATAGCACTCGCGTCTGTTCCCTGCAAGTGCAGTGTATCGGACTGAAGAGGAGCTACTGTTCTTGTCAGTTTCCTAAGCAGAGTTGAACTAGTTATGCCCCGTGTGCAGGAAGCTCAGTTCTTTTGTTCTGAGCAAGCTCACTGTTCTGGCCCTATAGGAAACACAATAGAGTAGAAGAGTGCTCTTTTCCCTATACTAGAGTGTGTTTCTTGTAAGGCAAGCTAGCGTTTGTTTCCCAGTCCTAAATGGAGTTGAATCACATGCAGTTTCTAGTCCTACGAGCAAGAGTTGTTTTCTGGTAAGAAGAGTCACTATTGCACTGCCATTGCCATACACAGGACAAATAGCACTGGCATCTGTTCCCAGCAAGTACAGTGTATTGTACAGAAGAGGATCTACTGTTCTTGTCAGGTTCCTAAGCAGAATTGAACTAGATATGGCCGTGTGTGTAGGAAGCACAGTTCTAATGTTCTGAGCAAGTTCACTCTTCTGGCTCTATCGGAAACACAGTAGAGTAGAAGAGTGCTCTTTTCTCAAAAGCAGAGTGTGTTTCTTGGAAGTCGAGCTAGCGTTTTTTTCCAGGTCCTAAATGGAGTTGAGTCACATGCAGTTTTTTGTCCTACGAGCAAGAGTTGTTTTCTGGTAAGACAAGTCACTATTGTGCTCCAATTGCCATACACAGTGCAAATAGCTCTTGCGTCTGTTCCCTGCAAGTACAGTGTATCCTACTGAAGAGGAGCTACTGTTCTTGTCAGTTTCCTAAGCAGAGTTGAACTAGATATGGCCCGTGTGTAGGAAGCACAGTTCTTTTGTTCTGAGCAAGCTCACTGTTCTGGCCCCATAGGAAACACAGTAGAATAGAAGAGTGCTCTTTTCTCAAAAGCAAAGTGTGTTTCTTGTAAAGCGAGCTAGAGTTTGTTTCCCAGTCCTAAATGGAGTTTAATCACATGCAGTTTCTGGTCCTACGAGCAAGAGTTGTTTTCTGGTAAGAAGAGTCACTATTGCGCTGCCATTGCCATACACAGGACAAATAGCACTGTCGTCTGTCCCGAGCAAGTACAGTGTATTGGATTCAAGAGGATATACTGTTTTGTCAGGTTCCTAAGCAGACTTGAACTAGATATGGCCGTGTGAGTAGGAAGCACAGTTTTTTTGTTCTGAGCAAGCTCACTGTTCGGAACACATAGGAAACACAGTAGAGTAGAAGAGTGCTCTTTTCTCAAAAGCAGAGTGTGTTTCTTGGAAGTCGAGTTAGCGTTTGTTTCCCAGTCCTAAATGGAGTTGAGACACATGCAGTTTTTTGTCCTATGAACAAGAGTTGTTTTCTGGTAAGACAAGTCACTATTGTGCTCCAATTGCCATATACAGTGCAAATAGCACTCACGTCTGTTCCCCGCAAGTACAGTGTATTGTACTGAAGAGGATCTACTGTTCTTGTCAGTTTCCTAAGCAGAGTTGAACTAGATATGGCCCGTGTGTGTAGGAAGCACAGTTCTTTGTTCTGAACAAGCTCACTGTTCTGACCCCATAGGAAACACAGTAGAGTAGAAGAGTGCTCTTTTCTCAAAAGCAGAGTGTGTTTCTTGTAAGGCGAGCTAGCATTTGTTTCCAAGTCCTAAATGTAGTGGAATCACATGCAGTTTCTGGTCCTATGAGCAAGAGTTGTTTTCTGGTAAGAAGAGTCACTATTGCGCTGCCATTGCCATACACGGGACAAATAGCACTGGCGTCTGTTCCCAGCAAGTACAGTGTATTTGACTGAAGAGGTTCTACTGTTCTTGTCAGGTTCCTAAGCAGACTTGAACTAGATATGGCCGTGTGTGTAGGAAGCACAGTTTTTTTGTTCTGAGCAAGCTCACTTTTCGGAACACATAGGAAACACAGTAGAGTAGAAGAGTGCTCTTTTCTCAAAAGAAGAGTGTGTTTCTTGGAAGTCGAGCTAATGTTTGTTTCCCAGTCCTAAATGGAGTTGAGTCACATGCAGTTTTTTGTCCTACGAGCAAGAGTTGTTTTTTGGTAAGACAAGTCACTATTGTGCTCCAATGCCATACACAGTGCAAATAGCACTCGCGTCTGTTCCCCGCAAGTACAGTGTATTGGAGTGAAGAGGAGCTACTGTTCTTGTTTGTTTCCTAAGCAGAGTTGAACTAGATATGGCCCGTGTGTGGAGAAAGCACAGTTCTTTTTTGTGAGCAATCTCACTGATTGGACCCCATAGGAAACACAGTAGAGTAGAAGAGTGCTCTTTTCTCTAAAGCAGAGTGTGTTTCTTGTAAGTCGAGCTATCGTTTGTTTACCAGTCCTAAATGGAGTTGAATCACATGCAGTTTCTGGTCCTAAGAGCAAGAGTTGTTTTCTGGTAAGGAAAGTCACTATTGCGCTCCCCTTGCCATACATAGTGCCAATAGCTCTCACGTCGGTTCCCAGCAAGTACAGGGTATCGGACTGAAGAGGAGCTACTGTTCTTGTCAGTTTCCTAAGCAGAGTTGAACTAGATATGGCCCGTGTGTGTAGGAAGCACAGTTCTTTTGTTCTGAGCAAGCTCACTGTTCGGACCCCATAGGAAACACAGTAGAGTAGAAGAGTGCTCTTTTCTCAAAAGCAGAGTGTGTTTCTTGTAAGGTGAGCTAGCGTTTGTTTCCCAGTCCTAAATGGAGTGGAATCACATGCAGTTTCTGGTCCTACGAGCAAGAGATGTTTTCTGGTAAGGAAAGTCACTATTGCGCTCCCATTGCCATACACAGTGCAAATAGCACTCGCGTCTGTTCCCACCAAGTACAGTGTATCGGACTGAAGAGGAGCTACTGTTCTTGTCAGTTTCCTAAGCAGAGTTGAACTAGATATGGCCCGTGTGTAGGAAGCACAGTTCTTTTGTTCTGAGCAAGCTCACTGTTCTGGCCCTATAGGAAACACAGTAGAGTAGAAGAGTGTTCTTTTCTCTAAAGCAGAGTGTGTTTCTTGTAAGGCGAGCTAGCGTTTGTTTCCCAGTCCTAAATGGAGTTGAATCACATGCAGTTTCTTGTCCTAAGAGCAAGAGTTGTTTTATGGTAAGAAGAGTCACTATTGCGCTGCCATTGCCATACACAGTACAAATAGCACTGGCGTCTGTTCCCAGCAAGTACAGTGTATTGGACTGAAGAGGATCTACTGTTCTTGTCAGGTTCCTAAGCAGAATTGAACTAGATATGGCCGTGTGTGTAGGAAGCACAGTTCTTTTGTTCTGAGCCAGATAACTGTTCTGGCCCTATAGGAAACACAGTAGAGTAGAAGAGTGATCTTTTCTCTAAAGAAGAGTGTGTTTCTTGTAAGGCGAGCTAGCGTTTGTTTCCCAGTTCTAAATGGAGTTGAGTCACATGCTTTTTTTTGTCCTACAAGCAAGAGTTGTTTTCTGGTAAGACAAGTCACTATTGTGCTCCAATTGCTATACACAGTGCAAAAAGCCCTCTCGTCTGTTCCCTGCAGGTAAAGTGTATTGGACTGAAGAGGAGCTACTGTTCTTGTCAGTTTCCTAAGCGGAGTTGAACTAGATATGGCCCGTGTGTGTAGGAAACACAGTTCTTTCGTTCTGAGCAAGCTCACTGTTCGGACCCCATAGTAAACACAGTAGAGTAGAAGAGTGCTCTTTTCTCAAAAGCAGAGTGTGTTTCATGTAAGGAGAGCTAGCATTTGTTTCCCAGTCCTAAATGGAGTTGAATCACATGCAGTTTCTGGTCCTACGAGCAAGAGTTGTTTTCTGGTAAGAAGAGTCACTATTGCGCTGCCATTGCTATACACAGGACAAATAGCACTGGCGTCTGTTCCCAGCAAGTACAGTGTATTGGACTGAAGAGGAACTACTGTTCTTGTTTGTTTCCTAAGCAGAGTTGAACTAGATATGGCCCGTGTGTGTAGAAAGCACAGTTCTTTTGTTCTGAGCAAGCTCACTGTTCGGACCCCATAGGATACACAAGAGTAGAAGAGTGCTCTTTTCTCAAAAGCAGAGTGTTTTTCTTGTAAAGCGAGCTAGAGTTTGTTTCCCAGTCCTAAATGGAGTTGAATCACATGCAGTTTCTGGTCCTACGAGCAAGAGTTGTTTTCTGGTAAGAAGAGTCACTATTGCGCTGCCATTGCCCTACACAGGACAAATAGTACTGGCGTCTCTTCCCAGCAAGTACAGTGTATTGGACTGAAGAGGATCTACTGTTCTTGTCAGGTTCCTAAGCAGACTTGAACGAGATATGGCCGTGTGTGTAGGAAGCACAGTTCTTTTGTTCTGAGCAAGCTCACTGTTCTGGCCCTACAGGAAACACAGTAGAGTAGATGAGTGCTCTTTTCTCAAAAGCAGAGTGTGTTTCTTGTAAGGCGAGCTAGCGTTTGTTTCGCAGTCCTAAATGGAGTTGAATCACATGCAGTTTCCTGTCCTAAGAGCAAGAGTTTTTTTCTGGTAAGGAAAGTCACTATTGCGCTCCCCTTGATACATAGTGCAAATAGCTCTCGCGTCTGTTCCCAGCAAGTACAGTGTATCGGACTGAAGAGGAGCTACTGTTCTTGTCAGTTTCCTAAGCAGAGTTGAACTAGATATGGCCCGTGTGTGTAGGAAGCACCGTTCTTATGTTCTGAGCAAGCTCACTGTTCTGGCCCTATAGGAAACACAGTAGAGTAGAAGAGTGCTCTTTTCTCAAAAGCAGAGTGTGTTTTTGTAAGGCGAGCTAGCGTTTGTTTCCTAGTCCTAAATGGAGTTGAATCACATGTAGTTTCTGGTCCTACGAACAAGAGTTTTTTTCTGGTAAGAAAAGTCACTATTGCGCTCCCATTGCCCTACACAAGGCAAATAGCACTTGCGTCTTTTCCCAGCAAGTACAGTGTATTGGACTGAATAGGAGCTACTGTTCTTGTCAGTTTCCTAAGCAGAGTTGAACTAGATATGGTCCGTGTGTGTAGGAAGCACAGTTCTTTTGTTCTGAGCAAGCTCACTGTTTGGACCCAATAGGAAACACAGTAGTGTAGAAGAGTGCTCTTTTCTCTAAAGCAGAGTGTGTTTCTTGTAAGGCGAGCTAGCGTTTGTTTCCCAGTTCTAAATGGAGTTGAGTCACATGCAGTTTTTTGTCCTATGAGCAAGAGTTGTTTTCTGGTAAGACGAGTCACTGTTGTGCTCCAATTGCCATACACAGTGCAAATAGCACTCGTGTCTGTATCGGACTGAACAGGGGCTACTGTTCTTGTCAGTTTCCTAAGCAGAGTTGAACTAGTTATGGCCCGTGTGTAGGAAGCACAGTTCTTTTGTTTTGAGCAAGCTCACTGTTCTGGCCCTATAGGAAACACAGTAGAGTAGAAGAGTACTCTTTTCTCTAAAGCAGTGTGTGTTTCTTGTAAGGCGAGCTAGCGTTTGTTTCCCAGTCCTAAATGGAGTTGAATCACATGCAGTTTCTAGTCCGAAGAGCATGAGTTGTTTTATGGTAAGAAGAGTCACTATTGCGCTGCCATTGCCATACACAGGACAAATAGCACTGGCGTCTCTTCCCAGCAAGTACAGTGTATTGGACTGAAGAGGATCTACTGTTCTTGTCAGGTTCCTAAGCAGAATTGAACTAGATATGGCCGTGTGTGTAGGAAGCACAGTTCTTTTGTTCTGAGGAAGCTCACTGTTCGGACACCATAGGAAACACAGTAGAGTAGAAGAGTGCTCTTTTCTCAAAAGCAGAGTGTGTTTCTTGTAAGGCGAGCTAGAGTTTGTTTCCCAGTCCTAAATGGAGTGGAATCACATGCAGTTTCTGGTCCTAAGAGCAAGAGTTGATTTCTGGTAAGGAAAGTCACTATTGCGCTCCCCTTGCTATACATAGTTCAAATAGCTCTCGCGTCTGTTCCCAGCAAGTACAGTGTATCGGACTGAAGAGGAGCTACTGTTCTTGTCAGTTTCCTAAGCAGAGTGGAACTAGATATGGCCCGTGTGTAGGAAGCACAGTTCTTATGTTCTGAGCAAGCTCACTGTTCTGGCCCTACAGGAAAGACAGTAGAGTAGAAGAGTGCTCTTTTCTCAAAAGCAGAGTGTGTTTTTGTAAGGCGAGCTAGCATTTGTTTCCTAGTCCTAAATGGAGTTGAATCACATGCAGTTTCTGGTCCTACGAACAAGAATTGTTTTCTGGTAAGGAAAGTCACTATTGCGCTCCCATTGCCCTATACAAGACAAATAGCACTTGCGTCTTTTCCCAGCAAGTACAGTGTATTGGACTGAATAGGAGCTACTGTTCTTGTCAGTTTACTAAGCAGAGTTGAACTAGATATGGTCCGTGTGTGTAGGAAGCATAGTTCTTTTGTTCTGAACAAGCTCACTGTTTGGACCCCATAGGAAACACAGTAGAGTAGAAGAGTGCTCTTTTCTCTAAAGCAGAGTGTGTTTCTTGTAAGGCGAGCTAGCGTTTGTTTCCCAGTCCTAAATGGAGTGGAATAACATGCACTTTCTGGTCCTACGAGCAAGAGTTGTTTAGTGGTAAGGAAAGTCACTATTGCGCTCCCATTGCCATACACAGTGCAAATAGCCCTCCCGTCTGTTCCCAGCAAGTACAGTGTATTGGACTGAAGAGGAGCTACTGTTCTTCTCAGTTTTCTAAGCAGAGTTGAACTAGATATGGCCCGTGTGTTTAGGAAGTACAGTTCCTTTTTTCTGAGAAAGCTCACTGTTCTGGCCCTATAGGAAACACAGTAGAGTAGAAGAGTGCTCTTTTCTCAAAAGCAGAGTGTGTTTCTTGTAAAGCGAGCTAGAGTTTGTTTCCCAGTCCTAAATGGAGTTGAATCACATGCAGTTTCTGGTCTTAAGAACAAGAGTTGTTTTCTGCTAAGAAGAGTCACTATTGCGCTGCCATTGCCCTAAACAGGACAAATAGCACTGGCGTCTGTTCCCAGCAAGTACAGTGTATTGGACTAAAGAGGATCTACTGTTCTTGTCAGGTTCCTAAGCAGACTTGAACGAGATATGGCCGTGTGTGTAGGAAGCAAAATTTTTTTGTTCTGAGCAAGCTCACTTTTGGGAACACATGGGAAACACAGTAGAGTAGAAGAGTGCTCTTTTCTCAAAAGCAGAGTGTGGTTCTTGGAAGTCGAGCTAGCGTTTGTTTCCCAGTCCTAAATGGAGTTGAGTCACATGCAGTTTTTTGTCCTACGAGCAAGAGTTGTTTTCTGGTAAGACAAGTCACTATTGTGCTCCAATTGCCATACACAGTGCAAATAGCACTCGCGTCTGTTCCCCGCAAGTACAGTGTATTCGACTGAAGAGGAGCTACTGTTCTTGTTTTTTTCCTAAGCAGAGTTGAACTAGATATGGCCCGTGTGTGTAGGAAGCACAGTTCTTTTGATCTGAGCAAGCTCACTGTTTGGACCCCATAGGAAACACAGTAGAGTAGAAGAGTGCACTTTTCTCAAAAGCAGAGTGTGTTTCATGTAAGGCGAGCCAGCATTTGTTTCCCAGTCCTAAATGGAGTTGAATCACATGCAGTTTCTGGTCCTACGAGCAAGAGTTGTTTTCTGGTAAGGAAAGTCACTATTGCGCTCCCATTGCCATACACAGTGCAAATAGCACTCGCGTCTGTTCTCAGCAAGTACAGTGTATCGAACTGAAGAGGAGCTACTGCTCTTGTCAGTTTCTTAAGCAGAGTTGAACTAGATATGGCCCGTGTGTGTAGGAAGCACAGTTCTTTTGTTCTGAGCAAGCTCACTGTTCAGTCCCTACAGGAAACACAGTAGAGTAGATGAGTGCTCTTTTCTCTAAAGCAGAGTGTGTTTCTTGTAAGGCCAGCTCGCGTTTGTTTCCCAGTCCTAAATGGAGTTGAGTCACAGACAGTTTTTGGTCCTACGACCAAGAGTTGTTTTCTGGTAAGAAGAGTCACTATTGCGCTCTAAATGCCAGACACAGTGCAAATAGCACTCGCGTCTGTTCCCAGCAAGTACAGTGTATTGGACTGAATTGGAGCTAGTGTTCTTGTCAGTTTCCTAAGCAGAGTTGAACTAGATATGGTCCATGTGTGTAGGAAGCACAGTTCTTTTGTTCTGACCAAGCTCACTGTTTCGACCCCATAGGAAACACAGTAGAGTAGAAGAGTGCTCTTTTCTCAAAAGCAGAGTGTGTTTCTTGTAAGGCGAGCTAGCGTTTGTTTCCCAGTCCTAAATGGAGTGGAATCACATGCAGTTTGTGGCCCTACGAGCAAGAGTTGTTTTATGGTAAGAATAGTCACTATTGCACTGCCATTGCCATATACAGGACAAATAGCACTGGCGTCTGTTCCCCGCAAGTACAGTGTATTCGACTGAAGAGGAGCTACTGTTCTTGTTTGTTTCCTAAGCAGAGTTGAACTAGATATGGCCCGTGTGTGTAGGAAGCACAGTTCTTTTGTTCTGAGCAAGCTCACTCTTTGGACCTCATAGGAAACACAGTAGAGTAGAAAAGTGCTCTTTTCTCAAAAGCAGAGTGTGTTTCATGTAAGGCGAGCTAGCATTTGTTTCCCAGTCCTAAATGGAGTTGAATCACATGCAGTTTCTCGTCCTACGAGCAAGAGTTGTTTTCTGGTAAGGAAAGTCACTATTGCGCTCCCATTGCCATACACAGTGCAAATAGCACTCGCATCTGTTCTCAGCAAGTACAGTGTATCGAACTGAAGAGGAGCTACTGTTCTTGTCAGTTTCCTAAGCAGAGTTGAACTAGATATGGCCCGTGTGTGTAGGAAGCACAGTTCTTTTGTTCTGAGCAAGCTGACTGTTCTGGCCCTACAGGAAACACAGTAGAGTATATGAGTGCTCTTTTCTCTAAAGCAGAGTGTGTTTCTTGTAAGGCCAGCTCACGTTTGTTTCCCAGTCCTAAATGGAGTTGAGTCACAAACAGTTTTTGGTCCTACGAGCAAGAGTTGTTTTCTGGTAAGAAGAGTCACTTTTGCGCTCTAAATGCCATACACAGTGCAAATATCACTTGCGTCTGTTCCCAGCAAGTACAGTATATTGGACTGAAGAGGATCTACTGTTCTTGTCAGGTTCCTAAGCAGAATTGAACTAGATATGGTCCATGTGTGTAGGAAGCACAGTTCTTATGTTCTGAGCAAGCTCACTGTTCAGACACCATAGGAAATACAGTAGAGTAGAAGAGTGCTCTTTTCTCAAAAGCAGAGTGTGTTTCTTGTAAGGCGAGCTAGCGTTTGTTTCACAGTCCTAAATGGAGTTGAATCACATGCAGTTTCTGGTCCTAAGAGCAAGAGTTGTTTTCTGGTAAGGAAAGTCACTATTGCGCTCCCCTTGATACATAGTGCAAATAGCTCTCGCGTCTGTTCCCAGCAAGTACAGTGTATCGGACTGAAGAGGAGCTACTGTTCTTGTCAGTTTCCTAAGCAGAGTTGAACTAGATATGGCCCGTGTGTGTAGGAAGCACCGTTCTTATGTTCTGAGCAAGCTCACTGTTCTGGCCCTATAGGAAACACAGTAGAGTAGAAGAGTGCTCTTTTCTCAAAAGCAGAGTGTGTTTTTTAAGGCGAGCTAGCGTTTGTTTCCTAGTCCTAAATGGAGTTGAATCACATGCAGTTTCTGGTCCTACGAACAAGAGTTTTTTTCTGGTAAGAAAAGTCACTATTGCGCTCCCATTGCCTTACACAAGGCAAATAGCACTTGCGTCTTTTCCCAGCAAGTACAGTGTATTGGACTGAATAGGAGCTACTGTTCTTGTCAGTTTCCTAAGCAGAGTTGAACTAGATATGGTCCGTGTGTGTAGGAAGCACAGTTCTTTTGTTCTGAGCAAGCTCACTGTTTGGAAGCCATAGGAATCACAGTAGAGTAGAAGAGTGCTCTTTTCTCTAAAGAAGAGTGTGTTTCTTGTAAGGCGAGCTAGCGTTTGTTTCCCAGTTCTAAATGGAGTTGAGTCACATGCAGTTTTTTGTCCTACGAGCAAGAGTTGTTTTCTGGTAACACGAGTCACTGTTGTGCTCCAATTGCCATACACAGTGCAAATAGCACTCGCGTCTGTTCCCTGCATGTAAAGTGTATTGGACTGAACAGGAGCTACTGTTCTTGTCAGTTTCCTAAGCAGAGTTGAACTAGATATGGCCCGTGTGTGTAGGAAGCACAGTTCTTTCGTTCTGAGCAAGCTCACTGTTCGGACACCATAGGAAACACAGTAGAGTAGAAGAGTGCTCTTTTATCAAAAGCAGAGTTTGTTTCATGTAAGGCGAGCTGGCACTAGTTTCCCATTCCTAAATGGAGTTGAATCACATGCAGTTTCTAGTCCTATGAAAAAGAGTTGTTTTATGGTAAGAATAGTCACTATTGCGCTGCCATTGCCATACACAGGACAAATAGCACTGGCGTCTGTTCCCAGCAGGTACAGTGTATTGGACTATAGAGGATCTACTGTTCTTGTCAGGTTCCTAAGCAGAATTGAACTAGATATGGCCGTGTGTGTAGGAAGCACAGTTCTTTTGTTCTGAGCAAGCTCAATGTTCGGACACCATAGGAAACACAGTAGAGTAGAAGAGTGCTCTTTTCTCAAAAGCAGAGTGTGTTTTTTGTAAGTCGAGCTAGCGTTTGTTTCCCAGTCCTAAATGGAGTTGAGTCACATGCAGTTTTTTGTCCTACGAGCAAGAGTTGTTTTCTGGTAAGACGAGTCACTATTGTGCTCCAATGCCATACACAGTGCAAATAGCACTTGCATCTGTTCCCCGCAAGTATAGTGTATCGGACTGAAGAGGAGCTACTGTTCTTGTCAGTTTCCTAAGCAGAGTTGATCTAGGTATGACCCGTGTGTAGGAAGAACAGTTCTTTTGTTCTGAGCAAGCTCACTGTTCTGGCCCTATAGGAAACACAATAGAATAGAAGAGTGCTCTTTTCCCTAAAGCAGAGTGTGTTTCTTGTAAGGCGAGCTAGCGTTTGTTTCCCAGTCCTAAATGGAGTTGAATCACATGCAGTTTCTAATCCTACTAGCAAGGGTTGTTTTATGGTAAGAAGAGTCACTATTGCGCTGCCATTGCCATACACAGGACAAATAGCCCTGGCGTCTGTTCCCAGCAAGTACAGTGTATTGGACTGAAGAGGATCTACTGTTCTTGTTCAGGTTCCTAAGCAGAATTGAACTAGATATGGCCGTGTGTGTAGGAAGCACAGTTCTTTTGTTCTGAGCAAGCTCACTGTTCGGACCCCATAGGAAACACAGTAGAGTAGAAGAGTGCTCTTTTCTCTAAAGCAGAGTGTGTTTCTTGTAAGTCGAGCTAGCGTTTGTTTCCCAGTCCTAAATGGAGTTGAGTCACATGCAGTTTTTTGTCCCACGAGTAAGAGTTGTTTTCTGGTAAGACGAGTCACTATTGTGCTCCAATGCCATACACAGTGCAAATAGCACTTGCTTCTGTTCCCTGCAAGTACAGTGTATCAGACTGAAGAGGAGCTACTGTTCTTGTTTGTTTCCTAAGCAGAGTTGAACTAGATATGGCCCGTGTGTGTAGAAAGCACAGTTCTTTTGTTCTGAGCAAGCTCACTGTTCGGACCCCATAGGAAACACAGTAGAGTAGAAGAGTATTCTTTTCTCAAAAGCAGAGTGTGTTTCATGTAAGGTGAGCTAGCATTTGTTTCAAAGTCCTAAATGGAGTTGAATCACATGCAGTTTCTGGTCCTACGAGCAAGAGTTGTTTTCTGGTAAGGAATGTCACTATTGCGCTCCCATTGCCATACACAGTGCAAATAGCACTCGAGTCTGTTCCCAGCAAGTACAGTGTATCGGACTGAAGAGTAGCTACTGTTCTTGTCAGTTTCCTAAGCAGAGTTGAACTAGTTATGGCCCGTGTGTGGGAAGCACAGTTCTTTTGTTCTGAGCAAGCTCACTGTTCTGGCCCTATAGGAAACACAATAGAGTAGAAGAGTGCTCTTTTCCCTAAAGCAGAGTGTGTTTCTTGTAAGGCGAGCTAGCGTTTGTTTCCCAGTCCTAAATGGAGTTGAATCTCATGCAGTTTCTAGTCCTACGAGCAAGAGTTGTTTTATGGTAAGAAGAGTCACTATTGCGCTCCCATTGCCCTACACAAGGCAAATAGCACTCGCGTCTTTTTTCAGCAAGTACAGTGTATTGGACTGAGTAGAGCCTACTGTTCTTGTCAGTTTATTAAGCAGAGTTGAACTAGATTTGTTCCGTGTGTGTAGGAAGCACAGTTCTTTTGTTCTGAGCAAGCTCACTGTTTGGACCCCATAGGAAACACAGTAGAGTAGAAGAGTGCTCTTTTCTCTAAAGCAGAGTGTGTTTCTTGTAAGGCGAGCTACCGTTTGTTTCCCAGTCCTAAATGGAGTTGAATCACATGCAGTTTCTGGTCCTACGAGCAAGAGTTGTTTTCTGGTAAGGAAAGTCACTATTGTGCTCTCATTGCCATACACAGTGCAAATAGCCCTCCCGTCTGTTCCCAGCAAGTACAGTGTATTGGACTGAAGAGGAGCTACTGTTCTTCTCAGTTTCCTAAGCAGAGTTGAACTAGATATGTCCCGTGTGTGTAGGAAGTACAGTTCTTTTTTTCTGAGCAAGCTCACTGTTCTGGCACTATGGGAAACACAGTAGAGTAGAAGAGTGCTCTTTTCTCAAAAGCAGAGTGTGTTTCTTTTAAAGCGAGCTAGAGTTTGTTTCCCAGTCCTAAATGGAGTTGAATCACATGCAGTTTCTGGTCCTATGAGCAAGAGTTGTTTTCTGGTAAGAAGAGTCACTATTGCGCTGCCTTTGCCATACACAGGACAAATAGCACTGGCGTCTGTTCCCAGCAAGTACAGTGCATTGGACTGAAGAGGATCTACTGTTCTTGTCAGGTTGCTAAGCAGAATTGAACTAGATATGGCCGTGTGTGTAAGAAGCACAGTTTTTTTGTTCTGAGCAAGCTCACTGTTCGGAACACATAGGAAACACAGTAGAGTAGAAGAGTGCTCTTTTCTCAAAAGCAGAGTGTGTTTCTTGTAAGTCGAGCTAGCGTTTGTTTCCCAGTCCTAAATGGAGTTGAGTCACATGCAGTTTTTTTCCTACGAGCAAGAGTTGTTTTCTGGTAAGACATGTCACTATTGTGCTCCAATTGCCATACACAGTGCAAATAGCACTCGCGTCTGTTCCCCGCAAGTACAGTGTATTGGACGTAAGAGGAGCTACTGTTCTTGTCAGTTTCCTAAGCAGAGTTGAACTAGATATGGCCCGTGTGTGTAGGAAGCACAGTTCTTTTGTTCTGAGCAAGCTCACTGTTCGGACCCCATAGGAAACACAGTAGAGTAGAAGAGTGCTCTTTTCTCTAAAGCAGAGTGTGTTTCATGTAAGGTGAGCTAGCATTTGTTTCCCAGTCCTAAATGGAGTTGAACCACATGCAGTTTCTGGTCCTACGAGCAAGAGTTGTTTTCTGGTAAGGAAAGTCACTATTGCTCTGCCATTGCCATACACAGTACAAATAGCACTCGCATCTGTTCCCAGCAAGTACAGTGTATCAGACTGAAGAGGAGCTACTGTTCTTGTCAGTTTCCTAAGCAGAGTTGAACTAGATATGGCCCGTGCGTAGGAAGCAAAGTCCTTTTGTTCTGAGCAAGCTCACTGTTCGGACCCTATAGGAAACACAGTAGAGTAGAAGAGTGCTCTTTTCTCTAAAGCAGAGTGTGTTTCTTGTAAGGAGAGCTATTGTTTGTTTCCCAGTTCTAAATGGAGTTGAATCACATGCAGTTTCTGGTCCTACGAGCAAGAGTTGTTTTATGGTAAGAAGAGTCACTATTGCGCTGCCATTGCCATACACAGGACTAATAGCACTGGTGTCTGTTCCCAGCAAGTACAGTGTAGTGGACTGAAGAGGATCTACTGTTCTTGTCAGGTTCCTAAGCAGAATTGAACTAGATATGGCCGTGTGTGTAGGAAGCACAGTTCTTTTGTTCTGAGTAAACTTGCTTTTCGGACCCCAAAGGAAACACAGTAGAGTAGAAGAGTGCTCTTTTCTCAAAAGCAGAGTGTGTTTCTTGTAAGGTGAGCTAGCGTTTGTTTCCCAGTCCTAAATGGATTTGAGTCACATGCAGTTGTTTGTCTTACGAGCAAGAGTTGTTTTCTGGTAAGACGAGTCACTATTGTGCTCCAATTGCCATACACAGTGCAAATAGCACTGGTGTCTGTTCCCCGCAAGTACAGTGTATTGGACTGAAGAGGAGCTACTGTTCTTGTCAGTTTCCTAAGCAGAGTTGAACTAGATATGGCCCGTGTGTGTAGGAAGCACAGATCTTTTGTTCTGAGCAAGCTCACTGTTTGGACCCCATAGGAAACACAGTAGAGTAGAAGAGTGCTCTTTTCTCTAAAGCAGAGTGTGTTTCTTGTAAGGCGAGCTAGCGTATGTTTTCCAGTCTTAAATAGAGTGGAATCACATGCAGTTTTTGGTCCTACGAGCAAGAGTTGTTTTCTGGTAAGGAAAGTCACTATTGCGCTCCCATTGCCATACACAGTGCAAATAGCACTCTCATCTGTTCCCAGCAAGTACAGTGTATCGGACTGAAGAGGAGCTACTGTTCTTGTCAGTTTCCTAAGGAGAGTTGAACTAGTTATGGCCCGTGTGTAGGAAGCACAGTTCTTTTGTTCTGAGCAAGCTCACTGTTCTGGCCCTATAGGAAACACAGTAGAGTAGAAGAGTGCTCTTTTCCCTAAAGCAGAGTGTGTTTCTTGTAAGGCGAGCTAACGTTTGTTTCCCAATCCTAAATGGAGTTGAATCACATGCAGTTTCTAGTCCTATGAGCACGAGTATTTTTATGGTAAGAAGAGTCACTATTGCGCTGCCATTGCCATACACAGGACAAATAGCACTGGCGTCTGTTCCCAGCAAGTACAGTGTATTGTAATGAAGAGGATCTACTGTTCTTCTCAGGTTCCTAAGCAGAATTGAACTAGATATGGCCGTGTGTGTAGGAAGCACAGTTCTTATGTTCTGAGCAAGTTCACTCTTCTGGCCCTATAGGATACCCAGTAGAGTAGAAGAGTGCTTATTTCTCAAAAGCAGAGTGTGTTTTTGTAAGGCGATCTAGCATTTGTTTCCCAGTCCTAAATGGAGTTGGATCATATGCAGTTTCTAGTCCTATGAACAAGAATTGTTTTCTGGTAAGGAAAGTCACTATTGTGCTCCCATTGCCCTACACAAGGCAAATGGCACTCGCGTCTTTTCCCAGCAAGTACAGTGTATTGGACTGAATAGGAGCTACTGTTCTTGTCAGTTTCCTAAGCAGAGTTGAACCAGATATGGTCCGTGTTTGTAGGAAGCACAGTTCTTTTGTTCTGAGCAAGCTCACTGTTTGGACCCCATAGGAAACACAGTAGAATAGAAGAGTGCTCTTTTCTCTAAAGCAGAGTGTGTTTCTTGTAAGGCGAGCTAGCGTTTGTTTCCCAGTCCTATTGGAGTGGAATCACATGCAGTTTCTGGTCCTACGAGCAAGAGTTGTTTTCTGGTAAGGAAAGTCACCATTGTGCTCCCATTGCCACACACAGTGCAAATAGCCCTCCCGTCTGTTCCCAGCAATTACAGTGTATTGGACTGAAGAGGAGCTACTGTTCTTCTCAGTTTCCTAAGCAGAGTTGAACTAGATATGGCCCCTGTGTGTAGGAAGCACAGTTCTTTTGTTCTGAGCAAGCTCACTGTTCGGACCCTATAGGAAACACAGTAGAGAAGATGAGTGCTCTTTTCTCAAAATAAGAGAGTCTTTCTTGTAAGGCGAGCTAGTGTTTGTTTCCCAGTCAGAAATGGAGTTGTATCCCATGCAGTTTCTGGTCCTATGAGTAAGAGTTGTTTTCTGATAAGAAGAGTCACTATTGTGCTCCTATTGCCATACACAGTGCAAATAGCACTCGCGTCTGTTCCCAGCTAGTACAGTGTATTGGACTGAAGAGGAGCTACCGTTCTTGTCAGTTTCTTAAGCAGAGTTGAACTAGATATGGCCCGTGTGTGTAGGAAGCACAGTTCTTTTGTTCTGAGCAAGCTCACTGTTCGGACCCCATAGGAAACACAGTAGAGTAGAAGAGTGCTCTTTTCTCAAAAGCAGAGTGTGTTTCTTGTAAGGCGAGCTAGCGTTTGTTTACCAGTCCTAAATGGAGTTGTATCCCATGCAGTTTCCGGTCCTACGAGCAAGAGTTGTTTTCTGGTAATAAAGTCACTGTTGCGCTCCCATTGCCATACACAGTGTAAATAGCACTCGCATCTGTTCCCAGCAAGTACAGTGTATTGGATTGAAGAGGAGCTACTGTTCTTGTCAGTTTCCTAAGCAGAGTTGAACTAGATATGGCCCGTGTGTGTAGGAAGCACAGTTCTTTTGTTCTGAGCAAGCTCACTGTTCGGACCCCATAGGATACACAGTCGAGTAGAAGAGTGCTCTTTTCTCAAAGCAGAGTGTGATTCTTGTTAGGCGAGCTAGCGTTTGTTTCAGAGTCCTAAATGGAGTTGAATCAAATGCAGATTCTTGTCTTACGAGCAAGAGTTGTTTTCTGGTAATAAGAGTCACTATTGCGCTCCCATTGTCATACACAGGGCAAATAGCAGTGGGGTCTGTTCCCAGCATGTACAGTGTATTGGACTGAACAGGAGCTACTGCTCTTTTCAGTTTCCTAAGAAGAATTGAACTAGATATGGCAGTATTTGTAGGAAGCACAGTTCTTTTGTTCTGAGCAAGCTCACTCTTCTGGCCCTATAAGAAACACAGTACAGTAGAAGAGTGCTCTTTTCTCAAAAGCAGAGTGTGTTTCTTGTAAGGCGAGCTAGCGTTTGTTTCCCAGTCCTAAATGGAGTTGAATCACATGCAGTTTTTGGTCCTACGAGCAAGAGTTGTTTTCTGGTAATAAAGTCACTATTGCGCTCCCATTGCAATACACAGTGCAAATAGCACTCGCATCTGTTCCCAGCAAGTACATTGTATTGGACTGAAGCGGAGCTACTGTTCTTGTCAGTTTCCTAAGCAGATTTGAACTAGATATGGCCCGTGTGTAGGAAGCACAGTTCTTTTGTTCTGAGCAAGCTCACTGTTCGAACTCCATAGGAAACACAGTAGAGTAGAAGAGTGCTCTTTTCTCAAAAGCAGAGTGTGTTTCTTGTAAGGCGAGCTAGTGTTTGTTTCCCAGTCAGAAATGGAGTTGAATCCCATGCAGTTTCTGGTCCTACGAGCAAGAGGTGTTTTCTGGTAAGGAACGTCACTATTGCGCTCCCATTTCCATACACAGTGCAAATAGCACTCGCGTCTGTTCCCAGCAAGTACAGTGTATTGGACTGAAGCGGAGCTACTGTTCTTGTCAGTTTCCTAAGCAGAGATGAACTAGATATGGTCCGCGTGTGTAAGAAGCACAGTTCTTTTGTTCTGAGCAAGCTCACTGTTCAGACCCCCTAGGAAACACAGTAGAGTAGAAGAGTGCTCTTTTCTCAAAAGCAGAGTGTGTTTCTTGTAAGGCAAGCTAGCATTTGTTTCCCAGTCCTAAATGGAGATGAATCACATGCACTTTTTGGTCCTCCGACCAAGAGTTGTTTTCTGGTAAGGAAAGTCACTATTGCGCTCCCATTGACATACACAGTGCAAATAGCACTCGCGTCTGTTCCCAGCAATTACAGTGTATTGGACTGAAGCGGAGCTACTGTTCTTGTCAGTTTCCTAAGCAGAGTTGAACTAGATATGGCCCCTGTGTGTAGGAAGCACAGTTCTTTTGTTCTGAGCAAGCTCACTATTTGGACCCCATAGGAAACACAGTGGAGTAGAAGAGTGCTCTTTTCTCAAAATCAGAGAGTCTTTCTTGTAAGGCGAGATAGTGTTAGTTTCCCTGTCAGAAATGGAGTTGAATCCCATGCAGTTTCTTGTCCTATGAGTAAGAGTTGTTTTCTGATAAGAAGAGTCACTATTGTGCTCCTATTGCCTTACACAGGGCAAATAGCACTCGCGTCTGTTCCCAGCTAGTACAGTGTATTGGCCTGAAGAGGAGCTACTGTTCTTGTCAGTTTCCTAAGCAGAGTTGAACTAGATATGGCCCGTGTGTGTAGGAAGCACAATTCTTTTGTTCTGAGCAAGCTCACTGTTCGGACCCCATAGGAAACACAGTAGAGTAGAAGACTGCTCTTTTCTCAAAAGCAGAGTGTGTTTCTTGTAAGGCGAGCTAGCGTTTGTTTCCCAGTCCTAAATGGAGTTGAATCACATCCAGTTTTTGGTCCTACGAGCAAGAGTTGTTTTCTGGTAATAAAGTCACTATTGAGCTCCCATTGCCATACAAAGTGCAAATAGCACTCGCATCTGTTCCCAGCAAGTACAGTGTATTGGACTGAAGCGGAGCTTCTGTTCTTGTCAGTATCCTAAGCCGAATTGAACTAGATATGGCCCGTGTGTGTAGGAAGCACAGTTCTTTTGTTCTGAGCAAGCTCACTGTTCGGACCTTATAGGAAACACAGTAGAGTAGAAGAGTGCTCTTTTCTCAAAAGCAGAGTGTGTTTCTTGTAAGCCGAGCTAGCGTTTGTTTCCCAGTTAGAAATGGAGTTTAATCCCATGCAGTTTCTGGTCCTACGAGCAAGAGTTGTTTTCTGGTAAAGAAAGTCACTATTGCGATCCCATTTCCATACACAGTGCAAATAGCACTCGCGTCTGTTCCCAGCAAGTTCAGTGTATTGGACCGAAGCGTAGCTACTGTTCTTGTCAGTTTCCTAAGCAGAGTTGAACTAGATATGGCCCCTGTGTGTAGGAAGCACAGTTCTTTTGTTCTGAGCAAGCTCACTATTCGGACACCATAGGAAACACAGTAGAGTAGAAGAGTGCTCTTTTCTCAAAATCAGAGTGCCTTTCTTCTAAGGCGAGATAGTGTTTGTTTCCCAGTCAGAAATGGAGTTGAATCCCATGCAGTTTCTGGTCCTATGAGCAAGAGTTGTTTTCTGATAAGAAGAGACACTATTGTGCTCCTATTGCCATACACAGTGCAAATAGCACTGGCGTCTGTTCCCAGCAAGTACAGTGTATTGGACTGAAGAGGAGCTACTGTTCTTGTCAGTTTCCTAAGCAGAGTTGAACTACATATGGTCCGTGTGTGTAGGAAGCACAGTTCTTTTGTTCTGAGCAAGCTCAATGTTCGGACCCCATAGGAAACACAGTAGAGTAGAAGAGTGCTCTTTTCTCAAAAGCAGAGTGTGTTTCTTGTAAGGCGAGCTAGCATTTGTTTACCAGTCCTAAATGGAGCTGAATCACATGCAGTTTCTGGTCCTACGAGCAAGAGTTGTTTTCTGGTAAGGAAAGTCACTATTGTGCTCCCATTGCCATACACAGTGCCAATGGCACTCGCATCTGTTCCCAGCAAGTACAGTGTATTGGACTGAAGAGGAGCTACTGTTCTTGTCAGTTTCCTAAGCAGAGTTGAACTAGATATGCCCCGTGTGTGTAGGAAGCACAGTTCATTTGTTCTGAGCAAGCTCACTGTTCGGACCCCATAGGAAACACAGTAGAGTAGAAGACTGCTCTTTTCTCAAAAGCAGAGTGTGTTTCTTGTAAGGCGAGCTAGCGTTTGTTTCCCAGTCCTAAATGGAGTTGAATCACATGCAGTTTTTGGTCCTACGAGCAAGAGTTGTTTTCTGGTAATAAAGTCACTGTTGCGCTCCCATTGCCATACACAGTGTAAATAGCACTCGCATCTGTTCCCAGCAAGTACAGTGTATTGGACTAAAGCGGAGCTACTGTTCTTCTCAGTTTGCTAAGCAGAGTTGAAATAGATATGGCCCCTGTGTGTAGGAAGCACAGTTCTTTTGTTCTGAGCAAGCTCACTATTTGGACCCCATAGGAAACACAGTAGAGTAGAAGAGTGCTCTTTTCTCCAAAGCAGAGTTTGTTTCTTGTAAGGCGAGCTAGTGTTTGTTTCCCAGTCAGAAATGGAGTTGAATCCCATGCAGTTTCTGGTCCTACGAGCAAGAGGTGTTTTCTGGTAAGGAAAGTCACTATTGCGCTCCCATTTCCATACACAGTGCAAATAGCACTGGCGTCTGTTCCCAGCAAGTACAGTGTACTGGACTGAAGCGGAGCTACTGTTCTTGTCAGTTTCCTAAGCAGAGATGAACTAGATAAGGCCCGTGTGAGTAGGAAGCACAGTACTTTTGTTCTGAGCAAGCTCACTGTTCAGACCCCCTAGAAAACACAGTAGAGTAGAAGAGTGCTCTTTTCTCAAATGCAGAGTGTGTTCTTTGTAAGCCGAGATAGAATTTTTTCCCAGTCCTAAATGGAGTTGAATCACTTGCACTTTCTTGTCCTCAGACCAAGAGTTGTTTTCTGGTAAGGAAAGTCACTATTGCGCTCCCATTTACATACACAGTGCAAATAGCACTCGCGTCTGTTCCCAGCAAGTACAGTGTTTTGGACTGAAACGTAGCTACTGTTCTTGTCAGTTTCCTAAGCAGAGTTGAACTAGATATGGCCCCTGTGTGTAGGAAGCACAGTTCTTTTGTTCTGAGCAAGCTCACTGTTCTGGCCCTATAGTAAACACAGTAGAGTCGAAGAGTGCTCTTTTCTCAAAAGCAGAGTGTGTTTCTTGTAAGGCGAGCTAGCGTTTGTTTCCCAGTCCTAAACGGAGTTGAATCACATGCTGTTTTTGGTCCTACGAGCAAGAGTTGTTTTCTGGTAAGGAAAGTCACTATTGCGCTCCCATTTCCATACTCAGTGCAAATAGCACTCGAGTCTGTTCCCGGCAAGTACAGTGTATTGGACTGAAGTGGAGCTACTGTTCTTGTCAGTTTCCTAAGCAGAGTTGAACTAGATATGGTCCATGTGTGTATGAAGCACAGTTCTTTTGTTCTGAGCAAATTCACTGTTCTGGCCCAATAGGAAACACACTAGAGTAGAAAAGTGCTCATTTCTCAAAAGCAGAGTGTGTTTCTTGTAATGCAAGCTGGCATTTGTTTCCCAGTCCTAAATGGAGTTGAATCACATGCAGTTTTTGGTCCTACGACCAAGAGTTGTTTTCTGGTAAGGAAAGTCATTATTGTGCTCCCATTTCCATACACAGTGCAAATAGCACTCGCGACTGTTCCCAGCAATTACAGTGTATTGGACTGAAGCGGAGCTACTGTTTTTTTCAGTTTCCTAAGCAGAGTTGAACTAGATATGGCCCCTGTGTGTAGGAAGCACAGTTCTTTTGTTCTGAGCAAGCTCACTATTTGGTCCCCATAGGAAACACAGTAGAGTAGAAGAGTGCTCTTTTCTCAAAATCAGAGATTCTTTCTTGTAAGGCGAGCTACTGTTTGTTTCCCAGTCAGAAATGGAGTTGAATCCCATGCAGTTTCTTGTCCTATGAGTAAGAGTTGTTTTCTGATAAGAAGACTCACTATTGTGCTCCTGTTGCTATACACAGTGCAAATAGCACTCGCGTCTGTTCCCAGCTAGTACAGTGTATTGGACTGAAGAGGAGCTACCGTTCTTGTCAGTTTCTTAAGCAGAGTTGAACTAGATATGGCCCGTGTGTGTAGGAAGCACAGTTCTTTTGTTCTGAGCAAGCTCACTGTACGGACCCCATAGGAAACACAGTAGAGTAGAAGACTGCTCTTTTCTCAAAAGCAGAGTGTGTTTCTTATAGGCGAGCTAGCGTTTGTTTCCCAGTCCAAAATGGAGTTGAATCACATGCAGTTTTTGGTCCTACGAGCAAGAGTTGTTTTCTGGTAATAAAGTCACTGTTTAGCTCCCATTGCCATACACAGTGTAAATAGCACTCGCATCTGTTCCCAGCAAGTACAGTGTATTGGACTGAAGAGGAGCTACCGTTCTTGTCAGTTTCCAAAGCAGAGTTGAACTAAATATGGCTCGTGTGTGTAGGAAGCACAGTTCTTTTGTTCTGAGCAAGCTCACTCTTCGGACCCCATAGGAAACACAGTAGAGTAGAAGAGTGCTCTTTTCTCAAAAGCAGAGTGTGTTTCTTGTAAGGCAAGCTAGCATTTGTTTTCCAGTACTAAATGGAGTTGAATCACATCCTGTTTTTGGTCCTACGAGCAAGAGTTGTTTTCTGGTAAGGAAAGTCACTATTGCACTCCCATTGCCATACACAGTGCAAATAGCACTCACGTCTGTTCCCAGCTAGTACAGTGTATTGGACTGAAGAGGAGCTGCTGTTCTTGTCAATTTCCAAAGCAGAGTTGAACTAGATATGGCCCCTGTGTGTAGGAAGCACAGTTCTTTTGTTCTGAGCAAGCTCACAGTTCCGACCCCATAGGATACACAGTAGAGTAGAAGAGTGCTCTTTTCTCAAAAGCAGAGTGTGTTTCTTGTGAGGAGAGCTAGCGTTTGTTTCCCAGTCCTAAATGGAGTTGAATCACATACAGTTTCTGGTCCTACGAGCAAGAGTTTTTTTCTGGTAAGAAGAGTCACTATTGTGCTCCCATTGTCATACAGAGGGCAAATAGCCCTGGCGTCTGTTCCCAGCATGTTCAGTGTATTGGACTGAAGAGGATCTACTGTTCTTTTCAGTTTCCTAAGCAGAGTTGAACTAGATATGGCCCCTGTGTAGGAAGCACAGTTGTTTTGTTCTGAGCAAGCTCATTATTCGGACCCCATAGGAAACACAGTAGAGTAGAAGAGTGCTCTTTTCTCAAAATCAGAGTGCCTTTCTTGTAAGGCGAGCTAGAGTTTGTTTCCCAGTCCTAAATGTAGTGGAATCACATGCAGTTT